>NC_066363.1:60157029-60457029 GCF_013377495.2 Cygnus atratus | reverse complement strand
TCACTGGCTAAGTGTCTTCCAAGAAAACCATTTAGAATTACAATACAGAGCTTAAATTCGGCAGGAGACATTTCTCTCCTCAGATTACAGTGATCCTCACTGGCAGCCCACTGCAGCATTTCTGTTATAAATGTGCACCAAATGTTGTAACTTTCTGGCCACGCACAGAGGATCCTATCAGGCATGTTACACAGAATTAACTGTTATTTCAACTTGGTGGGAATCCTGGCGATGTAAAACCACCAAAACAGCAAAAGACAATAATATCCTATGCTAATTTTACAGAGTAGGACCAGTTGATCCCTCTAGAGTCCATATCCCAATGACAGTAGCAAAGGCTGGTAATTAAAACAACTCATCTTTAATCCAAAAGTCAGTGCAGTTTCATTTAAAGAAATAATCATTGTGAACAGAATTTGTCTCAGCTGCAATTTTCTCATCTAAAAGCAGGATGTTGTGTTTCCATGTACTGGAGAGAGAGTAACCTCACAGAGAGGGAGTCATCCCACGCTAAGATAACAAGGGTGAACTGGCCTCCAAAGTTCATTTCAACTAACTATTATTTTTAAGAGGAGTTTTATGTGATTAGCTTAGACTGGAGTCAAAAGCACTAACATTAAGTGAAATACAATTTTTGTGTCCACATCCACAGACATGCAGAAGAAATACAAAAATGAACATCTCTTAGAAGCACCAAGAAGGCTCCCTGATTAAAGTTACTCTGCTGTTCTTAATGGCAAAACTCCCACTGATTTCACTGAAAACAGGAAGAATCCATGAACTGTTTTGAGCTCAGTGGATGCTAAATGTGAATCAGGTTAAAAATGTCTTGAAGGCAATTTGGGTTTGATAGAAAGAAAAGCAACAGGCTTAACCTGAGGCAAAACAGGTTAGATTAGGTGTTAAAGGAAAAAAAACTTCCTCAGTGCAAGGTAGGTGGACAGCTGGGTTTAAGAGCCTATTTAAGCAAGCAGGAATGATTCAAATGTATCTGATTGTACACTGAGGGTGGTGAGACACTGGAAATGGTTGCCCCATCATTGGAAATGTTCAAGGCCAGGTTGGATGGGGCTTTGAGCAACCTGATCTAGTGAAAGACATCCCTGCCCACATCAGGGGGCTGGGCTAGATGATCTCTAAAGTTCCTTTCCAATCCAAATCATCCTGTGATTCTGTTTTCAAACAGAAACTTCATTTTGATCATTCTGTAGCAGTTTTGATATTCTCTAGGCTTCGCTTTTAGGCATTCATCTAGAAATTTATACGTGCAGAGGATGTACGGGCATAGTAGGTGTGAGAGAGGTTTACTAGTTTCCTTAGTGCAAGCTCTCAGACGTTATGTACGTATAAGAACTTCTAGGCTGCAGCTACAGAGTGGGTGCATGTTTCCAGACATCTCCTTATTGCTGGCTTTATATTCCAGGCTCTTAAATACTCTCGTCTCCTTTCCTCTAAAGTCATTTCTTTATTGTCACTCATTTCCACCTCTCACTTCTTTCATCTATATTGTCTGAGCTTCTCTTCCACTTGGGATTTTGGCCCCCTGAACATCTAGTCTCAGCTCTAACAGCCCCTAGCTTACAGGCTGATAATCAGACTAGTTTTATGAGTCTGGTCTTCTTTATGTGAAATTAGATTTCCTTACACAAGTAGGAAGTTGCAGGAAGGAAGGGATTTGCCTATATTTCTATTGAAATATTTCTCACTGAAAAAAAGAAAGAATAATAATTTGAGACTAAGGAGCTAAGAGCTTTTTTAAGAGAAGGCCATCTTGACTAAAAAACAAAAAAAGGAAAAAAATTGTGTATGCAATTCTTTGTGTACTTGTGAGCATCTCTTGTGGCAATGTGTCAGCAGGGCAGCTCCTCCTACTTTCAATAGCTGTTAGCCAAGGCTCACTTTTAATGGATCTAGAATTTGAGCTAAACTGGCAAATTATTCTAAGAGTGTTGGCAGAGCTTGTTTTCCGAAGAAAATAAAATTGTTCCTAAGAGCATGGAAAAATGCATTCAAATAATGATTTTTAAATGGCCTTAATTGATTATTTAATTACTATAGCAAATTCTGTAAATAAAGCCTTTGACCATGAAGGTCTCCTAGACCTACAGTGCTGAAGTACATGCTCTGAAGGGCTCTACCGTACCTCATTTTCCCGTACACTCTAAATATTTGTCATGGTTTCTGGCCCATCTTCCTATCATTCTTGTGCATGGCCACAGCTTTATATTCATATGTGTGGTCATCAACCCAAATTTTGTAGTGTGCAAATTCAAAGCAACGCTATAGTGCCTCTACTGTGAACACCCTTTCTTCCTGTTCTTGTCTGGATCTCTCACCTCTTGTATAACACAGGAGTAACCTTCCCCTAGGACAGCTCCTGTCCATACCACAGATATGATAGCCACCTACAAACAGTCAGAGAAACAAACTCATCTTGACCAGGAATTATCAGCAGCCTTTCCCCCTTCTGCTAACCATAACTGCAGGCTACATGTCTGCCTCATGTCCAGTCATGATCTCTTGAGCTCTCTGGACATCATCATTTGAGTAGCTGACACATACAGTGATCTCCAGACACCCGAAATTTAGAAAAAAATAATTAAACTTTCCTGACAAACATGCCTAAAGAAGGAGGTATAATTGTAGTGAGCCTGAAATCTAGGTACCATTTTATTAAAATGCTATTAAAGATGCAGGCATTTATTTCAAAAGACTGAAAATAGACCTCGAAGCTAATGATTATCAGAAGAGCAAAAACCCCGTGAAGCCAGAAAATTGACTGTATGGTACAATCACATTTCTTTGTGAAGTTCTAAATGCTGTCTTAGAAAAATCCCTGTAAATTAGTGACTCTACAAGAAAATCTAAAGGAAGGTGAACTCTTGGCATAGCTTCCAATCAAAGTTTGCACATATAGTTCATAACAGTTAATGACATTTTTCTTCTCTTCAATTTCACATAAAATGATAAAAAGGAAAACTGAGAATTTGTCTATAGCATGATGACTGTGGTCAATATCTTGCTATTTGCTCTGTCAATGCCATCAAAATATTATTTAATAATTTAGAAGCAACCATGTAATTTTCTTCCCCAGTAGTAGCAAATTAGGCACTTACTAAATAATTGACAAAAATACTTAATTCTAGGGATGCCTTGAGGAACATACTATTATCTGACAGTTTTTAAAACTTTTCCTTGCATTAGTGATTATATTTTTGAGTTATTTTCATGCCACTTCTTACCAGCATAGGAAACTGCACAGCTTGAGACTTCAACCTTCTCATTTTCAGTAACTAACCATCTTCTCTCACAGAAATAGAAAGGGAGTCATGCAGAGGATTCATTAAAAAGTAGATATATGAGGGCAAGAATTCACATAGGCAGGGGTATACACTTTCAGGCATCATATCATAATGAATTAAGTTTGCACGCCTATTTCTATGAAGACATAGCAAAAATTAGAATTTTGAGCATGCAGACTTGATCATATTGAATGACTGGTATGTTTTAAAGCATTATTTTAAGAAATAATACAGGAAATGTCAACAACATAGAAGAAATACAAATGCAGTTTTACAAGCAGCTTGAAGAAGACAGTTTTAAATAATGCTGCAAACCATACCCTTAAAAATTCCTTAAAAATCTTTATAAGAAAAGCTTGCCCATAGTTTCACACAGTTGACTTCTTCCAAGAAAGAAGATGAAATACCGGTATCAAAATACATTAAAAGCATCTGTAACTTGGAAATTTAACTTCCCCATGCTCACAAAACCAAAGAAGGAATTCTCTTGTGAAGCAATGTCTGAATCTTCTTTCAGGAAGAAAAAAATATAACATTAAGCTGCATTAACTTGTGTCCCACCCACACTTTTGAGGCCATGCATTCTTACCCAACAGAGCCATAGAAACTGTGTGCCACTGCCTGCTTGCACCAAAGGTGTTTCTAGGAATCTCATTGAAAAGACTTGCGTAGATGAGCTAGGTAGAGTTGCTCAGTAATAAAGGCTCAGCAGTTATCTTGGAAGAATACTCGACATCTTGTCCTCGATTGTTTTTGCCAAAAACCTCTAGGAACAAGAAGTGGAGTAGATCCTATCAGCACTTTAACTGAGATCACTATAATTTAATTGATGAGTTCTGGTAAGACTACATTTTGTTTCTCAAGGAGAACAGATGTTGCTGAAGTATTTATTATATGGGTTCCTAGAACAAATCATTACAAAATATAACTGAACTATTCACATGGAAATTATTCATTTTCATTCTCATCATTCCATGTCTTCTGTTTCACTTCATTTTGCACATGTTGAACCACAAAGAATCTGTTGTGCCACCAGTATCTGGTCAGTAGATGACAGGTGAATTTTATAGCTAAAAACTCTTTTCCTTCAAACTCAAACACTGCAAGATTCTTTATGCAATCTGCTCCCTTAAATCTGGCATCCTAGTGCCTTTGAGGATCTTGATTATGTACACTAGTACACTACTGCTGTGTTCTAGTGATTACTTCTAAGCAATCTCTAAAAACAATGGGTTATCTACTTTGCAGAAACTAACAGGGATTTCAGAGAACTAGTAATCACTCAGAGGGTAGGGGAGAAAGGAATGGAGTAAAAACCCACCTCCTTCCTGCTCTCAGTGTCACCTGTTTTTTTTTTCCAGTGTAATGCAGTTGATTTTAATTCCACAGTAATTGAATTAGTTTTCTATCCATGCCACAGAGCTCAGAGTTCTGCCCTACATACTGTATGAAACTCATGTAACACACACAGCTCTGTTGTTGAAAGCTCAGAATTTCTCTCTTTAGTTTGTGACTTTAGCTGTTCTAATCAACTGTCGCAAAAGTGAAGGTGCTTGTTAGTTGTTACTTTGGGTTTTTTTAAAAGAAAGAAACTCCTTATGCTTAAAAATGTTAGTGTCTAAGTGGTACAAATTACAAGCCTTGCCATTCACAACTTACTGCAGTAATGAAGTGGAACGGGTAAGTTGCTATCTGCTGCTGTTTGGCTGTAGACAGTTTTCTGCAAGACTAAGTTAACTGGTCAGCAGCACATCTGTTTTTCCTGTGATCTGTGATGCCTGTAATTGCCCACTGCAAAAATATAAAAGCATTATTTTAAGATGAAAATTGAGAATTTGCAGCAGATTGTTAGAGGCAGCCAAAGCCAGCAGGGCGTCTCTGGGACTGCAATTTCCAGAGTTTTCTTCTGTTCCACTTCTGGGTGGTATCTTGGAGGAACTGTGTGCTCGTGTTTCAATAAGACATTATGGTTTCTGCTTTGAAGACAGAGAAAGAAAATTTGTAGCCGTTCTACAGGCTCACAGAGATAGAACAGGGGCAATATTTCTTATGTTTGTTTTATTTCAAATTGGCTAATTAAAGTGCTAACATTGTCACAGCCGAGCTCAGCTACAGTAGATTGCTAAGAGCAACTCATTATCATAACATGGAAGTCAGAAGTAGTCAGAAGTACTACCAAGACTCAAATATCTAAGCAGAGTCAGAAGTAATTTTCCCTCTGTTTTTAAT
Organism: Cygnus atratus; assembly: GCF_013377495.2. Lineage (NCBI taxonomy): Eukaryota > Metazoa > Chordata > Aves > Anseriformes > Anatidae > Cygnus > Cygnus atratus. The sequence goes on along the minus strand of NC_066363.1, from coordinate 60,451,498 downwards.
GCCATTTTTAAGAACAGAGCAACTTTGCATGCAGTAAGGCAACTTTGCATTGCCAACTTTGCACGCCAAAGCAACTTTGCATGCCATTTAATGACTCAAAAGCCATCCTTGTAGTTTTGTCAAAAATCCTGTTTATAATAGGGAATCCATTTTGATTTGGGTTTGGGGAGGGGGGTATTTGGTTTTGTTTATTTTGCTGATAAGGCTACTGGGGAAAAAATGTTATAAAATTGAGAGTTTTTAAGCATTAAATTTGTGGAGTTTTATGAGATCCTTGTAGAAGGGAGTTATTACCTTTTATACTTAAGTAGCTTTTGTTCCAAGGATGGGATATTAGTTTTCTTTTCAAAGACAAAACACATTTCTAAGAATCTCAGGTAATGGACAGATTTGAGCAGCTAAAGTTGAATTTGCCCATATACATATGTTATGCATGTACTGCTAGCAACCGAAAAAAAAAAAAAAAAAAAAAAAAAAAAGACAAGAGCTGAAAATAAACAATCCCAGTAGAAAATATCATATGAAAAAAAAAAAAAATTGGTCTTAGTCACTGCAGCTGCCTGTGACTAACATACCTATATCAGAGAGATATAGGCAGTATTTGTCTTACTATAACAACTGAGAACAAAATAAGTTTTAAAACAGAAATAACAATAACTATTCTGTTGGATGTGTTTCCTGTAGGAAAGAAACATGGATAGCATAAAGATTAGGCTTTTATGTATATGCAAGAAATATGAATCTTGCTAAAGGAAGTTAAACTGAAGAAATTAAACCATAGTCATTTTTATGTCTTCTTTAGAGCATTTTTCACAGGACAGGTCCAACTAAGGTGTAAATTTCATCTCTCATAACAGGCAGAAATCTCAATTTACAGATCATTGTCAGAGTGGGAAGCATTGGATCTGAAGGCCCTGCTCTGGATGCTGGGTGGGATGAGAAAGTAAAGCACATAGAGTCATAGAATGACAAAATACTTTGGGTTGGAAGGGACCTTGAAGATCATCTAGTTCCAGCCCCCCTTCCACTGGACCAGGTTGCCCAAAGCCCCATCCAACCTGGCCTTGAACACCACCAGGGATGGGGCACCCACAGCTTCTCTGGGCATCCTGTTCCAGCACCTCACCAGTGCCTCTTTACCCTCTGAGTAAAGAATTTCTTCCTAAGATTGAATCTAAATCTACTCTCTTTTAGTTTAAAGCTGTTACGCCTTGTTCTATCAATACACTCCCCAAGACAGTCCCTCCCCATCTTTCCTGTAGGCCTCTGTTTAAATAAAAATTACATAACAATTGTCTCAGTGAAAGAAATCATTACAGTAGCTAGTAAAACCTCTTTAAAAGACTCAAAATTCCCATGAAAAGTCTTTAAAAAAATGTTTATTTTAGCTTTTTAATACAATAGTATAATTTCATTTGGAAGAAGGTCATCAGGTTTAGCCACACACTCAAAGCAAGTACAGCTTCAAAATTTAAGAAACAAAGCATCCATCTGCTTGGTGAAATTAAAAAAGAAAAAGAAAAAGTGCATATTCAAAAATAACTAAATAAAATTTGAAATAATTAATAATTAAAAAATAATTTTAAAAGTACATATATTTTGTGGAATCATTTTTATCTTTTGGTTATTTATTATTACACTGTCTGCTCTCTTTTTTTTCTCTGTCAGTCTGATTTCAGTGGTAAAAAAGAATAAAGTGGGAGAGAAATAGAGAGGAGTAACAAAAAAAAAGCTGGGAGAAGACTAAAAAACAGACAAAATACAGTTGAGCCTGGACAGACTGTTTTATTGTTGTTGCAAAATCTGAAAACTTAATTTAATATTTTGGACATTTTAAAATAACTTCTATGGGATGCATTTTTTCACACCACTTTTCATCAAGCAGTAACAATCTTACAGAAACCTGAGACTGGCCGTGCTATGATAACTATGAAATTACACTTTTTTAATTCTAGTGTGTGGGTTTTTTTTAATAAGAAATCCATGTCTGCTTTTTTGTTGTTTTCCTCTGACTTTCTCTACCCCAAGGTTTCCCAAATGCATGAGCTAGTTGTGGTTTCACCTGTTACAATGCATTGGTTATGGGTCTAGTTATGTTGACTATAGTGTCACTCCTCTCTAAATTCTCTCTCATCCCCCTAGAATGAAAACAAACAGGTTTAAAAAAATTGTCTCTAACCTTTTGGGAATATAAGTATGCAGTCTGTTAATTGCAATGAACTGAGAACACAAGGATGGAAGCTCTCAGAAGTCCTTCCTCTGAATAGGTCTAGGGAGAGATGAGACCAATGGCAAAGGCATCAGGGACACTTATGGCAGGGAAAAGAGAGCAAGCAGACAGTGAAGGAGACCTTATAGGTTTGGTGGAGATAGCTAGAGGGAAATCAAGAGAGGCCAGGAAGGAAACAGTTTACAAGACAAGAGAGACCAGTAGTTTCAAAAGCAGCCAAAAGATTGAAGACAAAAAAAAAATAGACAAGAAGTTTTTGAATTTGCCCAGCAGGAAGAGTTGGGTCTTCAACAGGAGCAAACTCCTATTGAATACCTGGGTCGCAATCAAAAAGATATAGATCAGATGGAAAGTGGAAAAGGTATCAAGGAGTTAAGTGACTGGCTAAAGTGGAAAGGTTGTAGGAACAAGGCTTGTAACAGCATTGTATACACTTAAGGCAGTAAAATCATACATTTGGTAGGTAGTTGCTAGCCCATATTCCCTAGCTGTCATGTTCCAGCTCTAGCTTCTACGGTTCAATGAAAGAAAACTAGCAGGACAGGAATTGAACAGGAACCTCTAGTTAAGGCAGATGCTAAATGATACGGGAACAAAAAATATGTAAGGTTCATTTAAAATATATATGTAGACCATACACCATAAAATATACTTGGCAAATAAGCTTGCATGAATACCACAGGTGAATTTGTCTTTGGTCATGAAAAGACCAAAATAGCACGCCTAATTACTGAGCAGACCCTGGTAGCCTTACAAGCCGCACAGAGTACATCTTCTTGTTACAATATAAATCTTTGCTCCCCACCCACCGATGCTCCTTGTTCCAGTAATCATTTGTAGTGAAATTCTGGGGAGAACAACTAATAGAGTCACAGCAGTATGCCTGCATTATAACAGAAGGGGACAGTCATTACCAGAGGAGAATTTAAACAACTCAAGATTAAGTGATGCCCAGGCTGTTCTTGTCCAGACAAAGACCTCAATGGACTTAGGCATTTCTGGTTTCAAAATTACCCACTATCCCTGGAATTTTTGTAGTTGTCTGTGTAGAATAATGCACTATTGACTACTGGTGAGGAAAAAAAAAAAAAAAAAAGGACAGAAATGACTGGTACTGTCCCAATTAGAGGAACTTACTGTCAGTTTTGACATTCACTGCTATCTGGTAGGACAAAATTATCATCATGACCTCAGCTGAACTATCATACAATATACCTAGGCACTTAAAGTAGTAATAAGCAACACCCTGGATAGCAACTGGTAGGGTTTTTTCTGCCTATGCTTTGAAGTATGGGAAGGTAGTATTTGTTCAACCAATACCTATTCTTTGCAGAATCTGTTGATGGGGAAAGTTGCGAGGGTCATTAACTACAGATATTGGGACATTGAGGGTAACAAGCATAGACTCCTCTCCCCCTGCATCTTACATCTATAGAAAAAGTTGGACTGACACCAATGCATATAAATGGATGTTTCCACTTTGTCTCATGAATGTAAACATAGACTCATTAAGTTCCAAAAAAAAAAAAATCTCCTAAGGGAAGGGAAGGAAAGGGAAAGAACATTTGTTGGAATATAAGATGAATAAACTAATATACTCACTGGAGATGAACCTAGCCATTAATACGGAACATTTTTAGTAAATCTCCCACAGATGTGGTGAAAATTTTTGTGAAAAACCGAAAAAAAAAATATTTTGCAAATATCCTTTTGAACTAAAGCACTGTCACTGCTAATGTGAGCTAAAATTGTCATATTTATGCTCTTGGCTGATTCTATAATTCAACTTTAACCTGGAGTGCTTCAATTTTAGTGTATATTCATGGAAAGATCGTGACCTAATGCTGATCAATATATATAAATTGATTCATGTCTAATGTAACTCTAGTTTAGTTGATGGGCTACTTCCATTTGTGGTGTAACTAGAATGACATCAGGACAGATATTTACAGGATGAATTACTTGCCTTGTTTCAGTAGAGAGTCTGGGCACAATGCAGAGTGTTATTCATTAGAAAAAATTACCGCTTATCAGTGTTTCCTGGCCACCTCACAGAAGTTAACACTTTCGCATTTTCATTTCTTTAGACAATCGGCAAGTTTAAGTACCATGTAAATGTTCTAAAATTCAAAGTTAAATGGCAAGGAGCCTTGTTCTAGGTGCATCATGCAGAAGTTTAACTTTGCCATAGATAGGGCAGAGGTGTTAAAAAAAATGCAACAATAAAGCAAAGTGAGCAGAAAAATAAAGGCAGAATTCAGAATGGTAAGACAGTACAAGCATATCTATTTTCCTTTTAAATTGATGTTGAAATGAATGTACAGCATAATATGTAAATTCTTGCCATGTTTAACAAGATGTATAGCTATGTCCTGCAAACTTTCCTACCAGGTTCTTTTCACAAGTAGGGCAGAGCTGGATTTCTGATTGCTCATCTGGTAGCCATGAAAGGCCTTGACAGATTCCAGTTCATTCTGATGTAGTTTTCTGTCACTACAAAGAAAACAAAAGCTGACTGATACATAGGCATACCTGACAATGCCTCCCAACATCTGAGACTGTCCAACTCAATGGCTTTACAGTTTTTACCATGTCAAGAGAAAAGTCATATCAGAACACTGTCTATACCCAGGCAACTTTTCCCTCCCCAGTAGCCTCTCAAGAGCTACTGAAGGAATATGAAGCATTTTTGTGTTGAACTAGGAATTAAAAATGCTCTGTTTTTCCAAAGATTAGATACCTCCCAGACCACTGAGACCTGCTGTGGAGAACGTAGACATGAAGCAATCTGTTTACATATTCATACATCCTAGTTCAAGAACATACATCCTAGCATACAAGAACAGTGTTGGAAGGTGACCACTCATTGAATGTAACTGTTCAAAATAAGGTTATGGTTCTTAGGAAATTTTGAAGAAAACTTGTTGCTAGGGAGATGTGAAGAATTCTCCCAATTCTTTCACAGTCAAATATGTCCACTGTCAGCCCACATTTTCATAATTTTTAGGGGTCTTGTCTCAAAGCAACCAACCCATTACATGATGTCTGCTATATAGAGGTGCCACAACTTTCCATGTTCTCCTACCTTTTTGTCAGGATGCCAGATTAAAAGGCATTTGAAATCACACCCATTTAAAAGCTTTTTATAACTAAAAAATATCCACTACTATTACTGAAATCTTTGAGATTTCCTGCCATTTCCAAATTGACCATTGTAGTTCATTAAGCGATATTCACTGTCTTCAGTAGAAACTTGGACCCAAAGACAACCAGAAACTAAAATAACACCAATGGTTTTGCCAGGACAGCCTCCCAGCTGACCAAAGGAAATTATTATAGGTAAACAGCAGGTATGCCACCATGCAAACAAAGACTATCTGGCAGATCAAAACTGAACAATACATTTATGGTTTAAAATGGAGGTTGACAACAACCATCCTGAAGCTGGTCCCTAGACATTTTTCTTCTGTTTCACCTCTACTGTTTCTGTTTATAAAGTTACGTGATAGCAATACATATCTTAAATGTGCTTTAGTCTGCCTCCAATATGATGACAACTGTCAAAAAGATGTCAGAGCTGTATTAGAGAGCCTAGATGTTCACTGCAGATGTTCACACACACAGACTGAGAGCTCTTCTTTGATTAGCAAGCCGGGTTGGTAGTGCACTCATGTGGCTGCTCCACGCTGGAAGTCACAACCTCATCGTGCAGGATCTAATTCTGAGCTACTGCTGACTTCATTTTTCCAAGCCTATATTAGGGCTCCCTGTGCCAGCAACTTTCCTTCATTTCAAGGAATCTTTGTACCTCCATATTTATCTATCAGAGCTATGTTAGTGATATCTTCAGCTTTATTGTGATCTACATGTATATATCTTCCAGGTATGTTACTTCCATCATACAGGATTTACGTTTTCTTTAGTTTAGTTCTGGTTCTTGCCATAGTTGCTCTGTGCCTCCAGCCATGCTCAGCTAGTGTTTTTTTCCCACATCAAAACGTCATTCCATTAAACCTTCATGCCTTCCATCCCATCAAAATATTGATGAATTTCCCCATAAAACGCCCTGGGAGCTGAATGCATGCCAGTTCCACTTGCTGTTTTTGCTGGACTGAAACTTTGAGCTCTGCATGCCTTTCTGCCTCAGGTGGCTCATAGTGGTTCAGATTTTCTGATGTCTTGAAGTTCAGAGCACTGACCATCCTCCATAGCATTACTGTGGACTAGATGATTTTCTCTGTCTGGCAAACTCAAAACGTTTCATCAGGGGTTAATTTTGATTTTTTCTGTAGTTGCCCCCAGAACTTTTAGATTCTACTCACAGAAACATCTTCTACTGGAAATATGTCTAGTTCTTAAAAGTTACTCTTCAGCCTTAGTTCTGTCACAAACTATTCTCTGGTTTCACCTTCAGTTTGTATTTTTCATTGTTTGCAGTTGTGTTGTGCCATACTCTGCAAATTTCCTTGTAACTGCTGTAGCATTACTTTCCTTTTGTCTGAGTTACATGGAAATTATTAGGCACATAAAGCACTTTAAAGACAGCTATTCTAGAAATAGGGCAACCTTCTAGCTGATTTCCTTTTTTGCTGGCATCCTAATAGAGATGCTTGCAGACACAGAGAGACGTGCTATTTAAAACTTCCTATGAGTTTTCCAAACCTCCCGAGAGTTTTGGCTCCAATGGAGCTTTTAGTTGCTCCATTCTTTCACTCCAGTTCTTTTCTTGTTGCGTTTTACAAAGACCAGGGAGTGATCAGTAACCATTCAGAGCTTACCATTCCCAGTGGAGTTCTGCTTTATTTGATTGTTTTTGCCAGCTGCTTTATGCACTATCAGAGGGAGCAAAGCAGTGTGAACTCTTGCCATATGCCAGGAAGGAATGTGCGACCACTGGCATGAAGGAAGATGTGACAAAATCACTGGGAGCTCTGACGGGAAGCAAGTAGGGAATAGCATCTTTTGGTAGGTGATGGAGAGTGTAGGTGAGCAGTGACAGGTGTCACAGGTGTAGGTGACACATGCCTGTCAAATCAGTAAAGCATGTAGCCCTCTGAGCCTCTTGTTTCATGTGCATGAGCTTGTTTCTTAGATGAAGAACACACGCTTCACAGCTGATGCTCTTTTCAACCACAAAAGAGCCAGGGATTCAGTTGCTAGCACCGGGGCCCTGTGAGCACTAACAGCCCCAACCAGCCTCACCTGTAGCCTTTCCACACCCTCAGTTACGGATGAGCCTCATTTAAGCTGAGCCCAGCTTAAATACAAGGCTCTGCCTTGCACGAACTAAGCCATATTGCACTTATGAATCTAGCCTTGTTTATTAGATTGGCCCTGGGACATGTTGTAGGTAAGTGCTCTCCAGTCCTGTCTTCTAGATGGATGTGGGGCCTACAGTGCCTACAGTGCATCCTTGCCTGGGGCCCTGCCTGTGCTGCTTCTGGGCAGAGTCTCATGCCCTCACTCTGTCAGAGGATGGGCCTTGTTACCACCCCCAGCTCTGCTCACACACCCATGGGATGGTGCTCCATCTGTGGGGGCTGGCCTGCTATGGGGCCCCCTCTGGCCCCCTGCTCAGCCCAGTTTTGGTGCAGCACTGCTCACGTGGCTCCTTGACAGCCGCGACCTCCCTGCAGAGAAGAGCAACCTTCTGCTGTAGCAGCCCTGTTAAGACAGGCATATGTTGTACAGTTAAGTCAACATGAGGTGTTTGATCTCCTGTTATGTGACACTTACTTGTCCTGGCTCTATGCAGTGGCAATAAAATACAACTTTTTGTCCGTGCTTTTTAAGAAAACAGACTTCTGCTTGCCATGTAGGATGACCTAGAGTCAGATTAGCTGATCTGTACTTTCCCACCCTTATATCAGAGGGGAAGATGGCCTAAGCATGTTCAGCTCAAGCACTTCCCAGCTGACACGTGTTGAGCTGAGAGATAACAAGATTAAAACTAGCAGAGGGTAGCTGAGGGAATCACAAAGGCAAGAGAAGTTCCATGACAACTTTCTCAAATGCAAAACTTCAGTCTGAAGTCTCTAGGGAAGACTGTCAAATCTCGCTGCACAAGCACAGAAAAGAAGAAAGCAAGCCACTGTCCTTAATATAAAAGCATCTGGAGAAGCTATAAAAACAAGTGAGAAGAGTTGTTGTGAGAGGGAAGGCACATAATATGCAACAGGTTTTTCTAAATGTATTTAAGGATGATGTTGTAGTACACAGACTTTACATATAATAGAGTCTGAAATGAGGCTCCTGCTGGGATGGTTGGTTGTCCAGCAGTGAGAAGTCATAGGCAGTTAAAAAGCCATCTGAGAGAGGAAGAAAATCACACTTCTCATTTCAAATATTACATCTGAACATTTAGTTACAGAGCTACCAGAAATAACAGTGCACATCGTAACAGTGAAATCCTGCATTTAAACACATAATTTTCTACTAATAGTTGTCTACAAGGAATTTTCTATTTACAAACAATTAAAGGCAGTCAGCCAGATAGGCTGCTATTCCATTTTAGAAATTTTAGAGAGGTATACCCTGAAGCCATGTGAAACACTTCAGTGAATGCCAAAGGAATTCAAAAAGATTTTCCAGTTTGTCTCTTATGTAGGAAAGCATTTCACTGGTCACCTATAACATTGTTGCATGAAAAGAGGAATAAGGATTTTCCATCTGATGACAAAACCCGTTAATACTTCTTTACAACATCTGTAGGTTCAGAATCATAAGCCATAAAACTTTTGAAGAAGTAGTGATATTGATATTTTTTATTTGTGGGATTTTCCTGTGTGTCAAATTGAAAAGTATGTGAAATTCAAATTTTCTGTCTTCTCTGAATTAATTCTCAGCTGGAAGAAATTTTTAATTCTGAGTTCTAAAACAGACATCTAAATTTGTGAGTGATTTTGTTATAAAAACATAAACATTTCTGTCCTTGAGTAAAACAAATGAATATGTCACTGTATTTTTATCTGTGCCAAGAAAGTCAAACAAAAAAGTTACTCTTCCTGAAGTCCGCAGATATTTAAAAAAATTTATTAACATTGCATCCATGTTTTATTGTTCTGCCCTTACAGGAAAATAAAATGGAAGATATTGTTATAACTGTTGTACTAGTTGAATGTATGATCCTTTCCAAGTTATTAAATTTAAAAATAAGTTTACATGTCTTTCCTTGTCACTTCATATGTCAAGCTGTCAAGCTTTCTATAGAATCTATTGGGTACTGATAACCCAAAACAAGATAACTAAATTACCTTTTTTCTTCTTATAATATGCTATGAAATGGTATTAGGAGTTTGTCCCACTCCATCCTTTTTTTTTAATGCTCTTGTCCTAATGTATTGAATACAGATACAAAAATTTTGGTATATGAAGCTATTTTCTGTGCTTTGAATCTTTGATAGCAGTTACTCAAATCTGTGTTTCTTATTAAAGTTTTTCTACTTTGTAGTCCAGAATCTGTGCAAAAAGTGTAAGGCTCTTAAAATGTAGTACATTATTCCACTCCATGTAAAGGCTGTGGGAACTTAGGAGCTTGAAGTAGGCTCCTCTGACGGGCTAGTTAAAACTTGTTTTGTTTTGTTTGTTTGTTGTTTTGTTTTTTAAAGTAGTAGCACAAATTACCAAACTTTGCTTTGTGAAACTAAATGAAGTGTAAAACTGCATTTTGTATTACACTGGGGATCAGGTGCCTGAAGAGACAGTAAATAAGTACTGTGCTAATAGCAGGGAAACTGTGTCAGTTTTTTTGATGATGGATTCATTATTCTCCTATCTGTGATGGTTATAAACAGAAAGGGAAAATAAGAGGGCAGGAAAGAAAAGAAAAAAATCAAAACTTTTTCTCTTTCCACTGGAATTCAATGCAAGTATCCTCTGCCTCTCATCCACTTGAAAACGTTCTCTTTATCTTTCCACCTACTAGTTGAAGTTCAATGTTTTGGCAGGCAAAAATTCACTCTGATACTGAGTTTCCTACTAGCCCTAAACATCTCCCAGCTGAAGTTTTAACAGAAGTCCAAAAGAAGGGAAACAAAGAGCTTTCTATGAATTGGGCTGAATATCACCATGTCACCACAATTTTCTAGGTTATTAAATATCCACTTAAATTAGTGGTATAAAAGGGCCTCAGATCTTTTTTTGTTGTTGTTTCCAAGTGTAGCTGTATTAGTCACCGTATCTGTATAATCTCTAATTAGACTTCTTTTATGCAGATAAGAGGAAAAGCTCAGTCTGTTTTCCTCTTTCTTCCGTGACAGAGAGCTGGAGTTAGGAGAGTTCTTAATTCCAAGTCTCTTAGCACCACCTGCTGTTCAATACTGTGGTTTTCTTTGGTTTGTTAAATATAATTGTACAGAAACTGGTCAAAATCCAGAAAATAAATTGTATTTTGGTAGGGGGAAGAAAAATGTTCATATCCAAAGACATGTCTGAGCAGGAGCCTGTATTGGGTGACTGAGTGCAGAATATATTACAGTTGTGATAACCCAGGCATTTTTTTCCTAGGCCAACCTTCTAGCCATGTCTTTGGGAATGATAAACCATTGTGCAAACTGAAACTCCTCTCCTCCTGAGTAAAAGGAATCATAGTGCCTTTTCAGCTCTCTGCCTCTCCCATCATGTTACTGCAAGGTAAATTCAGTCTGGGATCTTTCTGTCCAAAAAGAAGTCTTCAGTAGGAAGGGCAGTAGCCTAAGTGAAAGTCTTGAGGTGAGTTCTACACACTGTGGATGATTTTCACCATGACATAGACAAAAAAAATATATATATATAAATAAATAGCTAGTGCCCAAAGGATGTCACACTGTGCTTAGGACTCAGGGGATCTGCAGTTCTAGCTCTGCCATTCACCAGCTGGTTAATTTGGGGCACTGCCTGGTTCCCTCAGTTCTCCACCTGTAAGACATGACTAACAAATCCTATTTTGTTATGTGTTGGTGCTTTGCTAACTCTCTGGAAGATGCAGAAACATATGTCAGAGACTGAGATGCTCAGGTAGCCAGGTACTGGAGAAATCTACCCACATTTGGTAGAAGAATCTACATAGTTGGACATATTTCGGCTTTGTCACTGCACAAAGTCCTTGCTATAGCTAGGATAAATGAAAGACCTCAGACCCTGTTATGTTCAGTGGCAGTCAAAGACAATAAACCCACAAGATGGGTGAGAAAGATCTGACCCAATGAGTATAGTTGTCTATCTCTATATTCCTTACAAAATATTGAATACAATGGTTTATGTAATATAATGAACTAATGTACTTAGGAAATTTTCTGTTTTTAAAGGAACACATAGGATAGACTTAGACAAATAAGAAATGTTAGTTTTCTGTTTACAAATGCTTTCTTCACACCATGTTATACAAATATTTCTATGTCCTTAGTTTCCAACTCTTTGTGGCACATTGTCCATGAGATCTTCCCATTGGTATCACCTCCTCGGTGTTGTTTATAAAGCAAATAATTATTTACTTTTTCTGCTTCTATGCCACAAATGGTTAAACTACTAAATGAAATATTCCGTCTGAATTCTGCAAGTTAGAATCAAAAAACCTTCATGTTTTTAACTGCTACCTGATGTCAGTACTGTGTAGCTAATGACGTGAACACCACATATTTTAGAATCACAGATGATGCTATCCATTTCCTTATGATGTCAGCAGTCTTGCTATTAACTGATGCTGGAAGGATCGTTATGTGAGAAACTCTGAGCTCACAATAAATATACTGTGAACATGCAAGCTGTGACAGTGAGGTCAGGTAAATGGTGACAGAGCAATATGCTCCATCAGTGATTTGAGGAGGTGGGACCAAGATACAGTTGACCTAAGCAACCGAAGGTCAGGCCTCAGTGTGTAGTTAGTAGAAAGAAGGCAAACTGATGATGGGATCAAACATCTTTGTTATCTTGGCAAGTCTGTGTGTTTCCACAGCATTGTTCTTCTTCCCTAAACACTGAAGGAATCAAACGAGACCATTTCTTTACTCATGACTTCTTTAGTTAAAGGGTATTCGCATGAAAAGCTTCCTTACATGGCTTTTTCTCTGGTGACCCTTACCAGCTTTTATCCCTGTTTTTGTGCTTTTTTGTTTGTTTTTCTGTCTGATTCCTTAAATTCTCACCATAATACTGCTTCAGTCATGACCACCCAAATACAATTATGCAAATCTAGTATTGGGTCTCTAAAGCTTGTTCAGTATATTTGCATAGTCAAATAGCTTAGTTCTGTCACTGTCCTGAGCCCTTGTTTCTTGATTATCCCTAGTGTATTCGCATTACATTGTTACAACACATTGCTGTCATTACTTCACTTAGTTTGAAAGGATGGGAAAAAAATGAACGTGGTAATGTTTGTTTGTTTGTTTGTTTGTTTTTAATTATCTTATGGCCACCACACAGGACTCAGGTGAAACACTATGGGGCTGCTCCCCTGCAGAGACAGACTATCCCCTTGAGCGATGTGGATTTAGGCCAATCTTCTCTGTGTGACCAATGGGCTGGGGATAGCCCCTGAGGCCAATGCCCTGGGCAATGTAAAGCTGCAGAGCTGAAAGCCCCTCTAGGCTACACAGATGAGCCTCGTTTAGATCCTGTGGGGTGGTGTGACTCCTGCCTTTTAGTGACCTGCAAGAAGAGAGCAGCCATGGCCTAATATTATTAATCCAAGCCCATTTCAATGATATTTAACCAGAACCATAAAAGCACCCTTCATTCCTTGCAGCTTCCCAGGCTCCTCGGCACGTGTCCCTGTGCCTACTACTATTTTGTAAGTCATTAAGACTTTCTTCCCTAAAGGACAGCACAAGACTTTTGACTCTCTTCATCTGTGCACGTAAGAGGACACAAAAGAGGTATGATTCTTCTCCTCCACTGAAAATCACTCTCTACAGAGAATCGCTCTTCAGTCATTTCCCCATTCTTAATACAGCACTTGTCTTTATACAATTCAGCACCTGATCCCCAGCAGCACAGGATGCAATTTCACATTGCAAACAGCTCTATTCCACTCCCAAGTACATATGCAGTGCACACACTACTCACTGCTGTTTTCACATCGGGAATCTTTTCTTTTAGTGTTAATGGGTCCAACCAGCCCCCTAAATCCAAATAGCACAACAAGCTATTCCTTTCTTTTCATGAATTTCACTTAATGCATTGTGGCTGTGGAATTGAATAAACTAGTAGAAAACAAGAGCCCTGCACCACCATACTAAAAACAGGAATGTCCTTTGGCACCTAAAGGAACAGAACTTTATTAGGAAACAGTCAGATATACAGAGACAGATTCAGGAGATTACAGCTGCATAGGTCAGCAGGAAAGAGCAGCAGTAATAAAGAAGACAGATGATCTGCAGTACTCCTGATTGTTGCTGCTACACCAGCAGAGGTGCAAGTGCTTCTACCACAACTGGAGAAGCTAATACCTTTGTCTTGGAGGTATTTCCTTGATGTGGAGTTACACTGCTCTAGACAATGCACTGTGGTGCATAGGTGGTGACAAATGTGTCCCATGAAGTGTCTCTAACACAGTGTTTCCTCATCCTTCACAGTGCAGCAAGGATGTTTTTGCTGTTATAACCCTCCATGTAAAAAAGTATTACAGCAAAAATTACGCAGTCACTTACAGCTAAGATCTACCTCTTTCATGCTCAGTTAGAGCATTTTTGCTATCCTAAGAATTCTGAGAGATACACTATAATCAAAAACTATTGCAGGAAACTTCTCCTTTAATAATGATCTCCCTATTCTTTCTGCTCCACTAACATGAGAGAAGAGACACTTTTCCTTAATAATAAGTATTGGAAGGTCTGAACAAGACCGGTCTCCAGCACCATAGCTTGCTGCTGCTGCTGTTTCTGTGGAATCTTTGTCTCATGGAGAGTTGCTGTCACTCGCATCAATAATTTAAAGCCACAGACACTATGAAGTTGTAAATAATTTAAACTATATAATTCATGTCCATCTTTATTGCTGCAGCTCTGTTGGGCTCCAAGATTTTTTATACTTATATTTATACTAAGGAGCACATACAATAGCCAACCTGTAGCAGTACCTTAAAAACAGCTTGTATTATTTTTAGTTTTATTTAGTTAACATTTCCACATTATGTTCTTGAGAGCAGAGGCCCTAGCATACAGTAGCATTTTTTCATCCTGGTAAACAGCAAGTTCTGAAATTCTTTCTGTTAAAATGTTCCCTAGAAGAATAGGAACACCGTTAAGTCATAGAAAACCTTTAAATAAATAATAAATCAACAAAAAGAAAGAAAGAAAGAAAAAGAAAAAAAGTTCTCACTGCTTGCTAGAATGTTATAGAAAAAAATGTATTGAGATGTGCTGCATCCAACTACTTGGGACTTAAAAGAGCTCTACAGGATTTTCCCCTGTTCATAGAATGAGAAATAATGCTGTTTGTAAAGAAACCTTATAAAATTTTCCTTAAGTACAACTTTCTGAGAAGGACACTTTCCAATAACTTGAGGTTTCTTCCCTGATACGAAGCATTCATAAATCATATGCTAATTAGTTATCTGAGTTAAAAAGCTATGGGGCTAGGTAAGTCTCCCAAGTGATAGTGCCTTTGAACCTTAAACATTCCAGTATTACTGGGATATATTGAGGGATTGTTTTTAGGTTTATAAAAGGAAACATCAGAAATCAGTGCAGTTTTTGCTCATGAGAATAGTCCTTCAGATACCAAAGAAATTTTAATAATAATTAATAACAATTTTTGCCTATAGAGATAAGGTTGATGAAGTGAGTAAGGCTGCTAAACTCAATTCTTGATATGCTGTGGTTTTTTTCTGATGACAGTAATGAAAGTCTTCTGCTTTGGACCTTGTCTAGGGCTTGAAAAAATGCTTTTTCTTGTTTACTTTTTTTGTTCCTTCTTTTTCTTTTATAATAGGAAGAAAAAGTTGTGATTTTTTTCCCAAACATTGATGCTATTGCTTTAATAGACTATCCTGGGGGGTGAGGGGATGTTGTCTCTGGCAGGAAGCCTTTGTTGGATCTCTTTCCTGTTGCAACAGTAAGTTTCAGAGCCTGCAAAAGAAAGAAAAGAAAAGAAAATATATTAAAAAACAAGAAAAGAAAAAAAAAGTCACTTGTGTGCTGACTACCTAGCTTAAAAAAAAAAAAAAGTAAACTATAATATTTGCAAGGGCACAAGAAATCCCTAGACATATTTAAAAAGGTGAAAAAAATCCAAGGTTTCTAAAGAAGATTCATTCTTTCTCTTCTACAAACTTTTTCCAAACTCTTTTCATTCCACTTGCTCTCCCAGCAGCCTATGTAAAAATGCTTTCCGTTTGCACCAGTAACATCTCAATCCTAAAGAGGAGATGTCCTAGACCTACCAAGTAGGATTAGATTAAAATAGATAAAAATAGATTAGATGATAGAGAATGTTTTTATTCATTTTGACATAGTTGGTTTTGTTCATTTTTTCTGAACAGCCTGTGTTCTTGGTTGCTCTGAGTTTTAATCCATTGTGTGGTCTACTCTAACTAGGCTGTTGTAACTCATGAAGGATTCAGCTATATGTTTTAGTCATAGTTATATGTCATAGATGTTTCATATATGTCATGACTATATTTCATATAGTCATATATGTCATAGTTATTTCAATGTACGGGATCAGGCTTTGCTGGTTGATGTATGTGACCAAATGCAAGTTTACTTCTGAGCTAATAGTCTGGAGCACTTTTAGAGTCAATGGAGGAAAAAGACGTAGGAGCAACAATTAGCTGTGTCAAAAATCATGCCTTTGAAGTGCCTATTTCTCCCCATTAGCTATAAGGGGAGCCAAGGATGATTCCTTCAGAAGTGTAAATATCTACACAGTGGAAATGTAAAGTTGTGTGAAATTAATTATATCTTTTCTCTATCATTCTGAATGACATGGAGATCTTCCAAGGGACAGACAATAACACATGCTTTAGATTCAGTCTTCCGACATAGGCAGAGCACGGTATTATTCCTAGTGCTGCTCGCACTCCTAGATTAGCCAGAGCAAAACTTTGCACAACAAAGTCAAACGCAGTTCTGCAACAGTCGGACAGGCAGGAACTCTTCATTCAGCCAGTACTAGTTTGAGGAGAATAAAAAATATATCTGTAAATCTCAGATTTCTGTACACAAAAATGATTATACAACTTTGCTGCACTCAGAATTGACCTCAAATTGTCAAAACTTAAACTGATTTGCCTTCTCTTGGAAATGCTGGATGGTGTCCTCAAGTCTTGCCCTTTTAGAATTAAGGAGCTGATTCTAAGCACCTTTTACTCCTGTTGTCTTCAACAGCAATTCAAACATGGTGTCAGCTAAAAGATGTGCAATGAGATCCAGGCACCATTTTCTTACCATGCTACTTGCCAGCACATTGAAAGACCACAAAGTTAAACCTCCACAGTTTCTTCTAAGGGCATACAATGTCTGGCAGACGTACGCTGGTATCTGAGAGGAGGAGGCTAGGCTTAGAACATGGGCAAAACTATCATCATCTCCTGGCATGTGATGTTCTGCATGTTGCAGCTGAATAAGGGTTAACAGTCCGCAGCAAATGCATGGTGAAGTGTTTCACTGTGTAACATGGTCAGCAATAAGATTACTACAGAGCACGAACTTCAAGGTCCCATTTAGACTGCTTTAAGAAGGTTTTTAAATATTTGGATCAGAAAAGAAATATCCAGGTAATGAAAATGGATTTTAAAATCAGCTGTAAACATCCTTTAGTGCTTTCAAAGGTAGCCCTTAGCTGCTTTAGCTAGGGAAATGCTAAATTATTTATTTCAGCTAGTTAATGGTAAATAATAACATTGAGCTTAAAAAGCCACACAGCTCCAAGAAATTCTGAGTGTGATCTCTAGTTTTATTTTAAAATTATTGCAGAAGATTGTATCATTATTTGGAAATACATGAGCAAATTAGAATATAAACCCACAAGTCACAGAAATGTCAAGGTCTGGGGTCCTCAGTATACACTTGGTGATTCTTTCCTATCCAGAATTACTAAAGCCTGATTTCATGCTGCAATTAGCATTGCTTTAAATTAGATCTTTTTATAAATGAATGTCTGTGGCAATAAGCATGGAAATCTTTTACTGAGTTTTCTAGTAGGCCAGAAGAGGGGTTCATGGTTCAAATCAAGTATTCTATTTTTACCACCTTGTGTCCTACATCACAAGTTAGATGTTTCCAAACGACATCAAAGAATGGTTTACCATTTCTCCTCACCTTTGAGGAGAAAAGAAGGCTCAAGACAGGAAGATACTAATTCTAGTTAATCACATGACTAAATATTCTTTAAATTATAATCCTTATTTGCACTGTACATTTAAGCTTAGGTTATAGAACTTTCTATTTCTAGTCCCATTTTTCACGTAGTTATTAAAGGGAAAGCTTTAAACTGACATACCCCAAAATGTTCCTATGCATTCACTTTTTTATGTATTTTTAAAATGTTCAAGGCTTCAAGATTTCTTTCCTTGATGAACTGGAACTCCTGCTGAAACTTCCATAGAGGATAATTATGCTTTACATCACTTTCTGCAAACTGTAGTAGCAGAGCACTGGCCAAGCGGTACTCTGTTTACAGAGCTGTTTGCAGAGCAATGGTAGATTAAATAACATTTATGTAAGCAGCCTATTAACACGCTATCAGACCCTACTATATCATTAGTCTTAAGTGGCCTAGATTCACCCCCTGTTACTTTGTATATTTACCTTGCAGGTCATGTTAGGAGTTGATCATTAGCTTCCAGTGTAGCTGGAAAGAACTTGAGATCTCACGTAGACCAATGCTCTCCTGGAGATGCTTAAACATTGCACTGATAATGGTGTGACAAGGTTTTTAATTCAGGTGTTCAGGGAAGTGCATGAAGTTAGCCTGGGTAAATCTAAGCCTTGGTGTCCTTAATTACTTACTAGGCTACAGAGTAGAGAATTGCTATTTGATGCTACTGAAGTTCCTTAGCTATTTTCCTCATATTTACCGCAGCGTCTTCCTGTGGCCTATTACTCCCACAGCCCATCTCCCTGCCCTGTCAAGAGGAGGAGGAACATGCTTCTCTTTCAGTATTTTAAGTCAGTTCACTTAGTCTTTTCTCAGATACGGAAATATTAAGAAGAAGCAAGAGTAAGGAGAATGGGAGAGGAATGGAATAAAGACAGGCAAGTTCACATCTGCAGGTCTCAGGATAAGACTTTAGAAAAACATATTTTTAAGCTGATAAACCTGAGAAATCTCACCTTTGGAGGTAGAGAATATGCAAAGAAAGCCTTTTTATTTTATGCTTCTCTAAACACTAGAACAGTTTCTCCACTTCCAAAGCTTCAATAAACAATAGCAGTTACATATAAAAAGCACTGTTTTTGAGAAATAGTTATTTCACAAAAGTATACTAATATTTATCTGTTTCATCCATATTCTGACTATGACACCTACAGGCCAGAGGAGAGCTGTGCAAAAGTGAAGATTATTGTTAGGTGAAAAAAAAAAAAATTCCTCACCCACTCTATGGCACGAAAGGATATTTATGATGAGGCATATACCACTCATGCTAATGACAGTACTGAATTTGCATGCTTGTTTGTTTTTCCAAATTTAGAGCAGGAGCAAACAACTGTTTTCCTGAAACTCTCCACTGACATCTTTAAAGGCATAGATATAGATTAGTGAGAAAGAACTTTACTAAAGGGCTGTATAATGCCTGAAAAATCTCTTCACTCTGTGTATCTACATCGTTCCGTATAAAAATGCACAGATATTAAAATAGAGTGCTTTTCACCAATGGCTATTGAAAAATTACTGCCTGAAGACAATTGTGACAGTTTTTATCTTCTTCAAATTGAAAGAGGTCAGGAAAACAGGAATGTTTGCAATTGGGCAAGGGATGCTGTAATTTCCGTTTGCCACTGTGTCCCATGAAAACAGTGAGTTTGAGTTGCCTTGGGCTTGTGAGACATGGTGCCCAATCCAGCTGTGATTATAGTTTCAGTAGTGACTCTATAAAATGAAAACTTGTTCAGAACTTGAACACATGGCATGGGCAAAAGGTTTCAATATAGAATCAAGAAATACAAAGGGGGAAAAGGTTTCAATACAGAATCAAGAAATCTGGTGAAGACCAGATACATCTTTTCAGAAATGTCACCGATTCTTTTTACCTCTAAGCTCCTAACCATGTGCTACATTACTGCAATCACTACTTGGATAATACAGTGCATGTAAAAGCTGGAATAGAAAAGGTCAACTTCAATTAATACCAAGCACTATCTGGTTTTCAGCTCTTAGTGTACTGCATAGGCGTACCAGTCTTATTCATCAGAGCTGCTGTTCAAACTTCATGAACACCAGCACTTTTGTTCTTTTTGTTGTGCATAGCAAAATATCAGGTATTTGTTTTTAGGGTTTCCAAATCTCCCAGTCTCTGCTTGCTTTGTCCCCTCTTCTTTCTATGAAAAAAAAAAAAAAATATATATATATAGCTTTTGATTCTTCTTCCTAGGTACTCCTGAGTACTTCCCAATGGGAAGAACCATAGCCTGTGTGAAGAAATAGGCAGTTTATTTCAACCTACTCTATGAAAGAAGTGGAGACTCCAGTCAAAGATCTATTTATTTTAGTGAAAGTCTTCTAACATTATTGTCATTAGCAAACAAGTTAAGGAGCCAGATTTAACTGCTATTGAGTATGTTTCACTACCAACTCCATCTACTATCTCTTCTAGGCCGTCTGAATTTATTTCAGTTTAACAGAAAACAATTTTCATCTCAAAGTCTATATCAAGCAATTGGTGCCACTGCCTCCTTTTCTTCATTGTTAACAAAGTGCTGTGATACAGCTAATTCTCGTTTGTATTGTCTGTTTTTGAGAGATATGGTTCCAAACTCATTTTAGCTTTCCTTCAATGTTACATTTCAAGACGTACTGATTTACGGTTGAAGGAAAATTGTTAGCTTCATAACAGAAACAGAAGGACTTCCTGAGTTTTAGGTTTATCTAAGGTTATTCTTTGTTTTTATTATCCCTTTTTATATTTATAGAGCTGTACTAGTTATATTTTCATTTTATTTTGCATGAGCAGCATCTCTGATTATTAACTGAATCTTGCAAGATTAACAGAACCAAGAGTTTGTCATGCCAGTTTCTACTTCTGTACATTGAAGGATTATCAGGGTTGTCTATAGCAAGATTTCTACTTGAAATTTGTCAAAAAATGTTCTGGTACCTACAATGGGAAAATGCTTCCTCAAGGATGCATAACCTAACTCCTGTTCATAAAGCTTTGTTACAGACTGAAAAGACTATTCCATTACCTGAAATAGTGAAAGATTTGCAGACAACACCAAGTTGGGGCAAAGTGTCGATCTGCCAGAGGATAGGAAGGCCCTGCAGAGGGACCTGGACAGGATGGCCCGATGGGCAGAGGACAACGGGATGAGGTTCAACATGGCTAAGTGCCGGGTCCTGCACTTTGGTCACAACAACCCCATGCAGCACTACAGGCTTGGGGCAGAGTGGCTGGAAAGCTGTGCAGAGGAAAAGGATCTGGTGGTGTTGGTTGTTGTACTAAGCTGTGGTGAGGCCACGTCTTGAGTACTGTGTTCAGTTTTGGGCCCCTCAGTACAAGAAGGACATCGAGGCCCTGGAGTGTGCCCAGAGAAGGGCTAGGAAGCTGGTGAAGGAACACAAGTCCTGTGAGGAGTAGCTGAGGGAACTAGGGTTGTTCAGTCTGGAGAAGAGGAGGCTCTTATTGCACTCTACAGCTAACTGAAAGGAATGTGTGGGGAGCTGGGGGTCAGCTTTTTCTTACAGATAACCAGCGACAGGACTAGAGGGAATGGCCTCAAGTTGTGCCAGGGGAGGTTCAGGTTGGAAATTAGAAGATGTTTTTTCTCAGAAAGAGCAGTCAGGCATTGGAATGGGCTGCCCAGGGAGGTGGTGGAGTCACTGTCCCTAGGGGTGTTTAAGGAAGGGTTG
This sequence comes from Cygnus atratus, assembly GCF_013377495.2. Taxonomy (NCBI): domain Eukaryota; kingdom Metazoa; phylum Chordata; class Aves; order Anseriformes; family Anatidae; genus Cygnus; species Cygnus atratus. Next base: position 60,430,284 of record NC_066363.1, on the reverse strand, counting down.
GATGTGGTACCTAGGGACATGGTTTAGTGGTGACATTGGTGGTAGGGAGACAGTTGGACCAGATGATCTTGGAGGTCTTTTCCACCCTTAATAACTCTAAGATTCTAAGATTTCTCATGGGTTCCAAAATCTTTGTTTACCTTTCCTATTCCAGGAAGTGATTCAAGAATGAAAAAAAAAAAAAAGGCAAGATCAGTATCTCCCAAACAAGCAGTATCATAGATTTCACTGTCCCTTCATGGAAACCAGGGGCCAAGATTTGTTTTTCTATAAGACAGCTTGTAACACTGGAATATGCAGTCTTCAAAAGTGAGGACCGAACCTGGGCCACCTGGGTCTGGCACAAACCAAGTTACTGTCATGCGAGGAAGGGATTGGAAGAGCAGCTTTGACTTCTTACACTGCTCCTTCTATGTTATGTTTATAATACAATGTTAGGCTTTCTGGACTTCTATTTGAAGTGTCTCAGGCAATGAGATTTTAATGGCTTGTTTAGAAGAAAAGAGGTCTTCTTAGAAACTGACCTACTTTAGCTTTTTTTCTAAGTTTTAATCTCCAAATTGAAGAAAGTCTAGGAATACAGTAAGATACACATTTTGATTGAAAACCTTACCCTTAGAACCCTAATCCAGATCAGTTCAGGCTTCTCTCTTAAGCTATTATTTGTAGTCATAATCTGCTTTCTCTACCTCTAGCAATCACTTGTCTTCTGTGATTTTTAATATTGCTCTATTTCTTCTTTTATTTGTACAGCATCTTCATCATGCACACACTCAAATCCAAGATCAAAAAAAATTCCTAAGAAATACTGTGACAAATAAAGACCGTCTGGTAGGCATAAGCATAACTGAGATGTGAACCAAAAAACTCAATAAACACTGAATCATCATTAATCTAATATACATGCAAAGTCCCAAAACAAAATTATTTTGCAGTGAGTAATGCCTTGCCAGTGGGGTACTGTGGACAGCGTGATTAATTTTCACAGTCTAATGAGTTCCCCCCACCAAAAAAAAGCCACTCCAAATTCATTTTGCAGCATCAGTCTTAAATTTCATTCATTCATTTACTCTAAAGTATAGTTGTTGTGATTTTTATCTACGGCAATGTATTGGGAAATGTGTTTCATCCACCTACACAAATTCTCATTACTTTGGCTTCAGAATTTGTAAAGTTCCTCACTTTCTGTTACAGAGGGGAAAATGTATAATGCAGAAGGACAGTGACTCAATTAAGGTCAGGCCACTACTTCTGATCCAGCCAAGAAGGAATAACACGTTAATTAACCACAAAGATTTGACTGATGGTTCTTTTTGTTACAGATGTAAAACGCTACTGAACAACCCACCCCTTATAATTAAACATCGAGTGCTAGCTTGTTCCCTGCACTGTGGCACATGGGTTGAAATTCTGCCTACTGAGTCAATGAGTTATACCAATGTCAGAAAAGCCAAAGTTTCAGTAGGGTCCACACCTCACTATCACATCCTGCTGCCCTAAAACAGGGCACGAGAGTTACTGAAGAGAAGACCTGGGCTCCTTGCAGAGCTGCTAACATCTACATGAACAAAGACGTGATATTCTCTTACCCCCTGCGTACTCTCCTCTCAATGGGAACATTTAGGAGCCAGTGTTAATATGCCAAGGAAAGGGTTTGTTCTCACCTCAGGGAATCTATCTTTTCCATTCCTGATAGTCATCTGAAATAATGGTTTATCTACTGTTCTTCTATTTTCTCTTAATGTTAATGACTGCGGAGAAGTTGGATTTTTTAGGTTTGGATATTGGGAGATATTTCTCTACTGAAAGAGTTGTGCGGCATTGGAATAGGCTGCCCAGGGACGTGGTTGAGACACTATCCCTGGAGGTCTTCAAGAAACGTGTAGATGTAGAGCTTAGAAGCATGGTTTAGAGGTGGACTTTAGTACTATGATAAAGGTTGGACTAGATGATCTTAGAGGTCTTTTCCTACCTGAGTGATTCTATGAAGAATTTCAAGATCAAGAGTTTAAACCAAAGAAAGTCCACAAAACTCTCTCAATGTGTATACAGAATAAACAGGGGGAAGGATGTAATTTCAGGAGCAATTCAAATTACAGATCATTTTAAATTATTTATTGATATTTAATCAATGAGTGATACACACTGTTCCATTACTTAGTAACTTATTGTAAAGCCTATCACAGAGTGTCTTAGCAGAGAGCTCTGTTGAAGGGTTTTAGATCCTGTAGTTGTTTTTGGTAGTACCTCTACTTTTTTTTTTTTAAGGACTAACTACTTAGGAAATGTCCACTGAATTGAGTATAAACAGTGCTTCTACCTTCTAGCTGACTTTTTTATTCTGTTCAGCTACTTTGAATCTATTGGCCACTAACCAGGTATGTACAAAGAATCTAAGCCCACAGTAGAAGTTGAGACTGTCCTTTGACTTAGCCAGATTTAACGTTAAGTGTTAGGGCCTTTCTAATCTCTCAGCTACAAGAGCCACAGAAAACTTGCTCCATTTTCTGAACAGCTCTGCTTTCACTAAAAACAAGTCCTCATGGTGACGTGCTGTATAGCATTCATGTGGCATCTGCTGTGAAATCCCACTGGTGGATGCTTCTACCTTTTACCATGTTTTTGACGTGTTTTAGAAATGTGGTAAGCTATTAGTGCAGAATAAGCTCATGGGTTTTTAGTGGTTCTCCTAGAGTCTGTAAACATTTTAACCCAAAATACCACCCCCACCACTGCTGAGCTCCAATGCTATGTGGTCCCCACAAGTAAAAACTACTGTCAGACAAACATCACAGATAGCTCACAAATATGAGAGCGTTACCAGAAAGCCAGGTTTTTGGGGGCTTTTTTCCCACACAGTCTGCTTTAAGCTAAAAAGAACATCAGGGTGGTTGTGTGTTCAGCATTAAAAAGCATCTTCTGCAGCACAGTACTCCCGAATATGTTAACGAATCCTTCTTCCCAAACCCTTTCCCGAAGAAATTGCATTAATGTGGAGGTTATGCTCCATGTGCCGTGACCTTCCAGCCCCCACCCTGTATCATTCTTACTACTTCTCTACAGATTTTTCCTTCCTTGCTTCCTTTCTTGCTTCCTTCCTTTTCTTTCTTTTCTTTCCTTTCTTTTTCTTTTTTAATTTTCCCCAAGAGAGGCAAAATTTTACCATATCTCTCTCCTTGCTCTCTTCATTTTACACCACGCCTGGTCCTCTACCCTAATTTCAAACACCTTTTAGGCCCCAGTTCTTGCAGTACTAATGGGGTACTAGTGATCCTCAACCATTCTGTGCAATTTTTCATCTCATCATTGCCTACACGCTCACATTGCATGCTGCTTGTGCACGTGCTTCCCAGTCTCTGATTAGAGATGGTTTGGTTATTTTTACAAATGGTGCATTATAGGAATTCTCATATTTTAATATTAAAATAAATAATTCATCTTCCTCACAAAATGAGCAGTTTTATTGCTGCTGATTAAATAATATACCTAAAATACATCATCTACAATATTTTTTTGCCCATCAATCATTCCATGTGTTATTCAGAAATATTCATTATTACACTCTGTCACTGGTTCTTTGGAGTAAGGGTTATAGATAAAAATATACTTTTAGCATAGTTTCTCTCAGCAGAGACTTGGAGTGGGAGTCTGTGAGGGAGGGGAAGCACCTAAAAGTTAAAAAAAAAAAAAGGAAAAAAAAGGAAAGAAAAGAAAAGAAAACAGGAAAATGTAGATAAAGGAATTGGCTGGAAAAAAGAAAAAAGGCTAAGATCAGGTGCTTATGATTCTATCTACAGTGTGACTTCTTTTTCTCCTTCCTTTCAGAGGGGGGAGGTGCTGCAGTTCAGTAATGAATTTGCTGTACGCTGAATCCAGACTGAATCTCCAGGAGAGGGAGACAATGAATAGGACAGTAGGAAGGACTGAATGCTGATGTCAATTAAACTGAAACCATGGAATAAATGAGGGGTTTCAGAGGTTGTTCTTCACAGCCATTTCAGTTTGGTATGCAAGGGACTGCTTCCGTTTTATTGCAATAGTAAATTTCAGAGTGCCGCGCGCGAGAGAATATTGGCATTTCAATCAGGGCAGCTTCACACACACACGCACAGCCCACTCAACTCTGTGTTGAAAGCTTTATGAAAGAAAGCCTGTAGGATATCCAAGAGATTACTTACAAGATTCTAAGGGATGGAGTTTTACAAAATCCTTATAACACAGCCTGGTGCCCTTGTTGAAGTGAATTTGAAGTATGCCCCTGAGCTCCTCAGAGTCTGCAGACAATGCTCACAGGTATCAGGGTATACATGCATACCTACATTTATTACAACACACAGACATACACTCGTTTCAAATACGAAGATAAGGTGTCAATCTTTGTGATTTTAAAAAATCAATGGTGTATGTAGGGGCTACTATTAATTTTCATTACCCCATCAGTCATTCAGCGAACAAGGTTTTTCCATGTTGCTCTAGCTTCTGAAAAGAGAAAGCAGCTATCACACAGGAATGAGGGTGTGACAGACAAAACAGGATTTTGCATTTTCATGTAACTGCAAGCTACACCATCCTATGTCTTAATATATTCTAAGAATTTTCTTGAGAAGCTAATATTGCATGAGAATAATATGTAATCTTCAGCACATTAGTAAAATATTTATAAACTACTTTATTTCTACTCAAAAAAAAGGGACCTATTCCACATGTGCAAAGAGGATTCTCAGAGGACCTGCAGATATTCCTTGGCCAAATTATTAAATCACAGTATCTTTAATAAACTGGAAATGCCTTTGCCAAATGTTGTGATAAAGGATGCTCCCCAATAGACTATGATAGAGAATATTTTCACTCTCACTAAGAGAGAAAATTAAATTAGTTACATTATTCAGAAAAAGATCCTGGCACATAAAATTCTGATAAAGTTCTGGAAACAGAAATGACAGTTAATTTTAAATTATAGCATGTTTATAAATAACAGGAATAGACCCTGATACTAATAGTCCACAGACTGGCAACATTCTAAAACCTTACACCCCATTGTAATTGCTACACAAATTAAATTATAATAGAGCTCTCATTTTAAGATGTATTTTTCACCACAGTTGAACTATCCAAATGAAGCTATTGCGGTGAAACAGGTTTCTCAGAGTAATTTGATAGCTGTATGGGAGTTAGGGAAAGGACCGGAATCTGGATTTAAGAAGATATAAAATAAAGCAGCCCATTTCTGTAGAGAGCCTTTTGCCACCTCTGTGCACAAATTGCCTCAAATCAATTTTCCTTAAACTTCTCCTGTAACTTAGAACACCTGTCTCAACGCCATGGGTTTGACTCCAGACTTCAGGTAGTGCTGAATTCCTTTTGATTTCGCTGTGCAATTGCTGCATTACTTGTAAAATTGTTTAGTCACAATTAGCCAGCTGATGCATCCAGTCAGTGACAAAATGCCATGTATTGTTTCCTGAAGGTGTGGATCTCATCTGTTGAATAAAACAGAAAACTAGTCTGAGGTTCATGTTTCCTAGTTCTTTGAAGACCTTTGAAGTTGTTTACGGCTATTTAAAAGATGAGCCAAGCTTGCCTGCCTGACATGAACCACTGAGCTACTCTACTCATTGGAGCTTGTGGATGAGCAAAGGCGGCGGCTTTGGACTTTGAATGTATCATGCAATTACTCTAAAATCCAAGCCAGAGCTTGTAATGTGACCACTGTTGTTTCAGTTTCCTTAAAGAGCTAATAAGTCTTCTGCTGTGAAAATCTGATGAGAAAGTTCACCTCCTCTGTGATCTTGCACACTGAGATCCTTGCTCTGACTGCAAACCCACAGGGCTCAATAGCTGTCTGAATAGCAACGTGCTTCTCTGCAGAAGTCAGTGTGGCAGACACTGGACCATAACAGTTCAAAAAAAAAAAAAGCCTAATGTTACTTGTTTAGATTTTTTATTTGTTTGTGTTTTTGTTTGTTTGTTTTTGTTTTTTTTTCTTGTTTGTTTGTTTTTTTTTTTTGGGGGGGGGGAGAGGGTGGAGTCAGGGAGGTAAATGAACTTTATTGGTTTAGTCCCTAAAAAAATACAGTGGCAAAGTAAAGGCAGGTAACTGCATGTAAATGTATATCATAATTGCATGTAGATGTATACAGTTAAGTCCTGCAAAATAAATTTGGAGTAATTATGAGTAATTATGATTGGTCTTTTCTAGACTAGTTGGTCTTGTTTGCATTGGTTGGTCTTGTTTAAATATCAAAATTCCCTATTCTTTTAGCTGCTTGGCATCTCCAGTTGGTGTTGAAGATATCACTTTCCATTGACACTGACAAAAATATGAAAGATGATCATATCTGTACTTACAGATCTGAGAAAGCAACCTGGAACAGTGGTAAGATCACATTCAAGGGAAGGCAGGAGAATAAACTTCTGAACACTTAGCTACACACTGTCACCTCCAGGTGGCTGAGCATAACTCAGAGCCAGAGCTGTAATCAAAGTGGTACTTCCCCTCCAGCACTAACTGAAGGATAGGATTAAAAATGGGAGGAGAAGAGGAGCAAGGAGAAGGGGAAGTCACTGCCCAACTGCCCTGCCTGGGGCACAGCAGTAATGTCTAATACCCCACCTGGCAGCAGCAGCTGTAAGGAAAAAAACGGGCAAAAGTGGGTATAAACATTTTGCTGTTCCCAGCAGTACTCTGTCCTTGGAAACTGCTTTTTGCTTTGTGACAAGTGCAGGTGACAATGGCTCTGCAGGGGGTTGTAGCTCCCGGTGGGAGGGAGCCTGCCTCCCTCTACATCTGGGGCACAGAGAGGCCTAGTGATGCCAGCTCGCTTTCTATGACAGCCAAGGATATGAATTGCCCAGCAGCCTTTGTGCTAGCACAGCCAAACAACCAATTATAAGCTGCAGATATGGCATACATGCTGTACTGGTATTGTTCACAATCCACATGCAATTCAAAAGCCACCATTTAACCACCCTTGTCATAACCTCAACCTTTCAGAGACTGTGCATTGTCACTGAAACAATTGTTTTCTCGTGGTTTCAGGTGCCAAAGAAATCAGCGCACTCCACAAGTTTTATGCCTTCTAGCAGTTCCATTCACTTCAGACAATTGGATCAGCATTGTACAGCTGCTATTCCTGCAGTTTTTCATCATTTGCCTGAGTTTATACAAGGGATAAAACAGAGGGCAATTCGTCTCTTAGCCAAAGGAAAAGAGCTAGCATTTCTCTCCTGTTGAAGCAATGCGAGTGTGATATAAAGTCTGTGGGATTTGAACAGAGATGCAATTCACTGGGGAAATTTGTAGGTAGAATCCAGCAGTTTCCTTGGACCGATTACATTTACAGTAATTGTTTGCACATTACAATCAATTATTATGCAACCACAAAAGGCAGCTCTGCATCAAAAAAAAAAAAAAAAGGAAGCAGTAAGACAGAAAAATCTAATTGAAGGATATCTGAGTCACAGAGCTATGGAGTCCTGATTTATTGATGATGGGAAAGGAGTCACACTCTACTCATGTTACAATTTCATTAGAAACATGATACAGCTATGCAAATAAAATTTGTTTAATGTAAAATCTATTATATTTTCTTGTCCTTATTGACACAACATTTTTCTGTTCATGTGGAATTTCACACTGCTCACTAAAAGGCTCACTATCAACAGACTGAAGATCTTACCCCACAGACAATTAGGAATATTCCTTGCATCTCTGTTGTATAGTCTAACAGGCACAGGGTAGTCCTATATTATACTCTGTCAACATTAATCTTGAGATGGCATATATAGCTTGTTTTGATCTCAGCCATACCATTTTTTTTTCAGTGTTGGAGTTGTTATTGAAGTTCCAGAATGAAAATATGGACTATGTCTGGTAAAAACAAACCTTACTCATTTGAGGCACAAACCAAGGAAAATGACAGATGGAGGGGAACTGCATCAGGGTTAATAAACTGTACCTGCTGCTCTGTTTAGTACATGACAGTTCAGAGTACAGTATTTCAGACTGCAAGCCTGGCTTCCCTGGGGATGCTCAAAGCAAGCCTGGGGAAAGCAGGGGAAAAAATATTCCTTTGCTTAACCACTTCCATTTAGTATTCAGTACAAGCCAAACAGCTGGAAATCCAGGGAATATTCAGGAAAGGTTTCTCCATTAGCCAGGTCCTGAAATGGTTATGATTCAACAAGTAGGAAAACTGCCCTGCTATAACATTTAACTATCAAATTTCTGTACCTTGTTAATTCAGGGGAAGGAAGAGGCAGGAAACTACCCTCTCCCTTAAAAACACTTGTGTGAGAAGTAGTGGCAAAATAGTCATTAAGATTCCTGTGGTGCTTTGAAGCAAATGTTAGGCATTAACCTTTGATATATTCATTAATTCTTCCATATTCTTCCATTTTCTTCTCACAGTAAATGAGACATTTTGACCTAAACAGTTGTGTAATACTAGTGTATGTTATTGAAGAAAAGGGAAGTGATTTCACAAAAACAGGGAAGTGATTCCTATGTATTACTTACCTTCATCACAAGAGGATGATAGGGCTTTATTAGTAAATCATCCTTAACATCCAGAATGAGAGATGTTATAGGAAAACACAGAAATGTATGTTTATTACAATGCCCTGGTAATAATCACAGGTCCTAGGGGTTTATTTTGACCCACTTGTTTAATTTAAGGTCATAGTAGTCTCCTGTGCTGTGAGCTGTAATGTTTAAATCCTCATTAAGCTTATGACCTTGCAGTTTACCTGCTAGCTCACTGGTTTTGTCACGTTCCTTCTCTGTGGTGGGTCTGGAAGCCAAGGTTTTAAGCACCGGAGGTCACTATATTATTACTGCAATGTTCAGCAGGTAGTAGAGAACCCCACCAACCCTAGCATAAAGGGAAAATGCGCAGAACAGACAAGATCAGGACAGACATAGGCTGTATGTGAACATGAATAGGTTGTTCTTGTTTATGTAGGCAAGCCTACTCATGCCCTGTTCTTCAAAATATTCAAGGAAAACAGCCTAGAATCTGGACAGTCAGTAGAGCCAGATACCTGGAAAGGAATACAGATCTGACCATAGGCAGAACACATGTCTTGGGAGGGACTTATAGTTTAAGACTCCTCAGAAACATCGTGCAATGTTTGATGACAATGCATATACTGGTTTTATGAAATATTGATAGTCTTTATTCAAATATCTCACTCCTTATCCATTATGATTTAATCTTGTTTACTACAGAGAACAAGTGAACGGTGATTTAACAGTGTTCTTGAAATCCATCCAAATACCATCTAAGAGATGCGATTTCTTAAAACAATTAAACTACTCCCCAAATTAGAGCCAATGAAACGCATCTCTGTTGTTTCATGACAACAAACATTGTTCTGCCAGAGTATAGCAGTACAGAATAACTGACAGTGTAATCTCATTGTAAGTAGTCTTCTACCCTGGGACTTTCACAAGCCTTAGCTCAACTCTGTCGGAGACAGCAGTACAGTACAATGGAAATTGCCCTAGTGAAGGTTTGATAATCCTGCCTCTGAGTAGCCCATATACTACACAAGTCCTTGCTATGGTAATCAACCACCCTTCAAAAAAGCCTGAAATCCTGAGATGTTCTTGTGAATTATGAAGAAATCCATTGGCTGCTCTTGTAAGGTTGGGTTTGAGGCCCTGCTGACAAGGGCATGTAGTACTGATCTGAATGGCAACAATCCTTTATCTGAAGCAGTACCTACAGTGGTAACTGTGTAAAGGAGCAGCCCCTGTTGGTACTTTCATATATTTTACTTTTGGAGATCACTGTTGGTTGATTACTTAATGGCAGAACTTAATAAGACCAGACTCACAGAAATCTTTCTTAATGATCTCCAACAATCTCTTGGTAGCCCTAGGCTCTGCACGATCATGTAAAGGTCCCCTGAAACCTCCCTCAGATTTTAGCCAGATAGGTCACAATAAACTACTTGTTTATTTTTAAAGCCATTTGGGGGTAACTCTTCTTATAGATTTATTCTGCAGAAACGCCAGAACTGTTTTGTACCCTGTGAAAGGCTCCTGTGTTTTGATCCTTCAGAATGTGACAGAACAAAATGTCACCATAATACACAGGCATTGCTTTATTTAGAACACACATACGTGTGAAAAACATCCCCACTCTGAGGCACTACACCTCACCCTCGAGCCCTGCTAGCAGCCCTGTCAAGGCCATCATCATACAATCAATTTGTCTGCAGCAAGTGTACTTCATAACCCAATAGTGCTGCTCTATGTACACAATATGAGTCATCAAATTATCTACCCACAACTTCTAAGAGAAAGAGGTGGGAATATGACCCTTCTTCATTGTTTCTCATAGTCATAAGGATTTATGTTAAACAGACATATGTGTGGAATGATCAACCATGGTAAACGTAAGGCATTTAAACTGAGATAGTTTGAATTTGGGAAACTCAGAGTGAGTCCAAGTCATGACTTGTGCATCTATTCTAGAAAAGCAAGTGGCTGAGGGGAAAGAAGGTGATACGTAAGGTGTAGAGCTGGTCCAGCTGCACAGGGAGGGAGCATTCATGTTTAGTAGTGCCATTATGACCAGTCATGAGGCTCATGAGTTTCTGTTGCTATAAGGCTCTTCTGTGATTGCATTTGTGCATTCAGGCTGTATTCAGCATTGTTGCCTGTTTAAAAAAATGTCAAAACAAACCTCTACCACATAGGACATGGAAGTGATAGAACTGGTCTAGGAAATCAGCAATTATGGCCATATATAATAACTACCAATGCACAGATATACAGGGTTCTGGCCATCCAGAGGCACCAGTGTTGCTTCACCCCCTGACACATCAGTTTCTAGACATATTTAGGCTCCTTGGCCACTCATACCTCAGCACGCAACCAGCAGCGAGTGTCTGAGAATGGCTGTGAGCAGGACAAGCTGTCACTGCACAACAAAAAGGACAAAGGGAATGAGTGCTGTGGCTGAGTCACAGCACGGGATCATTCATCTCTCAGTGCCTGCGGTGCTAGGATGGGCTCTGCTGTCACCCATGGCAGCGTCCCTTGCTCTGCCATGGTGAGTCTCACCAGCCTGGTGGGATGCCTGGCAGTCACTCACTCACACGTGAGTGTGGCAGCACAGCCAACTCAGCTAATGTCAGTCTCTCTAGATGGGGATCGTACGTGTACTCCCTCTCAGGAGCCTACAGAAGCACTCACTACATGGGGGCATTTACTTGAATAGGATTTGGTAATTTTTAAAGACACATGCTATTTGAATTGAAGGTTGATGTGCGGCATGCTTATTAAGATGAACCAACTTTAAGCATAAGCTCATATTCCAAATACAGCATGTACCAAGAAAAACACAAACTAATTGCTGTACTTATGTCAAAATGATGTTGCTGTTTGCTCTAATAGAAGCAAACAATGAAACACTTGACTTCTGCTAGCACCCTTGTTATTAAAAAGGATTTATTACTGTGACGTCTAAATCTTGTGGCTGTCAAGGGCAGTTTGAGGGCATGCCTGACGTGCAAGGCCCTTGAGGTTTCAAAAACCGAGGTGGATTTTTTTTTTTCAATTCCACAATTTATGACTGACAATAGTCCTAAATCCCCACTCTCGGGGGAACATGCTCCCTCCGGGTTAGCCCCGACACGTCCCTCACTCCAGAGGGATGGAGAAGAAAGGGTCACATTAAGCATCCCATTCACACCCCTTTCCCCGCTACTGCCCAGCCCCCTCGGCATGGCAGGAGAGCCCGGCCTCCCCGTCCCGCCTCCCTCAGGAAGGAGGCTGTAGGGCCGCGCCCGCACTCAAGATGGCTGCCGGCTTCCCATGTGTGGGACGGGCTCTGAAGCCGGGCACCAGAAGGTTAAGATGGCGGCTCTCTACCGGCGGCCTCCGCGGGGCCTGCCCTCGGCCAACATGGCTGCCGCCCCCTATTGCTTCCGTCGGCAGTGAAGCCAGCTCGCCCTTAGTTAAAATGGCGGCGCCCTGGTGAGGGAGCTGTGGTGAGGGGTCAGGGCGCGGGGCTGGCAGGGCGGCGGGGCCGGGTGAGAGCCGGGGACCGGTGAGCAGCCGGGGATGGCTAGGGGAGGCCGAAAGCTTCTTGCAGCGCGGTCACCGCGGCCCGGGCCGAGTGGGGTGGGCCGCGGCCCTTGCGAAGAAGGCGGCGAGGAAGGGTGCAGCGGCCGGGCGGCGGGCCGGGGGTTAGTGTCCGCAACGAGAGCGGTCTGCAGTGGTGGGCTGGTGCCGTGCCGAGGCAACGCCTTGCGAGTCTTGGCGTGGAGAGGGCTTGGGAGCTCACCATGCGCCTGCCGCAGGGGAAGTCTGAGGGTTTTCAGGAGTCAGGTGTATAGCTCCGTCTGTTCAACTCATTTTTGATACACTCAACAGTTTCTTCCCTTTTCCACACATACAGAAATGCTCAATTGCTGTACTTTGTTGTTCCTTCTACGCCCTGAGTTCAGGGGCTATTTGTGATACCGAATTTTAAGAATTCACCCTGGAGCTAACAGGCTGTCACTTAATAGAGATGGCTTAACTAAATATGAATCTGGTGGCAAGTGTTCTACCATGCCAGAATATATTTCTTAAGCCTGAAACACTGTTGTAAAGTTGTAATAATTTGGATGTTTTCACTGTTCCATGATTGGACACTGAAAGGGATAAGCGATGAAGCAGTTCACCTTAGTGATCTGTGTGAACTGTAAGAAAAGCTGAAATTCTTGTACCTGTCGTTTAACTGCTTAATCTCTCCTTAAAGATTGAGTGTAATAATAATAGAAATTGTGAAAGCTTTGCTGAAGATAAAAGTGGTGTATAATGATCCCAAAAGTGAGAGTTCTTGTCAGTTCCCTGTACTGATTTTAACAAGTAATTGCAAGAAACAGCATTCTGTGGGTTGTAAGAATTTCTACCAATTTAATTAATTAGTTATGAATGGCCTCTTAAATTTTTCTCAGTGCAAAAAATGAAATAATCTCATAATTCTTAAATAAAAATATTATTATGAGTAAAGAATTAGCAAGTTCTGTTGTAAAGGGAAGAAGACAGAATTGGATTATGTTAAGCATTTGGCATAACCAGGAAACTGAAAATCAAAGGTGAAAGTCCTTGTAAGTTATCAAGGTCAGAATACGGCGGGCAATTAGATATGTGTAAAACTTAAAGCACTTTGTGGAAGCTGTATGGGATTATTTGTTGGCTGCTATCAGAATCAAGTTATAAATTGTTCCTGCCTGCTGTTCAGGTACTAGCAACATTTAGATATGTTAATTTGATATGTGTGTTACTGCCAGAAGAAGAAGGAAAGAAATTACTGTCTTAAATTGTCTTTGTAAATCAAGTAAGTTGCTTTACCAGTGATAATTTGTCTGTCTTCTTTTGACAGATGTGTCCCAATGGTAAATGATACTCACTTTCCATGTGGAAACAAGTGTACAGGTTGAATAATCAGCTCCTGAAATGGCTTCTCTTCAGACCTCACATTTTTTTTGCCTATACTTCCAAAATGATGCTTAGCCAGAGGGACTTCTGAGAGTTTCTCAGTGTTTGCTTTACCACACAAACAGAGGTTAGAGTCATTGCTGCTGCAATGTCCTGGGTACAAGTTGCAGTCAACCAATCCAATGAAGATATATTTGATGAAGATGCAGACGAGATGTGTGTAGTACAGAAAGAATGGAACAGCACCATGAAAAAAAGATTGAAGGTATTTGTATAACCATGATGTTTATAGTTGTCTTAAGCATTTTAGATTTACTGATACATACCTTGCTATATATGTGGCTGACTTAAATGGAAAACTAAGAATGGCTGCATAAAAGTTACTGTGGCATGGTTTCTTCTGAATGTCAAGATGATTGAGCAGGGAGTTACTATTCTAGTATCCTGTCAGAACAAACTAGCATTTTACCTACAAGACGTTGCATCCCTCTGCACAACCATGCACATTTCTGAAAGGCAGCAGTAAACTGATGTGCACTATTTGTTTCATACTTGTAGGTATGCCACTAGTAAATGTGGGACAATGTAGTTAAACAATGCTAACAAAGAATGCAAGGTGTTGGTTTTTAAGTAGAGTTCTTAAGTACAGTAGAGAGATTTAAGACGTGATTCCTTGTGGAACCACTGTTGCTCATTGCAGTCTGTGTGGTTCTTTGGCTTATTTTTTCTCTTAGTGAAAAATATATTTTATGAAAGGAGAGAGTAAAACAAGTACACAAACCTGGGTTTCTTTGACAGATATGTTATTATTCACAGTGGGACCAGTAGGGTTCATCTGTGTGTGGGTGAATAACATTTGGCTGAAGAACATGAATAGAACCTGTTGTGTGCGCCATTGGTAAGGGGCGTTTACAAGACAACTCTTACATTATTCTCCAAGGAAAAGTTTCCTAAATTAGAGGCCCTTATAAGACTGGTTTTCTTTTGTTCTTACAGAAATTCCTCTGGAAATTTTCTGAGTAGGTACTACAAAAATCATAAAATTTCTTGAGGTCAGAGCTGTATGTTGGACAAAATAAAGCAATATTCCTATTCCTGGCTGTTTTCTTAGCAAGTCTACCATGATTCTCTCATGATCAAATAGAAGTTTGCAGTCTTACAAGTTTAAAAGAGTTAATAGTTATTCTACATTGTGTACTAACATGATTAGAGGATAAATAAATTAATTTGCATCATAATCATTAGTTGTTTCTTGCAGAAAGCAGTCACAATATTATGTATATTTGTATATGACTCACCAATCACCATCTTTTTTCCTGTGTAAATCTTGAATTGTTTGAAGGCTCCATAATTAGTTTTGTAACAGATAGGTAGATTATGGGTAGGTGAGTACCTCTGCTAATGGGGAGGTTTTGCAGCCTATGTATTTTTAGATGTCTAGAAATCTGTATGAACTCTCCAATGAGTTTTTCATAAGGGTCATCACAAAAGCAAGAGTGCTTTCCTGCAGATTTGTCTTATTTTTGATGTTTCCAAAAAATGCTCTCTATTTTCTGACCTAGCTGGGATCCTTTGGGAAAAGGACTGGATCTTAACAGATCGGTAAATGATAACGCACTGTGTGTTTAGGTTTGGCAGTGGGGGTATATCTGGGAGGGATGTTCAAGTCACAAAGCTGTAATTTAAGAGACTGACTGAGTACTTGTTTAAGCTTTTCTGTTCGTATGAAATGTTCATAGGTCCAGTTATGCGCAGTCTGAAAAACCTGTTTTACCACTTCTATTATAGGAGGGCTTTAGGGATGGTGTTGAGGCTGGGAAAGAACTTGCGCTCCAAGAAGGCTTCAATCAAGGTTACAGAGAAGGTGCTGAGCTGATGGTTACATGTGGCCAGTTCAGAGGAACCCTGAAGTAAGTTATGAACCTTTCAAGATTGTGTGCGTGTGATATGTGTGTGTGCAGTTGTGCTTTCTTTGTTTTGATTTAATTTTAAAATTGCATTGTAAGTCTGTCCAAAGTGAGCAACCAGAGAAGTCTCAGCTCAGGTCTTAAATACAGGCAATTAACTACAAGGGTGTGGAAAAATCCTCCTTCAGTTGCTTTTTGAAAACTCAGTTTACATCTTAAAGCTTAATATTCAGTTCAACTGTGTGAATTTCCCAGAAAATGCAAATGAAACATACATAAGCTTTTATATAGCAATGTGCTATATAAATATATAGTATTCAATATAACATATATAACATTCAATATAATATTGACTTAATATTAATTCACATTATATAATACAGTATTCAGTAACTGGAGATCTATGTGACTATTTGTAATGACTTTTTTTTTCTTCACTTTTCAGTGCTCTCTCATCCTGGTGTCACCTTAATGGACATAATTCTGCTTTAAGTAAGATAAAAAATCTTCTAGATGTGGTTGGAAAGCATGAAGATGATCTACTTAAGTGTCTGAATTCTATCCAACAACAGCCACATGTTGGAGACATTTTAAACGCTGTTCAGGACATGGACCTGAGTCATGCAGCTCCAGCTGGGACAAAGTATGATGAAGTTAACACCAAAAAACATGAACACGTTGGCAGCTCTGCTGAAAACTATTGTAGAAATATTGGTGAGGATGGTTCCTTGCAGTCTGAGTGCAACAAGGCAAAACTCTGTACAGATCCTGAAAGGTCAAACCTTGCTTGGGTTAAAAAGCAAACTGTTTCTCTAGTAGAGCAGCTGGGTTTGTCGCTGGACATACTCCATCATGTCCACCAACTGGAGCTTTAGTTTTTCTGTTTCATGGTATTTAAAATTATCTCAGCTGGATTGGATTCCCAATTTGAGGATCAGTTCACTTTAGGGAAGTCTGATTCCGATACTTCCCAACGGAGGTTATTTTTGTAAATCTTACCTTGCTTCAGCTCGTGGCCAAAAAACCTTGGTTTTCTTCCTAAATATAACTTTCACAGAAAGGGAGATAATCTTAAAAGCTCTCCAAAGATTTACTAAACATGTCTCTATTCTGTGACAGAATGTGTCATTTCACCCTTACTTTCTCTATTGGTATCCTTTTGGAAATGGAGCAGGTCCCTTAGAAGCCTCCTCAAATATACAAAAAAAAAAAGCCCAGTGCTATCGACAAGTTGTTATTGCAGAATAAGCTGCTGTTGATGACATTCTAACTGTGCAAAATAGAACAGGATCTGCTGATTTCCAAAGTACTGTAACTCTCCTGATTACTATATTTAAAAAAAAAAAAGAATTTTTCACCTTTTGTCAAATTCTTACTCTTGCCTTTTGTAACCCCTATGGAGTGCTCTTTCACAGTTAAAATGATTTTTTTCCTCTTCATACAGTTCTATTTATTTCAGTTTTGGTGGAAGCACACCCCTCTTCTCAAATGCTGAACTACTGACAATACCATTGTTTTGCTGTTCTAACAGCATACTATCTGCTATTACCCTGTTAAAACCCATCTATATATTCCTAGTCTAATGAATTTTCTTGTGTTATTTTGGTATTTATTTTGCAAGTCCTTCAACTCTCTTCCCTTCGTTCCCACAGTTTTCCCCAAACTCTTAAAGGAAGACAGGCTTATTCACCTTCTCTTAGAAGCATGGTCAGCCACAGATGCATCTGACAACTTTGTATTTCTGTGCCAACCTTTTGTATTAGACTCCTTTTCCTGTTGCTTGCCTAAACTATAGCTGCAAATTCCTTTGGTTAGGAAGTCTTGTCTTTGTGAATAGCTGTCTCTGTTTCAGAGTAATTAAACTGATTTACATTAAGTCAGAAGTTCAGTTGTTTTATGTTGCTTTTAACTTTCTTCAGTGTCTGAGACAAACCTAAATTTTGAACAACTGACTTAACTATAACTAAAGAAAGATATAAAACTGTTTTGTGATTATTTTATTTTTACTGTGAAGCTATAAAAAGCCAAGGCACAAATTACGTGATTTTTTTTCAGAGAATGAGTTTATAACTTTCTTATTAAAGACTATTGTCCTGCCCTGGAGTTAAGCTGTAAGTTTGGTTGCTATTCCATACCACTTCTGCATTAGGAGAAAATGGAACTGTGCAATTAAGAGTCTCACGTTGAACTTGTTACTGAAATAGTGGAATTGAATAAAGCTGTTTGCATGTATTACATATGTACAGAATTGTATATATTTTTCTCCATTTATTTAACATAATGCTGACATTGATAAACATTTTCTACAGGACATATGTTATGTTATAGCCTGCATCATATAAATCAAACTGAAATTTCTTCTATACAACAGTAAGATATGATGCAATCAAAAATAAAGGTTACTAGAGAAGTGTTAAACGTTCCAAATTTGGAAGTTTAAAAGTGTAAATTCAAAACTATTACTTCTCTGTAGTTAGTAGTGTATAAACAGGAAACTCCATTCAGAAATCGCTAGGTAGACAATGACCTTGCCAAGTTCTCTCCAACTACTTCTGCAAAAGCAATCTACGCCTGAGAAAGTATTTCTTTCTTGTTTGATTATTAAACAATAGGTTATGTGTTTCACATATCGTTCATAACAGCTTCTGTACTAGCTGTGGAAGTACTTTCGTCCACTCTGCATGAAGTTTCCATGCTGACTGTGGGGTTACTTTTTTCTGTGTTATCACCCAAAGTTTCCGATTTGGCTGTGGAGAGATTTTCTTTTGGGCTGTCCGGAACACTTTGCTTATCTGTTACTACCAGATCTTGATGACCAGCCATAGAAGGACTTTCTTCAAGACTATTTAAATCAGTAATTTGCTCACATGCTGGTTCAGGTTTTTGTTTTGTGTCTACTTGCATGTCTTGTGTTTCACTGTCGGCTTCCACCTTGGCAGCATTCCTGAAAATAGCTCTCATGACAACTGGGACTGACATGCATCTAAAAGAGGAAATGAAACATTAGTCACTACTACAGACTTAACCCATTCTTCAAATTAGTACTTCTTTTTTTAAACTGTGGCTGACACCTATATGATATCCTTCATGACAAACAGCATCCCTCCCTCCTTGCTTTTTGTCTCTATAACCTAATAGGATTATATTGTAACTACAATACTACCTACATATGTTATACTGGAAACGTACTTTGATGTAACAAATTCAAGCGCTGAATCTTTCAGCTTACCAGTGCAAAGACATTTTGACAGAAAGAGTAAGAAGTGTTTGGAAAAAAAGTTGTAATGAAAAATCTCATAATGTTGAAATATACTCATTTTCACTGAGATTTAATTGTAACTTTCATGTTTTGGATGAGATGGGTACAGAGCCTTTCTTCTCTAAACTGGTATCTACACTAGAGGGTGTTTATTTTGTGTGTTTTTTTTTCTCCCCTATTCTACCAGGGGAAGTATGTGGTTCTAGGAATAGCATCTAGTGTCTTGTGACTCAGGACAAGGCATGTTAATTAACTAAAAGGATTTGAAATCCAACATGCATTGATTTTGCTGTCAAATACTTGTGTACTAACCTATGCAAAATGAATTTGTGCTCAGTCCTTTCTCTAGCATATGCTACAGCAGCTGGCCTTTCTTGGAATTTTGGTTTCAGGAAACGTGCCAGAGATGGTGTTGTAGACATACATTTTTAAAGAGAAGCACTGGCTGATGTTAGGTAGATGTAGAAAGAGTCCTTTTCATGCTATTCTATTTGTTGTACTACACACAAATTCTACCGGAAAGAAACATCAATGATGAAAAGCATTTGTTTTTGAAAGAATTACTTATGACACTAAACTCATTATTATAACCTTTTACTAAAGTGAATTTGTCTGGTCAGCTGAGTCTATGGCATTGTAAGTGCACATGGCATTTCCACTGAATGGACATAACATTTATTCTAACTGCTGCGAAATGAAACTACTTACCGCTTCACAGCTCTGGATATAAAGCCATCACTAGAATTCAGAGTTGGATCTCGAGGATTTAAATGAAGGCTACATTGGACTTCTCTGGAGGTTACAACATCAATTATCACTAAGCAAGAATAGAATATAAGTATTTCAAAATAAACATTTTTATAAAAAATGAACACTTTCCTTTGATTCTGATACTTCAAGAAAGGTAAGACTGGCCAGTGGGTAGGGGGCTTGCAGCAATGCTCTTGCACAAGGCTCGTTTTTTCCTAATATGCTAACAATCAGTAATGGAAGTTGATTATTTTTTTTTAATTAACTGCAGGCCAAGACAGATACTGGACTTAAGTATTTGCATTTACTTTGTTTTGTTCTAAGTACAGAGCCTTTTTAGTAAGCAATTTATACAAAAGTGCTACTTCATGTTTTTCATGGGGTTGCGCACCATTAAGCGTAGCCCTTAGAATGTATTTGTAACTGAGAAGCATAGTGCAAGAGCCTCTATAAAACCAGCCTTCTTGTCAGCCTAATAAAAAGGCCAATAACAATTATTTCACACATACCACAGGCTAAATTCTCTTTCATAGGATGAAGGAAGAAGACAGAAAAGCTGGTGTTCTTGTGTGGTGCCACTTCAAAATAAAGCAGTTCTGAATCATCTAAAAATAAAATTACTAATTAGAGGTATCCCCCCAATGAGCCTGGGCTCTTTTTGGCTGAATCACATGCCAGAATTTTAAAAATAGTGATACAATAGAATCTAATCATTCATTACTTTAGCAACATAATTCACCCTTCTAGAAGTGTCAGGCCTAGCAGAAGTTTGTGGGTTTTTTTTTTAATATTCAACAGAGTATAACACTAGAATTAAGGATTTTTGATCATTTAAAATACTCTGCAAATAAGACAGCTTTGGCAAGGGAGCAGTAAATCTATTAACACCCAGTTTAGAGCTAGTTTCTCTCTCATATTCTGTCATTACTTCCAACCACACAATTTACCTCCATTTATATGCTTCTCAGAGACACAGCTGCTAATAAGACTGTTGTATGCCGTTTGATGTCGAAGAATTTCTATTACGTCAGGCACGCACTTTGGATGGGTAAATGGGATTTTACTGACCAAGGCTCCTGCTAAATCTGATTTTGCTGAGCCCGTGTTTATGAAGTAACAGTGCTTTGGGCAATCTGGAAGAGACTGAAGAACAAATATGGTGATATTTGAAGCACTGGAAACAAGAAAATAACAAGAAAGAATTAAGGCCCAATGTTACCAGGTGATTGCACAATCTGACAGCAAAAAGAATTTGGGAAGGCACACTTCTAGCAAGCCCATCACCTGTCTCTATATTTCGATAGAAGTATAATCTATAGATAGAAGCTAAATGAGATCCATTTCACTCGCAAATGCATCCAGATTAGGGAAATATACCTTGAGCTACAAGCCAAGTACTCAGGAATTCAAGTCCAATTCTTCCAACAACTCTTAAGAGACCTGTAGACTGTAGAAATGTTAACAACTAAGATATTTTCTCACAGGAGAATGCCATAGTAATGCTATTTGATTGTTGTACAAATAGGATAGCAGTTTTGCTCTTCAGGGCATCATCTGTTGGTCCTTCCTCCAGCACTGCTGCTGTCTTTAGAGAAGCATATTTGGCTAGAATATCTCCAGATGATTCAGTTGAAGAGGAGAAGTAGAGGACATAGTAAGAAAAATCTGCCACCTGTTTGTGTTGACAGTGATTTTATGATAAAATTGGAAGTGCAATATTCTGTTATTTACTTCAGGATACCAAATGGGAGCTATCACCTTAAGAACAGGTCAGGGCAGTTAATTAGCCAGGTCTATATTAAGAAAAGCTAGAGAAGAGAATAGAAGAGCTTTTCCCTGTGTGTCTACAGAACAGAAGGATTTTCTCTGTTTCTTTCAAGGTTAGACTTCTATTTAGTAACTTATTTCTAGAAATAAAATCTTTAACTCAGAGAAAAAAATCTCTCATCAAGTATTAGTATTTTACAGAACTGTTGAAGTTACAGAGCTTTTCATGTTTCACTAATAGAAATAAAAACATCTTCCTATCTTACAGGTTATAGAAGAGAACTTTACTACTTTATTTTAGCATGGTGTAAGCTCACTACTACCTTCAGTATCACCCCAAAGCACAAAAACTATATAGGCAATAAGCTTAATGATGCTGCTAATAGAAGAGAAAGAGGTGTCCTTCCATTGCCATTAATTGTGTTTACTGTCTATATAGATACATATCTCTTTGAAGCTTGTCTTGTACATGAAAACTCTTAAAAGAGAAGCCATCTACAATTAAACAAACATGGCTCCAAGTAATAATTGACATCACAATTGTATTGCTTTACACTTTTCTTCCTGCTACTTCTACTAAAAGAAATCGATATTCTTGGTGTTATTCAGTCAAGAAGCCTGTTTTTGTTAAAGCAGTGATAGACATGTGGTGTGATAAATATCTTCAAAAGTCTAAGTAAGGACCATCTTAGGATTTGCTTCTCACACTAGCAAGTTTCCTTCTTTTTAAGGATAAAAGTTTTGAACAATATATAGAAGAGTAAATATCCTGAGTTATACATAGATAAATTAGTATGACTTCAGCAGCTATGAATACAGTGTCTCGTTAATGAATATGAGAAGTTCATTTACTTTAAAGAATTTAATATTATTTCCTAAATAATTGAACTATTTCCTAAACAGTATTTAAATGCCACTGGTATTCTGGGAAGGATTCTGCATTGTTTGCTAATAGAAAAATATGTTTCAGGATATTCATTGAAGAAGGGTAGCGTCTTTCAAATAGTCTACTCACCACAAAGAAACGGGATTTGTGTGTAAACAAATCTTCACTGCATTTTTTCTTAAGGGTAGACTGAACAATCAGCTCATATAGAGGAGCTAGTTTCAAGCCAGTAATCTGAATTCCTGAAAACAGATGACTTTTATTAGCTTTTAGATTATGTCTGGGCATGAAAGCTAGTATTTAAAAACAAAAGTTTTGAAAATGCACAGACATAAGTAAGATGAAAACATTAACCTCCCATCTTATTTCCTCTTTTGCTGATGGTAATCAGCAACTATGAGACATTTTAGAAAGTGCTAACAAGTTTGCCTCAGCTGCTAAAATGTTACACGTGGGTTGATAGAAGACTTCCTAAGTCATCATCCAGTTCTTACTCTTTATTTCCATACGCTAATGTAGTAAGCAAGCAGTGAGCAGTCACAGAAGCACTTAGTCTTAAAAATAATTGTAACATGCCTGTGAGTCTCTGTATCTCTTCAATGCTGGATGAGGACATAGGAATAGGCTGGTGAAACTTCAACAGAAAATAAGCAGACAAATCCATGCTGAGTTCATCAGTCAGTGGCAAAAAAGCAGGGTTGCTGGAGGGGGAAAAAAAAAAGAAAGGTTGTCACAGAAATTGATATAACAAGGACTCAGTGCAAGGCCACAGTCAGGTCTCTAGTGGTTTACTATGATCCATACTTTTTCTGCTTCGAGAAAAGTTTGACTTTTAAAGTGCAAGTACAGCCCTTGTGTTTTAAAGCAAGCTTAATGTGAAGACTGGCAGAAAGGTAGAGTGAGCCGTGGGAAAC
Organism: Cygnus atratus; assembly: GCF_013377495.2. Taxonomy (NCBI): domain Eukaryota; kingdom Metazoa; phylum Chordata; class Aves; order Anseriformes; family Anatidae; genus Cygnus; species Cygnus atratus. The sequence continues at coordinate 60,407,360 of NC_066363.1, read as the reverse complement.
TGAGGAACAGTGCACAGGAATGTTTGCTCTAAATCAGTCTAAGGTGATTTATTTTGGAGAATTACTTCAGACTTTTCCTCCAGGCTCGTACTGAAGCAGTGAGAGATGAGGTGTCAGTATCCGTGATGGGATGACAAACTATATGGTTTAGGTATAATATCCCTCGATACATGCTTCATTTATTCTGAAACTGTGTGGGAGTTGCTTGTTGAATACTAGGAGGTTAAGTAATATTACCCCAATAGCTCCTTCTGGCTTCGAATCTATGAACAAATCCATAACTCTATGTAGCTGACACAGTTAAATATGAACACAATTTTTAAGTCCACTTGGGAAAACAGTAAAAGCCACAGGTATAGCTATGGTATAGCTATGGGAGATAATGCTATCAATAAAACAGAGCTTCCTGGGCTTAACAGCGAGTTGTGTATCCATTCTATTAGCAGAGACTAAATGTAAGTTACGCTGGGGTTAGTACCAACAATTTGTAAATCCTGGGGTTAGTACCAACAATTTGTAAATCCATTTCCATATTCAGAAGTATCCAGAACCTCACCTGTCTTCTCCAGGTTGAGAATCTAGTAGTGGAGAAAGAGGAAGTTTGTGGAGCATATCTGTGCCTTCAACAGTTACATCTATTTTTGCTCCACATACCTGGGAACCTGGGGGAGAAAGGCAACTGCATTATTTTCCCCATGGTGCTGTAGATTAACCCTATGTGTATGAAACACACGTTGGTAAGTTCATGTAAAGATCAGGTCCAACCAACTGGCACAATACCTGGGCAGCAAGGAGAAGCTTGCACAGACCACACCTAAATGGCCAAAGTTGCCCAGTGGTGGTCGCAGCAATACCTGGGGCATGTCATGGAACAGATCAACTAACCAGCACTGGTTTTTTTTTGTTTGTTTTTTTTTTTTTGCTGGCTAGGTGGTTATTTTGTTTGATACTGCTCTTACTTCAGTCTGTGTCAACAGGAAAGCAGTTTGCTGATGGATGTTATAACTGTCCTGAAGTGCTACAAATAAGTCATTCTACTAAGCTAAAATTTGAAATCAAACTTGTTCCACTTCACAAGAAATGACAGCAAAACAAACAAAAACAACATTCTAGTTCTGCAAGGAAACTCTAATATAAAGCATGGTTTTACTAAAATTTCTGACTTATTTCTGAGTTTTATTAATGACCTTTGCTTAATCAAACAGGTAGTGCTGAAAAAGTTGTTACATTATTTAGTTATTTCTGGTTTTCTAGCTTTACCAGGATTGAGCTCTGCTTCCAGAATTTGATATGGAGAAATGTAAAATTCAATGTTCATAGGAGTTCCTGAAGAGTTAAAAAAAAAAAAAAAAAAAAAGTTACTACACACATCAGTAGAGGAAATCTGTTGGGTATCTTGATGCAAAGAGAAAAAAAGAAAAATGCAGGATGGGCAGAAGGGGATGCCTTATAACAGTGTATCTCTAACTATAGCATATGTTCAAATCACAGCATTTTACAGCTAAACCCTCAGCATATGAAGTCATCAGACATCTTTCAAAAGATTAGATTGTTTCTCTCTTGCACAATAACCTATTGTTCAGTCTTAAAAAAAAAATATTAGCTGAACTGCTAGCTTTCAGCAACAAGTCTGAAATACAAGGGGAAGCCATAATACTTGCATAAGGGACCTTCACATCAAGCTGTGCAACGGCATAGTAATAGCATGTATTAGAAGTACCTTTATGAACTATAATACATCAATAATCAAAGCTCACTATTGGTGGGACAGATGAGACAAAAAAAAAAAAGAAAACTTATCAGCTGAATGTATTTGACTTTTAGGCAACATCAGGGCTGCCACCACTGCCATCTCATGGTTACTCCCAAAATGTGGTTTCCCACATAACCTCAGAATATCGCTGGCTTTGTTTTTAGGTTTCCGCAACTCGGCGTTGCAGTAACTGATGAACCACCTGGCTGCTTTGTATTTTCTCCTTGTGTATGTCTGTACAGTATCAGAGAATACAAACTCAGCAAATCCATACAACGCACATTTATAATAGAAGATATTTTCTATAGCCAAAGATCAATACAGTGTTTTTTTTTAATTATAATTTTTTTGAAGAAAAAAAAAAAAGTCACCTCCAGTTCTTGGCACCAGGTGTCCTACTTTTCCATGAAGTACTTCAGTAACTCTGTTTACATCCTGTGTTCTAGTGCAAAACACATCTTGATTAATGTTTCCTGAGTTGCAGTGCTAGCTAGGTTAATGTAAAGGATAATTTACACCCTTAATCAAAGGGAGATGGTGCTTTCTTGGAAGTAGATCATGTCTCCATTTGTTATGACAGCTTCCAAAACACTATCGTTCCACTCATGCATTAATCCTAGAACTTGGGTTTCCAGCTTTAACCCTGCATCTCAGCTATTTCCAGTTGAAATTTGTTGTGCTGTTTACCCGAAGTGAAGGGTTACAGAAATATTGAAAAGGCTGAGCAAAGAGAGGAAATAACCTGGATAAACTAACTCAAATGGAGCCAATCTCTAGCCTCAAATATGATTGTACTGCTGAATACATATAGACATACAATTATATATAGGTGTGTATTAAAGCTCAGCATACAACTGATGTTGTAGAAGGGACAAATAATCTATTTAACTCATAATATTTACTGAGATATGCATGATTAGCAAGGACAGTGCATTTGTTCATGGAGTTAGTATGCTTCATATGGGAGCACCGTACAAAAAACAGGCCAAGAATATGTTTCGAGTTGCAGAAGGCCATGCTTGTTGAGGGTATTTTGTAGGCAACATACCAGAAAAAAATATATATATACATATCAAAGAAAGCACTACCTTCAACTCTACTTTTCTGAACAGAATGAAAATCACTGTAGAATTACCAGCAGTTTTAAAAGAAATCTGTGCCCATTTATCTATAACCCTGCTCCTAGAAAGGAGAAATGAGAAAAGAAAGAATATATGTAAAGTTACCACACCCCCTAGTCCTGATTTAAAACTTGATTAGAAAATGAGATATCCAAAGAGCAGGACCCCTAAAGATATATTTTACTTCTGCCAAAGGGTGATTTAAAATGACTCCTAACTTGATGATGCACCGTGTGCTCCCAGTGGGTGGTCGCATGCATACACACCCAAGCTGGGCGACCAACCAGTTTCACCACAAACCTCTTAGATAAAGCACAGGAGCTCAGCAGATTATCTTGTTTGGCATGCCTGGAGCTGGCAAACTGCAGAAAGGCTTCCAGCTTTCCAGTGGAAGAAAACTCATTAGCCTTCCACATCCTGCTCTATAATTAGATCAGCTGCCTTGTTTTTTTTAGTGAAGTGAAGGGGTGGAGGTAGAGGAGAAGGGGGGAAGAAACAGTCTTTGAGTTACCTGTCTAGAAGAGACATTGAATAAAGATCCTTTTCAAGGGACTGCAATGCAAGGTATCCCTTAGCCTTCATTTCACTGGGAGAAAGAGAAGTTAAATTATTGTTTTTTTCACTAAACAAAAGCTAGACTATGGATTTTTAAGTTTTTCAAGTAAAAACTAGTTGCAACCTGTTTCCTCGAATTTGATACAGATTTGACAGGTTTTCTAGAATCTTTTCAACGGCATCATAGTTCTTCATCCTACCAATAAAAAACAATTACTACCATGCTACTTAATGAGGTGAATAATACGTCTTTTATATTTAACTTGTTAGAAAAAGCACTATTTCAAACAGAGTGACATAGGCCCCCTCCTTATCAGATCTGGCATGTAGCAGTACTGCTTTTAAGTTTTCTTACAAGATACCAGGAAATGTGAATCCTTGGTTCTGATGCAAAAAGCAATGTAATTATAGCTGACACTGGTTTAATATGCATTACTGAAAGCAATAAATGTGCACAATATACAAATTTGACAGCTTGATATGTAGCTCATCAGCTGCAAGCACTGTCCCTGATGTTCCAATAAAGCTAGTCATCTAGTTACACTTCCCTAATAGTATGCACTCATACATTGTTCTTTTCATCAAAATATCAATGGCTGTATTAATACTGCTCTTCACAGCACCCTGTGAGAGAGGAAGATCTTAAATACGATTGACAGATAAATCAAGGGAAAAAAAAGAGACACCTACCCCACACCCCCCCCCCCAAAAAAAAAAAGAAAAAAGAGAAAAAAAAAAAAAGAGAGATGCATAGGTTTGTTAAGGAGCAGTTCAAACTGCTCAGATACCAGAATTCCTGCAGGTTCTGCCTAGCTGGTTAGATACTGCTGTGACAGCATGGGCTTACCCCCCACGTGTTTACTCATCCACTTAAATGGATTCTACGTGCCCTGCTGAGCTCCCCGGTGCTGCAGTCACACAGAGCTCTGTTCTCAAGTCATGCTTTCAGTACAGGTATGGCTGCAGTGCGGGTCAGCAGACAGACAAAATAAACCTGCCTGGACTTTCACATTGGGACAAATTCCGTCCACACATAAACCTAAGCAAGTCACTCTGCTTCACCCATGACTCTTTCCAACTGGAAGAGTGGGGAAGCAGGGGAAAGGGAAGGAGGCAGGCATGTAGGTACAGGCGCACGCACAGTGCCAGCTTGTGTACTAGGCATAGTTCCTCAGGAGTTTGTAGTTACTTTGAGACTCCCGTGAAAAATTACACATACAACAAACTGCCTTAGGACCAATTGAAATATTACAGCAGGAGGTGTAGAGGTGATATTTGTACTACATGCCATACTCCAATTAAAACAAGAAGGCAGGTAAGCGGTACCCATAGTACCAACAGTAACTATCTACCACCACTCAGAGAAAAACTGCTGGTAGTTAACACTTATCAGAGTCTAAAACCTGCAAAAATGCAAGTTAAACCTCTAAGAGTTAGCTGTTTATACATATAAGTCTAATATAACTTCATTTAAGAGGAAAGACAGGAGTGGAAAAGATGATTATGCATTACAGGCCCACGTAAAAGAGCTGAAATATGCAAGACCAATGATTATTCTTTCCTCTTTATCTTCTCTTTCAATTGTTGGAGTTGAACAAGGCATTTAAATAATAATTCAGTTTCTTAAATATGCTCATTATAGTAAACCTGGAACCTTGATAAGACTGGCTGGGGAACTTCTAATTGGACTCATATGGTGGAGGTCTGATTTAGAACTGCAACTGTTCAGACAGAGCAAAATGTGGTAATAATAAAATCAACACATGTGGGAAGAAAAACAGGTCGTGTATTATCACCTTGCTTTCATTGCTGTGACAGAAGCCTGGAGAATGGGTAGTTAAGACATTTGCATAGGGCCAACACAAAGGATATTTCATATTTGATGGAAGGAGAAGGGGAAAAGTACTATATGGTTTGAATTTGTAAATCTGCCAGTTCTGAGCTGCCATTATTAGTCTGTTTCCAAAACTATGGGTCCAAGTAGTTGTGTAATTCTTGCAGTCAACAGAAATAATAGTATTCAAAGTCTGTGTTTGACTGGCAGCTAGAGTCAATGTACTGGGAACTACTCTTTGCCCACTGCTGCTCATAGAAGCAAATGGAATTTAGCTGTCTTCAATGAAATGACCTAAGAAATAAGTGATGTCTGGAGTACCTTTTCAAAATTGTATTTTATCCTTGAAGTTGCAAATTGGAAGCAGGTAATGATGATAACAATAATGAACAACATTCCAGTGTGGAGCACGGAAGCCAACTTCCCACATAAAATCCAAAAAAGTGTCACTTCGTCTGTTGTTTTGTGGACTCCTATTATTATTTCCCAATTCTTGCATTGTTTTTTTTGTTTGTTTGTGTTATTGCACTTAGACTATTTTGTCCTTGACTTCTCCACAGCACTCAGAGAAACAAGACTCAGGAATTCCTTTGCTTTCAAGCAGAGATTCTGCACGTGATTTTTTACCTTAGATGCTCCACCAAGTCATCACAAATCTAGGGGAACAGGAGAGAACAGTTTCATGTTTCTTACCATCATGTATGAAACATCTCTTAAGAATACTTCAGTAGTAATGATAAGATTAACTATTAATTTTAAAATAATGATTATCTTTAAACAATAACATTATGATAGTTAAAAAATATTAATATAATAACTACAAGAACAAAGACTCTAAGGAGAGCATATAATTAGCACAAACAGTTTGTTTATCTATTTATTCCAGGAAAAAAAAATGCATCTTTGCCAGTTTTTCTTTTATTATCAGTTACTGTGCTAAAATTCTCTGGCTATGTATTTTCATCCTAATAGTATTGTCCAGCACTGATTTATTTTATTATCAATAAAATTCCAAACTGTTACATTAATTTGAAGTTAATTTAGTTCATTTTTTCATTTGCAGGCATCCCAGGAATTTCAAGTTTTTCTGTTTAACCAGCACCAATTGTTTAACCAATTGTTTTAACTTTGATCCAAATGATCACCTGTAACTTCAGACAACTGCTGAACATGGTATATGAACTGCAGAGTGATATTTTGCCAATATTTTAATTATAACTTTTGCAAGAAAAAAAAAAAAGATCCTCATTAGCAGGAATGAACATACTTGTAAAGACAGAAGAAAGAAAAACAGAAGCTCTGGTAACAGCTCCAAGGCATCCAAAGATGTCCACTGGGAACATACAATGCACTACATCTTGGTAGGAAAGTATTTTAAGACCCTGTTATTTACTGTATGTTTATACCATCAAGTATGAGAATACAAATATTTATGCAGGGTACAACAAACTTCCTACAAGTTGGGCATGTCAGCTGAGTTTTACTGTAACTTTTTAAAATACAGTACTTAATATCTGTAGCAAGTTGTAAGTTTAAGTGAGAGATTCAGGTGCCTGAAAAGGCATCTAGTGTCATGCAGAGGCTAGCAGGTGTGACAAGAGCAAAAGAAAGCTGAAGACTTTCTTCATGGCAGCTGGAGGCCAAGTGAGAAACTACAAGGAGGTGATAGACAGAGAAAATTAACTTTACCACGGGAGCCTCTCCAAGGTGAGCCAACTTTGCATCTATCACATTTCCATCCTTCTCCAGTTGCACTTCAATATAAAACATGTCTGATGTTATGTAGCAAGTAGTCCCGCTGGGGCTAACATGAGAGTTAAGCCTAAGGAGAGAGTTCAAAAAAAAAGTTTGTGTATCTAAAAGTTCTGTCACATGAAGAAAGGAAATGAGCATAGCTTACTTGGTCATGGGAAGAGACACCAGGGATGCTTCAAAAATAACTCTTCCTTGGCTCAGCTTCTAGAAACTATCCAACTAGGCAATATAACCTTGGTCTGTTCTTTGCATTATTATGTCAGTTTGCTGAAAACTATTTACTTCAGTCTGCTGCTTTGGGACCTAGACATGAATGCCCTCTCTTCACCCAGCAACCTCCTCCACAACAAGCTAATCAAGAGCAGCAGCTATGTCCACTCCAAGTAATACACCCCAGTAAAATACCATGCTACAAAAACACTGTTGACAAGCCATCCAGATAATGCTCCTGAATGGACTTGGAGGCATGCTTGCTCATTTGCATTTATTCATAAACAAACTTACCCTTTTTGTCTGGATAAAGATTCCAATCTGTTCATCACAGAAAACAAAGATTTAGCTGTAAGAAGGGAAATATTATTTAATTAGGTTGCAATTATCAAGAAGGAGAAACATTATTATCCTGCTTTAAAGGGAATGCTTTAGGTAATAAGAAAATAGTATCTCTTGCATGAATTCTTGTTATTAAAGACAAGTATGATTAATGAGTGCTGTGCTGGGTAGAACTTCTTCTCAGACTTGGAGAGCAGCTGTAGCCCAAAGGCTTAACCCAAAGATGAGTCACAAGTCTCGTATCATATCCACTTCTGTGTTTGTACATTTGGCCCCATCATGCAGAACATCACCAGTAGAAAGGGATGGGCAGTTTTCATAGAATATTAAACAAACACTCTCAGAGATATCTGATAGCTTGTTACCATTTAACGTCCTCTGTATCTTCTCCATGCACAAGAGCAGTGGACTATCTGGATCATTACTAACAGGACATCGAAGTGGCTTATCCTAGCACATTTATGAAAACAAAAAACAGAGAAAGACCCCATAAATTACCAGCCAAAGAGGAGTATCACTGCCTATAGGATACAGAACGCTGATGCCCAGTCCAATAAAACAGTTTTTCTTTTTGTCAGACACAGAGGTGAGCTATGCTTGTAGATCTCTCTAAAGGGGCAGCACTGAATGGATTTGTGAAGACCCTATTGTGCAGTAATTACATACTGGAGGCCTTTGGTGCAGAAAGCAGCTTTCTGTTCCATTTGCTTTTAGGCTGAACGCAGGCTATGTCTCCTGATGTGAGCTGTTTTACCATGTTACTGGAGATCAACTGAGAAAATATGTAGGTTTACATTTTAGGAGAAATCTGAATGAAAACAAGAGATCAGTAAGCACCATAGGCACCCTTGGTTGGAGTCAGGGTGTAAGTTCTAGTTGAAGATGATATAAACTTCAGTGTTAAGTAAAATCTCCAAGTTTCTCCTCTAGTTCTTGTCTGAAAACTCCTCATACTTCACAGTTCAGTTAACAAAGAACAGTCACTGCTGAAAAGCTTTCAACACTGTCAAAGTCAGGGCATCATTTTCAGAGGAACGCTTTAGTTAAGCATTAAAAAGAGAAGCATGGAAACAAGTGTGACTTTTATATTAAGCTCATAGCACTCGTGCTAAACTGCCTTTTACAAAGATGACTCTTTATATATAATTTGGCTTTATATACAATCAGTGGCTAAAGAAGGACAGGAAGCATGGACTAACTTAGGTATATCACACTCAAAGAGATTCCAAATGGCATCGTAGGCACATCAGGACAGTGTCTGAAAAAACAGTCCTACGGTAAGAAATAGACTTTACTCACTATGCATATGCTAGTGATAATGTATAGAAACAACCTGAAGTATCAGGCAATCAGTACTAACCCCAGGAGAGTTAAAATAATGCAAGAAACAATTACTGAAGTATTAAAACAATGCAAGAAACTTTTTCATCACTGTTGTAAGAAAAATCAGAAGCCAGCCTTTAATAGGCACTGATTTATTTATTTATTTTTATTGTTATTTTTCTAAGCTAAGCAGTCTTTGAACCAACTTGGCAACTTGCTCTTAGATATCATTCTCTCACCTAACCTGAGATTCTTACCATGCAAAAATGGACAAGTTTCAGAGTTTCAGTCCATGGTTTTTGTTGATATTTTAGATATAACTGTTCCATTAAAGCATTTGTAGAGGTAACTGTCATAGCACCTGAAAAATATCATAGAATCATAAATAATGTTCTAAATATAATCCCATCTACTTGCATTGGCAACTGGAAACGTTGGAGGAGGAAAAAATTTAAAACTTGCTAAGATTAATGGTGTTATGCTTCAGAAGAGAGGGCAGGAGAAAATGTTTTAGATGAATTTTGCATATAAATTTCTAATTTTTGTAAGATTTCTGGCAGAAAAAAAATAATGGGGGGAAAGTGTATAAGCAAATAATATTAAATACAGAGATACTGCCAGATCTTCAAGTTGTTCAACAGCTAGCCTTTCTTTACCTATGCATGATCTCATATGCGCATTCCTAATAAATAAAGCAAAGTAAAGTTCCTGATGCACAGGCAGGGAGATTTGAGAGTGATCAGCCAGAGGAAATCAAATCCCTGCAACATGCCCCACACCATGCTCTGCCCCTTAGCACCAGAAGAACCATTGCAAGGTTCTTTTTTGACCTAGGGGGCACAAGAGCTACAGACAACTGTCCCCTTTGAAGCAGCCTAGGACAGGAACCCTTACACCCATTGCATACACCAAGAGAGGAGGGTGGGTGAGGCCTAGCAGCACCTCCCTCCTGCTGAAAAAGCAAAAACCACAATCCCTTAGAAAGGTCATCTCAAAGCCAACCAGAGGAAGGGAAAATAGTGGAACCAACTAGCTCTTGCAAGCACCCCCACCAGGGGAACATTCCCACACATATTCCCACTCACTCATGCCTTAATGCCTGCAGGAGAGCAGCAACTCTAAGCCACCCTGGACCTCCATCTACACCACAAGAAACCAGGGCTCCTACTTGTAGCACCTGCACCAGAGCACTCACAGGTGCTTTGCAAGGCAGGAAGCTTTCTCCCTCACAAAATGGGTTCTCAGGGATTAGTGTTTGAATGAAAGAAGCTTGATAAGCACAGCAGTATCACCTCTGCTAATGTTTTAGAAGGGGTGAGATACCCTGTCAGTAATGCTCTTCAACATCTTGGTCCGAAGGAGAAGACAGAATGTCTGTCCCCATCTTTTCAGAACATGCAGCAGTCTCAGGGAAGTATTTAACTAAATGCAGGCAGAGGTACGATAGCAAAATTCAATCAGCAAAGTAGGGAAGTGCTCCAAAAGGGAGCTTTCAGTCTAGCTTAGGGCTGTGAGGGGAAAAAATGACTATGGTTTTCTATAATGCTTTCCTTTTGTGACCACCTCCTGTGGCTACTTTCCTTGTACACAGGTATCAATGTACAATGGCCAGGTTAAATCCTGGGCCTTTGTACAGGCACTAGCTTGAAACTTGGTCACTGGTGAATGCCAGGTCTATAGCAAGAAGAGTATGTCTCCTATGTAAACCCCATGTGGGCAGTGTTTCAAGCTGTTTTACAGCATGCTTTCTGTTTTCAGCTGTGTCACCAGTCATGCTGCAGTGCCTGAGATAGTCACATAAGATGTAAAGGAGATTACAGAGAAAACTACACATGGACCTGGGAATCCCAGGAGAGTTACAAGGTATGTGCAAAAAAGAAGGCGTTTGTTTACAAACAGAAGGGTGTCAAACATGTAACATGCTGTCAATGCAGCTGAAAGAATTAAATATTTTAGCATTTCAGCTTTTACAAAGGAGGTGAGAGGTGATCAAGTAAATTGATGATGTAATTGCACACTTGGGGTAGATTTCACAACCCTAAAATTAGCCTGGTTTATGCTTTTACATATTCATTTGTTTTTAAACTGACACTAGAAGTGACAGCAGGTATAATCATGAGCTTTACCTGTGACGTGGCACGTCCATTTAATATTGTTCTTAGCATCTTTAGAGAGGCATTTTAGTTTAGTTTTGTTTGAAAAATGTATCAAAATGTTTTCTGCTAAGGCAAGATCATGTATTATGGCCCATGTAAAATAAGCAGGTTGCCTCAGTCCCAATCATGTGAACGCGTGTGCACATGTGACATACCACAACTTGGTAGTATTTAGTATTTTGGGGGTTATTTTCATAACCTTCTGCCCAGTTCCAGAACTTATTGAAGTCTCTGTGAATGTGACAATGACTTCAGCTGTCCTGTGAACAAACAAGGGGTTGAAGTTTAAGTATTCACAGTCCAGCACGGTTGATAAGCCTAAAATTCACTTCACTTTTTAGGTATCGAATAATTTTTCTATTGTGCTCAGATGTATATATTTAGATAGATGAACTGAAATTGCTTTGTCAGATAAGGGATAGTGCCAGTTTTTCATAACAAGACAAAGATTCCAAGACAAGTAGTAGCCTTCCTACCTATATAAAACTGTAACATTGACTGAGATCATACATGAGAAACATCAGCCTAAGTACTGTCAGAAAGTTCCTCCCATCAAGGTGTCGTTCCAGTATTCAGAACTGTTATATCAAATTTCCATGCTCCAGAGGAGAGTGTTAAATAATTAAAAATGTTCTAATTATAGCATCTCACAGCTATTAGATACACTAATCTTTAACTGGGTCAGTTCATATATATATATAAAAAAAAGGCAATTGGCTAAGCATTGTTATCAGAGTACAAGATAAGAGGAATTGCCACACGAATCCCGCGTGCCTACCTCTTTTAGATTACTCTCTGTGTGTTCAGCAAAAATTGTATCTGAAAGAAACTTTAATGTGCACAGTTACAAAATAAGTTTTCCCCAGAGAAATTTTTCTCTTACTCTCAAATAATTAGAGGTAATATGATTCCCTTTGGAAGGGTTAAAACTGGTATGCTTCCTTAGAGACCTCTTAAGAAATTCATTATTATTGCTACTTTGTTTATTTTTGTCATTCGCTTTCTGCATCCTGCTAAATTCCTCACTCAGTAAGTAATATGCTTGACAGTGCATACCATGGGAACATTGTGATTCATGTGAAAAATAACATTTTCTGTAATTTCATATTTCTTCCATTTCTGTTTATTTTTCCATTTCATTGAATGGTACTTTGTTTTTCTAAAAAAAAAGGCCTGATGGACTTTCAAGACATATTCCTGCATAAATTCAAGTTAACTATTTGTTTCACTGACAATACTGTAGTCTTATTATAGAACAAGGGAAAACTTTGCATACTGGTGATACTTTTCAATGCCAGCAGTTTAGAAGATATTCTCTGAATTCAGTATTCAGTGCAAATTGCTTTTTGTTTTTTGTTGTTTGTTTTTTTTTTGTGTGTGTGTGTGTTTGTTTCACTTTGTTGTTTCGTTGTTTTTGTTTGTTTGGGGGAGGGTACTTTTTCTATTAATCTTACATCCAGTGATCACTTTTTTTCTCCTCTGAAGAGTAAAAATCAAAATAAATCAGCAGCAATATCTTCACTGGTCTGTTTCCAGCACTTTCTTGGGATTGCATCTTTCCGGAAGCCCTCAGCTGAACTGTAGATCAGAGGAAACAGCAGCTCCCTAACAGCCTGCAATAAGTCAAAATACAGAATTGGGGTCTGGGACAGTGAGTGAAAATCAGTGTTTCCAGTTAGAACTACAAGATGTATAAAAGGTGTTGTTGCTGTGATTATCTGAATTGTTGCTGTGATTATCTGAATTGATGATTTGTCAGGAGATCAGAGGTAATGTGTTCTTTCACAAAGTGCCATGCGACTTTAGAGTAATCAGCAGTGATACACCTGTAAAATCAGCATGTAACTGGAACGTGAGTAAGAGCTGATGTACAAGTGATGATGTATTCAAACAATTCTTTTATCTACCCTGGCTGATCTTCCATCTAAGGTTAGCTAAATCCAGTGCTGCTTAGCTTTTATGAACCAAAAAGTTCTAGCCTAGTTTAATATGGCCTACAGTTTACGGCTTTACAATCCATAAATACTATGACATGTTTTTTCATGTTACCTTAACGCTCTACATCATTTCCACAGTTATGGAGTATAAATATTTTGTTCCAGAGAGTAATATCAGAATAGTGGTATCTGCATTTATTTTACTACAGCCATAGAGACCAAGCCAGTTCTACTTCACAACTTACTGAATAGCACTTCTGGCACTGTAGTCCGAGGCATATAACACTAACAAGCTTTGATGGTTTCCTCCTCTTTCACTGAAAGTGATTAAGATACTCTAATGCCAAAGGCTGTGTAGACAGAGATAAAAAAAATAGGTTCATAGCAAACAGTCATGTATGTAGAAATGCATTGATGCTGACAGTGCATATCTTTTCCTCAGAGCATAGTGGAGATATGTCTAACATTTGATTTCTGATTGATGTTAGCATTATACTCCCCAAGTGTTCATTATCTGAGTCTTTTCCCAAAAGTATTAGGGACACACGACTTAAATTCACCTCATGACTGGATGTTGGAGGACTGGCTTCACATGCACACATTTTCCATTTACAGGGTTTCATAGGACAGCATAACTGGCATTCATAACTGGACATTCTTTGCTCAACCCACATCTCTCATCTTTCTAAGATTCTTCTGATCATTTTTATAACTAAAAGCAGATGTTGCACCATCATTCGAGTTCTTTGGTGATCAGAGCTGAAATCAGTGGAACCATGAACTGTTCCAGCTTCCCTTTAAAATAGAGACAAAGTGCATGTAAAGGGCCTATAACCCACATACTATGTGAATATCAGTAATAACTATGATATGTTGAAGTTCCACATTAAAAATGTTACTGTTGTAAGGAGAAAAGTGGGAAGAATGAGAGCTAAGAGTTAGCTGAGGAGCTGAAAATAATGGAACTCATTAAGAAAGTAATTAAGGTAGAGAAGAGATGAAATAGAGAAAGACAGGAAAACTGTGCTTAAACGAGCTTTCTATTGGTATGTCTCAAAGCTCAGGAGATCAGATTACTTATCTTGTCCTTCCAGATAAGGAAGCAGAGAGCTGGGGAGTGAAGGTAACTGCTGAAGTTTGACGCAGCAGCAGAACCAGCAACCAAACTGCAGCTTACCTGACTCCACCATAACACATCCCCAACAGAAGTAAGGAGGAAGCATTCAAAGGAGAAAAGAAATAAATTGGGAAAGAGACTAGTGAAACACAAGAGGAGAAACTGTAAAAACGCACACAAAAAACTGTGAAAAAGCAAAAGTATGAAAAATGGGAGCAAGAGAAAAGGAAGGGTATGGAAAGCAGAAAAGATATAAAAGGGAAAAGGTGAGAGAAATATTGATATAGACAACTCTAAGATTGGAAAAATAAATTACAATGGGTTTATGTTATTCTCATGACAGAAGTGTGAAATGACTTTAGATCTACTTTGAGCTATTTTGAACCAATATTGGTTTGGATGTGATTGTTAGGCTTAAGTGTTCTGACTGTATATATATTGGGAACTGAGTAATATAAAATGCAGTCTGAAAGAGAAGCAGCACTCAGTGGTAAATACTGATTTCAGTAAAATAGTATATGTGGGAGGGACACATTTTTCAGGAAAGGCAATACCATAAAGGACCTCAGTCCCAACACAAGCCACTTAAAAGTGTTACACCAATGCCATGTGGATATGTTTTCCATGTAAGCTACATATTTTATATTATCCTATTCTGGTTAAGTATTTTGATACTGCTTTTCATATCTTACTATTGGATAACTGACTGGGTAGATGAGGGGAAAGCAGTGGATGTTGTCTACTTTGACTTCAGCAAGGCTTTTGACACTGTCTCACAAAACAACTTCATAGGGAAGCTCAGGAAGTGTGGCCTAGATGAGCGGACAGTGAGGTGGGTTGCGAACTGGCTGGATGGCAGAGCTCAGAGGGTAGCAGTGAAGTCTAGTTGAAGGCCTGTAGCTAGCTGTGTCCCCCGGGGGTCAGTACTGGGTACCGTCCTGTTCAACTTATTCCTCAGCGATGTGGATGATGGAGCGGAGTGCACCCTCAGCAAGTTTGCTGACGACACAAAGTTCGGAGGATTGGCTGATATCCCAGAGGGCTGCGCTGCCATTCAGAGGGACCTCGACAGGCTGGAGGGTTGGGTCGAGAGGAACCTCATGAATTTCAGCAATGGCAAGTGCAGGGTTCTGCACCTCAGGTGGAATAACCCCAAGCACCAGTACTTGAGAGCAGCTCTGCAAAGAGAGACCTGGGAGTCCTGGTGATTAACCACGAGTCAGCATTGTGCCTTGGTGGCCAAGAAGACCACCTAGGTGTCCTAGGGGGTATTCAGAAGAGTGTTGCCAACAGGTCAAGGAAGGTGATCCTGCCCCTCTACTCGGCCCTGGTGAGGCCCCACCTGGAGTACTGTGTCCAGTTCTGAGCTCCCCAGTACAAGAGGGACATGGAGATACTGGGGCGAGTACAGAGGAGGGCTGTGAAGATGATCAGACGACTAGAGCACCTGTCGTACAAGGAAAGGTTGTGAGAGCTGGGCCTGTTTAGCCTGGAAAAGAGAAGACTGAGGGGAGACCTCATCAATGTGTATAAATATCTGAGGGGAGGGTGTCAAGGGGGTTGGAGTCAGTCCCTTTTTGGTGTCTGCAACTGACAAGAGACAATGGGCACAAAGTGAAACACAGGAAATTCTGGCTGAATATGAGAAAACTTTTCTTTACTGTGAGGGTGACAGAGCAATGGCACAGGTTGCCTGGAGAGGTTGTGGAGTCTCCTTCTCTGGAAATACTCAAAACCCACTTGGATGCAATCCTGTGCAATGTGCTCTAGGTGACCCTGTTTGAGCAGGGGGCTTGGACCAGTTGATCTCCAGAAGTCCCCTCCAATCTTAACCATTCCGTGATTCTATGATAAACTTTTCCAGTTGGTAAGAAAGTTGTGAGTGCTAAGTGCCATGACTAGCCCAGATGGAGTATGGAGAAAAATGTAATTCGTAAAGCTACCAGAGCTAAGCAAATGCAAATACGTCATTACCCAATTGTTTATTACAGTAATCCCACTATCTTGTTTTTAGGGAGTATGTATCTGTTTGCAAGTGTAGGGGGATGTGTGTGACAGGTTTGGAGGCGGTCAATGATGATTGGAAGCTCCTCAATCAGGTGACATTAAGATGTCCTTGCATTGAGCAAGAGTAGTAGGAGCAACTGCCCACACAAACTTCTTGTGTGTATGTGTTCATTTGTAGTGTTCAGAATCTGGACTGGATTGCTTCATTTTGGTAGTAGCTGATGTTTATCTGTGCACATCATAAAAATATTCGCTGGGTTGCATATGCAGTGAAAGCATAGAAGCTTTTTCCCACACTGTAGAGTTCAACCTCTACATACAGAAGGCAGATGAAAGTTGGGATGGGAAATGGTTACAGAGTGGACTGGCCAAAATCAGGGCAGACTAATGACAACATGAGATTAGAATGAAAATTACTTGAATCCCAGTCCAGTAAATTGTCCACTAAGACCTGCAGTTGTTCTGCCTAGCAACAGGCACCACAATAAATTTGGTCATGTCACATTATCCTGCTGGTTTTTGGAGAGAAACAGGCACATTCAGAGGGATGCTCAACCCCCTGGTACATGCACTAATCCCTCAAAGCGGCCATTGCCCTCCCGTGTGTAAAGTGGGAGCTATGTACCAAGTCTGCACTTGAGCATGCCAGTTATATACCATAAGTACAGTAAGTTACTAAAACCTGTCAACCCTTACACAAACACAAAAGCACACAGTTATATAGTTGGGACCTATGAGTATGTGTATAATTAATCAAGCAATAGTTTGCCATACTCTTTACTCATTGTGACTTACTATTGCTCATAACTGGTACAAGATGGTGCCAAGTGAAAATTTCTAGCTCTTTCCTTTTGTTGGTGTGTGATTCTCCCCAGAATACATGCTAGATTTGAGCTTGGTGGTTTCTATTCTTTGGTCCTGCTACTTAGAAACTCCATTAAATCACACATAAATTTCACACATCCTTATGCATTGGCAATAAAATGTTGTCTAATAAATTCTAATACAGTTGTGCAGCCAGCATAAAAGAGAAGAAATTACCCATAATACCAAGAAATCGTACTAACCCTGTATTGATTTCAGCTCTGGAATACTTCACAACACAAAGGCCTACACACCCACAGGCACAGCAGATGCCAGGCTAATCGATCCTGCGCTGAAATTGGAGGGTGGGAGTCCTCAAAAACAAGCAAGTGGTTTTGTTCCCTTTCTATTTTGTCCCTTAGAAAAATGAAGTCTCTCTCACCTTGGAAGATTTATTGAGGTTCTGAAGGAAGAACAAACATTTTATGTGTGGTAAGGTGGTAAAGACTGCCTTTTCTAAAGGCCATGATTCATGTCAACAGTAATCTAAGATAAAATTACAGTGTTAAATTATGTATACTATAGATATATATTGTGTGCTATAAAATGTATGCTAGCATAAAGAAAACAAGTATGTTTTGCTTTTAAATTTGTTCTCTGGGTAAGGAAGTTGCACATCAATTTTTTTTTTCCCCCCAAAGATTCGGGCTTGTTTTGCATATTCCATCTTATCTTCAGCTTTTTAAAATAATTGAAATTCTTGCATCAGTTGATTTCTTAGTTTATTATGATACCTAATGAATATTAGTAGCATCTAATTAATTAAATCTCTGCTTAATTACACTTTGTAATTTTTCTATGCAAGTATTTCTTGTGTAGAGCTGTGCTGGCACATACACTAATACATTAAAAAAAAAAAAAAAGAAATGACAATTAATACATATATCCTTAGGGCCACACAGCAAGTGCCTGCTACATCATCTATACGGTTTTAGGTGCCCACTGTAGCATTTAAATACCAGAGAGCACTGAGTTATTCAGACATGCATTTACCTTGGGCTGCACAACCCTGAGTTCCTGTGCAGTCAATGAAGAGGAATAGTAGCAAAATGCGCTCTCCTCTGACATTCCAATTGCTCTCTAACACTGAAAAGCCAGAATAATGCCCTAAAATGTCATGGGTGCTGTAGAGATCTTTCACTAAGGCCACTTGCTAGCAACTGAATGGGAAATATTCATGTAATGCATTTCCATGGAAATATTTATGCTAGTTTGGGGTTAAAGAGCTCATTTTTTTCCGCTTGGTTTAGGCAAGGTGCCAGGGGACGTTCCACGCACAATGAGGATTTTGCTATAAATTGTTTTTTATTGCATTATAATACGCAGCTTGGACCACAGGAGAAAAAAGAAAATCAGAATAAAATGACATTTGTTATCTCAAATAAGATATCTCTAAAGGGAGATCAAAAGGACAAAAGCTATGTCTATGCTACCAAGCAGTGTAGTACAGAAGGAGCACATCTACAGAGTTGGTAGATATGCTCCTTCCAAGTTGGTAGTTGGTTAGAAACAGTTGGCATCAAGGAGCTGACAGCCACACTGTATGTATTACGGGGGGAAGGTTATTTTGGACCAACCTGACCAGCTCCAGTCTGGTCCTGTGGACAGAATGCCCATTAACAGTGGAAGCACACTCCTGCAGTGCATCTTAGTCTTAGTGTCTCATCCTAAACAAATCCAGTTTGTGTGTTCCAGGGCGTTCTTCAATCTAAATCAAATCGAAGTAAACCAGGACAATCCAGAGCTTAGTTTCAGAGGTGCACTGCCAACCTGAACCATTAACACTGGTGACCAAAAGAATGTATTTGATATTTTTTTAGTTATGATCCAAACTGCCGTTAAAATCAATAGAAAGACTTGGTTGATTTCAGCAACAGGGTTTCCCTTTCCTCCACACAAGGTGGAGGTAAAGGATACAATTACTAGACAATAAAATATGAAGGGAACAAGAAAGGGAGAATAGGAGTGCACATGCATTTTGTCATTCACCAGAGATGCCTTTTCCACAATTAAGGATCTTTAAAGCTGTGTGATTTCAGGGCATGGTTGAATGTGGATTTTGAAGATGGGGAATAATCATTAGAGGCAAATTTAACATCCTGATCTTGGTGTCTCTGGACACTTGGAAGTATTAAACAGCTGCAGACTACAGTATTAATGACACCAGAACTATGACTCAGCCGCTCTTCCAAATAAAGTGTTCTGGAATATGTATTAGGAATTAATACAGTGTAGAAATACTCAAGGAGATGCTGAATTTGGACCAGGATTCCATGAAGCCCCCTGAGTCAGTATGTGTAAAGAGTCATGCTACCACTCTTTCAACATTTTTATGCTCTCATTAAAAGACTAAGCGTAGCTAGCATGCAGATTTTCCCCTGTGGTGAAATATCAAAAATGTTTTGTGTCTCATTTTGACTGTTCTGTTGGTTTGGTATTATCAGCTTTCCTTTTTTTTTTTTTTTTTCCTCCTTTCTTTGCATAGATGAATGTATTCTGGTAATAAATTGGAAAGAACTGCATCTGGATTGCTCTTTTATTGCCAACAGTTTCTCAGGCTCTGTGGAGTATGCAGAAATTAGCTCATACTGAAACATGAGGCCAAAGAAACTAAATCCTAGAGGAAGAAGGCCTAAATACGGGCTAAATGTTTAAGATGTCAGAACCTACAGAAAGTTGAGCACAAAGGACAACAAAGAAGGTTTTTAAGTGCACCTGTTTTGCAGATTGCACACAAAGGCTGCATTATGCGAACGTAGAGGTGCAAGATTTCCAGCGGAGGTGATAAAAACAGGAGCTTCCAAACCTGGAAACTATGTGCCACCAAGGAATCGCAAGGAGGAGGGATGCAGTCAAGACAGTTTGTGTAGCCCCTGCTCACATTCTCCCCTCATTCTTATCAACATTTTGAAAAAAATAGTCAGCTGGCTTGAGTGCCGATTGCCACAGGTATTTTCAGTGAGGTGAACGTTGGAGTGGTTACAGCTTGTAAACCAAAAATAACACACTGAGCAGTCATTTTGTGCATTATGCTTAGGTGACGTTGCATCACTCACAGTACGTGCTTAAATCACTCTGTGTTTACACAAAGCTCCCCTTTCAGTCACTGATTTAATGGTGGAGGATGCAGTTACTGAGGGGTTGTTGTTGTTATTTGAATTATTGTTAATGTGGAAACTCTCCCCTATCTCCCTGGTTTATTTGGCAGCTGTAAAGCCCTTCATGCACTGATCCAGCTATTAAAAACCCAATAATCTATCAATCTCAGTGCTTCGTGTTCCTTTCAGCTGTCCCCTCGGGACTGAGGGGCACGGCCCGACCCTGTGCCAGCCCGGTAGCACCGCCGCCCCCTCAGGCCGCCATGACGGGGCCGCGCCCCGGCGGAACCGGCTCCCCCCTCCCTCCCGGAAGCGGGTTCCGCCCGGCGGCCGGCGGGCGTGGCCAGGGCTCCCGGTAGCCCCGCCCCTCGCGTCCCGCCCCGCCCGCTCGCCCCGCGGGCCCCGGAGCTCGCCCCGCGCCGCCGCCGTCGCCGCAGGTGAGGGGAGACCGGGGCCGGGGCCCGGCACCACCGCGACACTGGCCTCCGGCCTCCAGCCCCTTCCCGCCCCTCCCAGGTGCCCCGGGGACGGGCGGGAGCACCCGGGGGGTGTCGCGACGCGGGCGGGGTGTCGCGATACGGGGGGGTGTTGTGACTCGGGAGCGTGTCGCGACATGGGGGGGGCGTCGCGAGCACCTGGAGGGAGCGGGAGTGGGCTGGGTTGGCTCCGGTGGGGCCCCCCTCATGGCGGACAAAAGGCTCGCTGGGCCACCCGCATAGGAGCACCCTTGGGTGCTGCCGCGGGTGGGCGAGCCGCCCGGTGGTCACTGCGGGGGGCTCCGGCGGCAGCCCCCGGCCCCGGCTCCTTCCCTCCTCGTACGGCGAGCGGGCCTCGGCACCGCCAGAGCCCCCCGCGGGGAGACCGCTGTGCCCCAGCTGAGTGCCCGCCTCGGAGCACGCCTGGGTGCTCCTGGCAGAAGGGACGTGGGCTCGAAACGACCCCCGTGTACTAATTCTCGTGGGGAAGGGACTTTGCGTTCTTCAGTGCATAGCCTCGCGTTTCCCCAGCTGGGAGCGGTGGGTATCGCTGCTGGTGGTTTGGGTTGATAGGTTATGGAAAGGTCTGCAGAAAAAAAAAAAAAAGAAGAAGAAAACAAGCCCAGCAGCTGTTCTTCATCATTTTCAGTTAACTTTCAGTTTTTGGGAAAGAGAGGAACTGCATTAACTTGGAGAAGGTGCTGACATTCCATTAGTTATCAGCACAAATAATAGTGATTCTTCACTAAAAATCATGTTTCTTCTTTTCAGCCTGCTAATTGACCTAATAGCATGCACCGCAACATTTAAACCCTGGGAAGTTGCGTGCATTCTTAATAGGTGGCAGAAGAATTACACGACACCTAATGGTAGAAGTTACAGGGGTTACCAGTGCTGGTGATGTTTGCCTTTTTTTCCCCTTCCATAAAAATGAAAGAGGTATGCTGTTGCACAAAACAGTCGAAAAAAGCCTTCAGTACCCTGCATGAGAAGTCAATGGTGGGACTAAATATGCTGTGACACTAAATAGTGAGCGTGCACCTTTACTATTACAAATTCCTTCATCTCAGTCTTCGCTTTGCCATGTTCCTCTGTATTTGAGGAAGGGAAGATACAGCTGTTTTAGGATGAAATCAGTATTCTAAGAGTTGCTTGCGCTTTGGCACTGTTCAAATAAGGTCTTTTTTTGTTTCCCTAAACCTTAAGGGAGAGGGTCTCTAGCCACAGAAGAGAAAGCTAGAATGTCGGCTCGGCATGCATTTGTTGTAATCTGTTACCTGTGGGCATGTTCTCTTTATATACATAATCCATAGAAATTGGTTGTTTGGGGGAGAGGGTGGAGTCGGGGTGGTGAGAGATGTGGCTGTGCAGATGAGGCAATGCTGGCTAAAAGCAACCAAAGGGGAATACGAGAGTGTTAAATAAGTGTTGTTGGAGGCCTTGCAGCAGCCCAAGTCTCCCCTGTATTCAGACACCCATCCATAAGAACAGTTCTGCTCTTAACTGGCGCTAAGCCATCCTCTGACATCCCTGCATTGACTTTTTTTAAGGGGCTGCCCTGAAGCAGGAGTGTTCTGTCTGAGATGAGCCTTTGCCCCTGTTAAATTTCAAGTGCGTCTGACTTGGAAGGTAGAATTGCTGAAGCAAAGGATGTTGCCACCTTAGAAACTGATGTAGTCCGCTCTTTGGTAGCAAAGAGTAATGTAGGTACGGTGTCTGGTTACGTCAAAAGTTGTCCAGGCAAACATTTCGGCTGATTGCCAACAGCATTGTTTTCCCCGCAGCTTCACAATTGAAGAAGAAATAATTGTACAAGAAAAGTCATGTAACTTGGTGATTAGATTTGTTTGTTTTGCCAACCAAGCAAGTGCTATAGGATGTAGTGGTCCTGGTGTGTTCTGGGCAGGGAGCTCCCCACCCCCTGGAGAGCGCTTACAGCCAACTTCCAGCAAACTTCAGATGGCTCCAAGCTATTGAAATTACTTTGCATCTAAATTGAGATCTACTTTAAGTGAACAAGGTAGTTTGGTATGCTAGTGACAGCTTTCTAGTGAATATATTATGGCCTACCCACATCACACAATTATGGGACGACTGTTTTAAGTCTTCTTCCTACCTTATGAAGAATGGATGTAAGGAACCAAGAAAATAGAGCAGTTGGTATAATTATTGTAACTCCACTGAACGTTCTGCAAAATGTTGTATGAACTATTAAGGAGGGAAGAATGGCTATATGTTATTAGTCTGCCTGATGCAGTGTTTAAGAAAGTCAGCTCTTGGGGTGGTAGGTCTAAAATGTTACTGTTAGGTGTTACTGTCTGCAGAATCTGAAACTTCCAGTCCTTGTGGATATAGGAAATTTACAGTCCCCTAAACTGTAGCAGATCTGGCTTGCAGACAGCCCAGGGAGTTGTCAAGTCCTGGTTTGCTTCTTATGTTTTCTCAGCTTTTGGGAGTGGGAGCGAGCACCTACCAACCGAGGCTTTTTCGGTGGTCACAGCTGTTTGTCAGATCACTTTGGTAGCCACAAACCCCACAACCAGAGCATTAGGCTTATATGGCTGAGGCTTAGGAGCCCTGCACAGCAGCAAAATAAAATCTGAAATTCCCACAGAAAAAGCAGTGCTGGATTTAGGAGTGGAAGAGAGTAGGGAAGAAATGTGGTATCAGCTAAGTAATACTGCACTAGAACTTCCTGATGAGAGAGGATTGATTGCCCTTGCGTACAGGCTGGCTTAGTCTTTGTTACTAATGTTTTGTTTTGGATTAGTTTTATGTCCATCAAGATTTCTAGCACCTCTCGGGCA
Source organism: Cygnus atratus (assembly GCF_013377495.2). NCBI lineage: Eukaryota > Metazoa > Chordata > Aves > Anseriformes > Anatidae > Cygnus > Cygnus atratus. The sequence continues at coordinate 60,384,005 of NC_066363.1, read as the reverse complement.
ACAGATTGGTATGCTGTGCACAGAGGGGAAAAATGGAGAAACAGGTGTGTAGGAGATGTTAGGCAATGTAAAGAGGAAGTATAATGAAGGACAGTTACTATAGAGAATTCAAAATAAGCTATGCTGTAATCAGTTTATGATGGTAATATGGAGAGGAGCCAGGAATGCAAAGAAGGTAGCACAAACAAGATATGGAGTTGGTTGCGTGGTAACTCTGCAATCGTTACTTAGTAGAATTGATGATGCTTATTTTGTGATATTGGCTCCTTAGTTCAGCAATTACAATATAAATTGAATTCCTACCAGTACAGTTCATTTAGCACATTGTATTTTTTCTCTCTAACAGTAAGTTTACTACTACATCATCTGATGCAACAGTGTGGGAATGCCTGGTGCAGTGGCCCACAAGGTTTCGATAAAAAATTGCAAGTAAATGCACTGTATGACCAAACTGGTACTTCCGCAAATTATGGAAAATGTGACTTTGCAAAGGAGCTTGGTACCTATGCTTGGTAGGTGGGTAGGAAGGATCTGCCACATGTTCAGGCCTTGGTACCTGTTTCATTTTACTCTCTGAAATGCTAGCTGTCCCCTTCTGTGCCACTGTTAGACTTGATCTTTAACTCTGATCCTTGTCTCCAGCAGTCTGAGAATGTTTATGAGTAATGCCCACATCAACACTAAACAGAGTGCGGTAAACATGGAAGTCTTCCAGACACGGAGCTTCTATTGAGAGCAGTAAGAGCCAGCTACGCGTTTTGTCGCCCGCTCTTTGCCAGTACTCCTGTTGAACGGAGCACATCAGGCAGCACACAGTAAGGCTAACCTGTCGTTTCAGGGCTGTGCAGTCCTCTTGGCATAGCTCTGCCCTTTCATGGGAAGGGCAGTTAGTGTGGAAGTAATTAATTCCAGCCAAACTTTCCCCAGTGGGATTTATTTCAGGCTTTAAAATGAAATAAGCTATACAGACCAAAAAACAGTGTTAATGTGACTGACTTCTGCAGGCATGCTGTGCCAGTCCCAAAAAACATCCTTGACACCCTTGACCAAAAAACACCGCCTTGAGGTGGTGCCGTCGAAGCTGTTTGAGTAGATGGACCCGAAGGCTCTACTTGAAGTAAGGGTGGGAGAAGCTCATCCTTAATCACTTGTCACTGTTTCCGTGGATGTCAAAGTAAGCAAAATCAGATACTGAATGAAAGCAATTAATGTGTGCCAGAGCTGTTTTGGTACGACATCACTAAATTAGAAAGTTTTTATGTACTTATTTATGTACTTAACCACCTAAATTAATTCCACTTTTGTAGTGTGACATGCAAGTAAAACTTCATTCCAACCCTCAGGACTCTTGGATTTTAAGAAATAACTTTAAATTGCACACTCTAACAAGTGCTTTCTGTGAGGTCAAAATTTGCATTTAACAATATCTCAGTTAAGACTTTAATGCAGTGCTCCAGTGACTGGACCAGTGTGATTATTACTAGACATATTAGTAGACATTATTGCAACTTAAATCTCAGAACTTTTATACATTTACATTTTTGAAGTTACCATCATTTTTTAAACATATAATACAAGGATGGTTTGGGGCTTTTTATTTTTTTTCTCCATTGATGTAATTTAGATTGGGAAATCAGTGATGCAGCACTGGTCCATATCAGTATTAATTGCTGAAGCCTCTTTTCTTCATCTTTTGGTTGTGTTTTTTTTTTTTTTCCCTGCTACTGATCAAACATGATGGCTTTGAGATTCTAGTTCATTCATATGCACTGGAAGTAAGGTATATAATAAAATAGGAAAACTTAACCTAGAAAGAAAACACTACAGTCTGGACTCCTTCTCTATACAGACCTGCATGGTCATTCAGAATTTAGAGAGTAAATGCATTAGGCTAAATATCAGAAATGACTTTTCATTAAGCAAGTTCATCCTCTAAAATTGTTAAACAGCATTGCAGTGAAAAAAAGATGGCTTACATGTAATCTTCATCATGAAATTCAGTGTGGCCTGGAACATCTTGGAGAACCAGAATAGGAAGATATGCACTGTAGCTTGTTGAGATGCATAAAATGGTATTACTTGATTGTTTTGTCCCTGTTAATGGAAGACTACAAAAAGAACAATAATGACTTTAAGAAAGCTACTGGTCTGAATTACTACTTTGGTTTGCATCAGTACTAATTTAGTTTTAACTGTAGTTCAACACAAGGAACCATTTTTAGAACAATCCATTCAAAAATACAGTTGCATTTGTTTCAGAAGTATTAAAAAGGGTGAAGTTATCCAAAGGATTTGTCTAGCTGCAGTATTCTTTCCGGGAAGAACTTGGGTCTTTCAGTTGTGGTTGTGTAGCAGAGCTTGAGCAGGAGCTATCATGGCTCTTTAGACTTAGAGGAGTTAAATTCTAAATCTTAATCCAAAGTACACCTCAGTCCTCTTGTTTAAATCTTGTTTTGATAATAACTTGGCTCTTACATTGTGATCTGTGCTTTTTACCCTTCTGTTACTGCTGTGAGGGGGGAAGAAACTCACTTTTAACCCATACATATGGTACATCTTTAATGTCTCTGTGCTTTGTTAAAAAAAAATCCCATTGCAGACATTGCTGATGGGTATTTCCTGTGTTCAGAAATAGGAGGGTTATGAGATTGATGTTCTTCAAGGGGCCAGTAGCTGATCCAGAAAGTGTTATAGGAAAGCCTGTATGTGTATTCCCATGTAACTGGCTCCCTGTCAACCAGTAACTCTGAATGAGTGCTTATAGTTATTAGCTTTACTGGTAGGTTTACAATTACAATTACACTTAAAAAAAATGATTTTGTAGGGCAGCTGCTCACCAAAATGCTAGTATTTCTCAACCAGTTTTTGTCCAACCACTAAAGAGTGGGATATGCAATGTTTCTTGAAATCATTCAAAAAGCTTAGAGGGTCCTACTTTTTTTTTTTTTTTTTAATAAATAAACTTCTTTACTGTCCTGTCTCTGTCTCTCTAAAGGTTTCAAAAAGTTTTTCTTTTTGATCCTGTTGCCAAATTTGATCTTCTTAGGTAATCGTTGGTTTGGCACATGTTGAACTTTTGTAGTAGAAAAGCATCTGTTTTTCTGAAGATTGAATGAAGGCTTAACCCTGTTGTATTTTGTGTCTTGCAAGGGCTGTGCTTAATAGCTCTCAAATTCAAATGGGACAGAAGAATGAAATAATCCAAGAAAAGTGTTCTTCTCTGCAAGGCAAGCTAGTTAGGACTGAGACCATGTGTGTAATATGTGCATAGTTTAAGTGAGTTTCTTCAGGCTGGAGTATTTTGAAAAGAACTGCAAAACCAAATTAGTATTAGCGATCTTATGTGTAGTTTGGCAAATTTGAAGAAAACCACCTACTGCTTGATGAACAAAGTTTAATATTGTAATCTTTCAAGTACTTTTTTTTTTTTTAACAGACTTGGGGGAAAATGTAATTCTTGGAGGAGAAGCTGAAGCAGGAAACAGTTTTGCAGCCAAATACTAGGATTTTTAAAGAAATATGAACAGTGAAATACAATATAATACAGTACTGAAATGTTCATAACTATCCCAGTCAGGCTAGCATAGTTATTTTTTGATTTGTCAGTAGTTTAAAGGAGAGATTTTCAGAAACATAATTTCTCTTTCTCAACAGACTGAGGTCTTTCCTGCTGACCATTATCTGTGAACAACAGAACTGGGTTTTAACAAAGCTAACTCTTCCAGAATTTATGCAGGACTCAGCCTGTATGTGTATTAAGGAGAAAGAAAGAAATCCCTGAGGGAAAAAGACTGTGGAATTAGGTTCTGACTCTGCAGAACTGACACTGTTAGAAGTTATTGCAGCTGAATCGAAAGCATGCAAGTGATCAGCTGGAAAGAAAATGTTTTCATAAGTCAGCAGTAGGGAAGGTTTTTCAGGCCAGAGGAAATCCTATATTACACCGTGCAATGTTGAAAAGGTGTTAGGTCATATGCTTCTCATTGGAATTCAAACATTCGTGGGTACTGAAAGGAATACAGCTCACACTTAGTAGCGTTTAGTGTTGCAATGTGTAGATTTAACTCAGTTAAATGTTGATAAAGATATCAGATTTTGCCATAGACAGTTCTTCCCTGGAGGGACTGACCTTTAAAATAAACTGGCTGTGGTCAGTGAGCGCTGCTGGAATGCCATTGTAGCTGTCGTGTCGTGTGGCTGACCACAGGAAGAGAGATGCTTGAGACCCATCTAGTAGTGATGTATACCATCCTTCCTGTTGCTTGTTCTAAGATTTCTTGAGTTTGCTGTGCAATTGCAAAACTACTACTTATGTTTTTGATATCTGCTTTACTTGGTTACCCAGAAACTCTGGAGTACACATCATGTTTGCTTCTGCATTCAGAGATCAATCTGTGATTTTTATGTGCATTTCCATAATAGAAAGAACACCTTTTTAGAGATTGTTGTGTTAAAACTTAACAATTTTTATTCTTGTTAGTCATTTAACAGTTCTGCAGTGTTTTGAATTATGTGCGTGATAAGAGCTGTAGGAATTCAAGTGAGGACAAAAAACGAATTTTAAAGTTACTTTATATTTTAGAGCATTTAACTTGGAAATGTCTTCTGCCCTACTGCAGAAAAAAAAATCTATCAGTATTTTAAGCAGGACAAGATCAAAACCACTTTGCATGGGCACTTAATGTGGAAAGTGATAAATTGACCTGAATATTAAAAACTTAATGCTAAGTTTGTGAACCAATTGCCATCCATTTCTAGCGACTGTTTTATGCCCATAATACGTGAAATAGCCATTAAACTCTACCATTGTCACGTGACTGTCAAGTATACATTGAACTAAAAGGCAATTAATTGCCGATTGGGTCTTTTAGGTCTACCAGACTGACTGCCAAATTTTCAAATGATAAATCTAATAGTTTTAGGATAAACTGTATCCAAGATTGGGAGGGGTCAGACTCAGTGGTGTTTCAGCTTCAGAAGTGTCGTATTAACATGCAACATCAGGTCTATAACCACTTGTGCATTTGAATCACCTTCTCAAAAGGTTAATTACAACTCCTTATGTATTTGCAAACCAGTCTCATTCACTGAGTCATGCATATAAAATCTTCTTGCCATGAATAAAACAGAAAAATTATTAGGCTTTTAGGCAGAGAAATTTGTATAGAATGTAAACAGGAGGGGGGACTTACTGGAACATATATGGCTGCAAAAGTTATGCTCTTACAGTACTACTACAAAAGAGTACTTACACATTTGCAATGGGGTGGTACAACAGATGGCGAAGTCATACAATGATGAAGTAACTTACTTTGCCAAGTCAGATTTCACTAATGAAATTTGTTTGCTACAGCTGGATGATTCCTCAGCGGAGTAAAAGGAATTTTTTTTGAAATGCAAAGTCCAACACACTCCTATTTTGTTAGGTTCCAGTTGGCTGGTGCATTGATGCAGTCTGCCTGTGGAAAGGGAGAACGCTTGCTTGTATTTGTGAAGAGGAGACAGAGAATTTAGTGGTACCGCCGTCTCTTGCTAATAATCTGTGTTTGGTCCTGTGTGCTTGCACCACTTGTGCTGTGGCCTTTGATGTAAATGTGCTTGTACCTGCTGGAGCACTTATTTTCCTGCATCTGTCGTTGCCAAAAGCCAATTAAGAAAAAGTGGGGGATTTCTTGTTAGGATAAGTTGGTATTGTGACTCTGCTTTTGTTGAAACTTCGTCCAGCTGGGCACTGGCCACACAGAAGAAGGTGGTATCTGCCTCAAATGCTTTATTTGAAAGCTTAAACTTTTTCTATGTCAAGAACTTCATAGGAGTGTTATTCAAACAAGGCTTCTGTGTTCATTCTTTCTGTACTAATACCTTAAAGGATTTAAGGGTGTCCATGTGATTCTTTTACCATAATACTATATGACTGGCTAATGAGGCAAAATAAGTTGTTTTGAGCAGGATAAATTCCCTGAGCTATCAACATCAGGATTAGTGTCACTGTGCAGCAAGGTGCGTGCAACACGCAAACACTGATGGCATCCCTTCTATGGATCAGCCTGAGAGTGTTGATGCAGCCTGCCATCAGCCTAGAGGGAACTTGTTTTTGCTTTGCAGATACCATTGTTTTCTAGATTTCTGTGTAGCAAGTTAACTTTCCTGCCTATAGACCAATGAAACTATTTGGCTGGAGTTTCAGTCTGAGTAAGTGGGGATCTTAAGTAATCCTTTCTGGCCTTAAAAATGACTCTATTGATATTTGCTTTTTCTCAAAAATGCACATCTGACATTCTGAACTTCTATCTGAGGAAAGAGTATGGTGGTCTTAACAGTAAAAGTGATACTTGTGTTAGAGAAAATCTTGATTTATGGACTTGTTCTGGCAAACCTCTGTTTTTCAAGTACATCTTTTGGAAACCTTCTTCATTCTTTGTTTAAGCACCTTACTTTGTCAAGCCAAGTCAGAATGCTTGCATTTTAATCTTCCTTAAATATGTTTAATGGATGTTGAAATGGAAGTGTACAGGGGCAAAAAGGGCATGCAGATATGGTTGAGTTTTCTTTTGAAATATGGTTGACCAAGGGGGGAAAAAAGCTGTTTTTATGATACTGAATATGCTGTGAGTAACTTTCTGAAAGCAGAGCTCTTGAACTGCTTTTAAAAGTGAAATGCTGAGGCTCTTGCTGGAAGTTCTGGCATAGTGCCTTCTAGGGAACTCCATTTTTGCTGCTTTCCAGAACAGCTGAAAAGCGTTAGCTCTGTGCAAGTGTGAATGATACCTGACTTATCCCAGTCAAAAAAAATCATAGCTTCCTAACATGCTTTCTTGCCCTTGAAATGTAGGGTGAAAATGTCTGTGGCTAGTATGTCTTAAGTGATACTAGTTTAACCATGTCCTTGAAGTGCTTCCCTTGGTCCTTAGTCAAATAGCACTAACTTATGGCCCCGATTTGTTGGTTCTGTGTTAGGAAAATTCATCCTTGTAGGCTATGCCTTGTTTCTGACATTTATCTGAATGGGAAAAAGGTGATTTTGTTCTCCATCAAATGCTGAATAAAATTCAATATTAGCAGCTGTTCTACATGGCATCTCCCATGACAGTAAATTGACTTTTGTCACAATACTTGATTATGGGTATTTGGTATGCAAGCTTTGTCTGCATATGTCATCATCTTCAGTTTTAGTCTTTCCTTCTTCCTGAGCGTTGCTTATGCTAGAAAATGTAGTGGAATACCTGTTAGTGTGTCTTGCCTCTGAATCTTTCCTAGATGAACCTCTCTGCAAGTCTCTAGCGTCGATGAATTTCACATAGTGAAATGGCTGTTTAGTCTCCTGTCATGACTGCTGTTACTGTTAATGCTCTCTTCATGCTATATAAAGTTACATCAATACAGAATGAGAACCTTCTGTTAATATTCTAGGTTAAGTGTCTAAATGTGTAGGTTTGAATTCTAAGAGAAGACGGCATTTACACTTTGTGTTAAAGCAACACTTCAGTGCTGTCAGTGTCAGAAAGCTCAGGTTCCCTCAGTGATTACAATAGACTGAGGTAGGATACCAGCCAGGTAATGAACTAGATTCTGGTGTAAATGTGTATTTTAACAAAATTACTTCAAAGTGTAACTTCAGTCATTTGAACTATGAAAACAAGCTTGCTGTTGGTTTTAACCTAGCTGCTGGGCTCGAGTCTGTTTCTTTTTTGCGCTGATCTCTGGATCAGTCCAGGTGAGCTATGGCAGGTACCTAGAAGGCTTCCAAATGTTCCATGGCAACCGTCATGTAATTTACAAAAGGTGAGGAATCTTCAGCAGGTACTAAATTATAGCTGAGGGACCTTGTAACACTTGCATTGTGTGTAGGCTGGAGCTGCTGCAGTCCAATGTTTCCCATGTTCAGTCAGGGAACAGTTTGGGAGTATTGGTCAGACTGGCAGGCTCTGTTTATATCAGTGTCGCAGGCACGCAGGTGATATCACGTTGTGTGTTTTGCCAGCTCTTTATGTGGACAGAGATGTAACTTGTTCACTTTCTTTTCAGTACACTGCAAGGTTTAAAATCTTAAGACCTTGATTTTGTTCCAGAGTATTTCTGGTGTTCAGTTCTTCAAGGCTTTTTTGTGCTGTTCCATATGGGTTTCAAGAAACTTCTTTGTGGAGGCGCCTCCTCAGAAGTCTACTTGCAGGATGCCAAAGAGGCTTTTTGATAACCAAATGCTGAAATAGTGACTTAAAACCCATAGAATATAGATCTAGTGTCACTTCAAAAGCTGCGGCTTACTTCCAGGCTGTTCCCAGAAGCTGGCACTGAGGCCCGGTGGAGCCTCAGGAAGACTGCAGGACAGCTGGGAGCTTGGTTCCTGTTTAGTGACTTCTTGGAGGGATGTCAGTTCTTGTGGTGATGTCTTCAGAGCACAGTGCTGCTGGCATGAAGGGACCTGCTGTTCTTTATAGCGGTGCAATATAATTTTTAGGAAGGATGGGGCCTCAGTTACTGGAGGAGCTCACTGGTTGACTCCTCTCATTTCAGCGCCTGGATATGGTTACAGTTCAAAGTACCCATCTCAAGAAGCTGGGAAATACAGGTCTCTTGCCTGAGGAGATTTGTTGCTGCTGAGAGATTGAACTTAAGTTGTTTTTTTGTTCTTTACTTTCCTTAGTAGCTGTGTAACCACCTTAGTAAATTTGCTTTGTGGGTGTGGGAGAGACAAGTGCTTTTTATAGTGTGCATTAGAAAGCTTTGGAAAGAAGAGTTCCTACCAAACTTTGAATGTGGTTTGACTGCTTGTTAAAGTCATGGGAAACCGAATCCTAATTCCCAGTTTAACAGGTTTATGTCAAAGGGTTATATTCAGGAGAAAGGAAAGGACTTACTGGGAAGGTGTTTCTGAAGGACTGTTTCTTTGTATAATGATACTAGTTATTTCCAAGATAGGTTTGATGTAAAATTGGGGTTCAATTTCATCTTTCTTTAGGCTACTACTTAGAGTTTATAGTGATTATTTAATATTTGAAATATTTGTTCTACCTTAATACAACACTGATGTTACTTCATGCTGAGCTTGACAGATGTTGCATGTTTAAACTGCAGTAAAAACACAAGTCAAGCTTGAGACATGGAATGTCGCTTATTAAAGTAATGCTGATATAACCTCAAAAACTTCCTTACTTTACAGTTCTTAAAACAGCTGGCATCGTGTATCCTATCTTGTGTCCTCATGTATCCTGTCTGTTCCTGGGTCATGGGGTGATTCTGCTGATCTGGTTTAAATATTGTAATTGCAACCAGCTGTTGGGAGGGATGACTAGTTAGGCTCAGCCTGCCTGGAGTTGCCTCCTTCCATTTCCAGGAACATTTTTGTTGCAGGAATATCTGACTCATTCATGAGTTGTCTTCCAGATACTCTGGATCTAGTATGCTGATCTGTGCTGATCATTTTCAAACCATACATTCTTGAACATGATTTTGCTATTGTTAACCAAAATGAAGCTACTAAAAATGAAGTAGCTTGATGAAACGGTGATCTTTTAGTAACAGATAAGGTAGAGATAAGGTTAGATTGCTTGATGATTTCTGGAGACAGGAAATGCATTGGCCCTGTTGTGTTTTTTAGTTATTCTTGCTTCTGCACTTTTTCCTCAGAACGCTGAACTTTTGCAACCTGTAGACCATATGAGACAACAGAGTTGCAAGTTGCTTTGCAGGAGTTGAGAAACTTCAGCAAATGTTCAAACTCACTTAACATGGGGTTACTGTCAAGTAATTACTATAAATTTTCACTTCAGAATTAAATAGAAAGTTATAGCTTATGTTTCTGGAGTTGATAGTTTATATTAAGCATAAAGTACATAATAGTGCAGGTATTCGCTTAATGAATAAAATGAGTTATTTGTTCAGAAGATCATGGGTTTCCATTATTAAATTTCCTTTAATTGTTCAGTAAGCAATCAATAGAATATTTTGCCTTTCTGGATGTATTCTGGTCAAAGCACGCTATTTGTAGTTCTTAATATTGTACCTATAGCTCACCTTTCAATGAAATCACTTCTGTTCCTCCAAATTTATCAAATTCTATGTCACTGAATAAAAAAGAGTAAAAAAAAGTGCTGTGATGTATGAGCTACCAGTTATAATTGATGTTCTCCATATGAAACAGTCCTCAGGGAAAAAGTTGGTCATCATAAAAATGAGTGGGTAATGAGGTTAATATTATAGTCTTGCAAATCTTTATGCAGTCTTCCATTAAGGAAGAGAATAGAAACAAAAGACTAGGAATTCAGTTTTCATGTCATAGTTTTAAGAAAGCTATACTAGTAAAAGAAACTGTTTTACAATTGAAGAAAGGCACCACTATCTCTTATTAACTAGAATCTACTATACTAACTGTACCGATTATCTTTAAACACAAAGCTATGTTTAACTAGTCCCCTTCAAACAAATGCCTGCAGCAAATCAAAGTTCTCCTGTTAAGGACAACTGCATTTTCACAAAGCCTGTATTCAGCTTTATGTATAGCACTGCAGAAGATGCCAGCTGAATTCTTGCCTATAGTGATGCGACTTTGCAGTGTAATGCTTCTCCTTCCCTGCTCTGCTCTCATTGACATTGCATTTATGAGACTCGAGGGGATCAAAATGGACAGAGTAGCTTCTTGACCCCTTTTAGTCAAATTCTTTTAAAAATGAGTCTGGCTGATCATACGCTCTGTTCTTTCTTAATTTGTGGCCTGTTGGCCAGTTTCAGGTACATTTTGACAGGGCTAGGTGCATTGAATTTGATTGTTCCTGTAAGTTGCCTGAATATATCTGATGCTGGCTAAAGAGGAAACATCTGTCAGTGTTCTCTCTGTAGGAAAGAAAGCAATGTGAGCTGGGTTTGCCCTGCTTGGGTTGGTGTGCAGCTACTCTGTTGGCCATGGTTTTTCTCTTTTAACATGAGTATGAACATCAGGATTATGGCACTGAGGAGGGATGTGGAGGACAATTGGCACAGACCTGTAAGGAAGCATGCTTCAATTAAATGTTTTGGAGGAGGTTATTCTGTAAGAAGTCATTTCCAAAGAGCATCTGAGAAATTGGGATAATCTAAGAGGAGTCTTCTGTATGAGCAAGACGACTAAGGGGATAAAAAGCATTTTTTTTTTCACCCATAAATTTATTTTTAGGTCTCAGCTTATTTGGCTGAAAAAGTAGATAGGAGGACAAAATAAATATGTGTAGTAGGGAGGTCAAAGATTCCTACTCATTTTTTTTCCCTCCCTATCACATATTTTAAAAGATATCTGGCCAGAAAACATTGTCCCTGGAGATGAAAACCTCTTTTTGTCCTGGTAGTTGATCATCCTACCTGCTCTTGTGGTTCTGAATGACCAGTCTGCTCCAAGACTTTATGCAAGAGTTAATGTGATGCAAACATCTATAGTTTCCTTGTCCAAGACCCACTACAGGAGCACTCTCCAGCTTGCTCCTCAGGTGAGTAGAGCTGAATGTCGTGTTTGAATCCACTGGCAACTAGAGCTACCGCAGTGTTTCTTGCACAGAGGACCTACCATGCAAGGTGTGGACCTCTGGAAAGGTCAGCATTACTACAGGTAGATACCAGTCGCTCGAGAGAGGCAGCAATTTTATACCTCGAGTCCCAAGTATCTTTTGCTACACAGAATGATGTTATTTTCCTGCCTGGTCTTCTTCCCCTTGACTAGATTTCTGTGCTGTTGGACAAATTGCTGTGACTGATGCTAATGTGAACTATAGTTGCTTCTCCTGCAGTTCTCCTGATTTAATCTAATCGCTCCCTTACCCAGCTCCACAAGAGTGATCCTGGCTCCAACTGGAAGCCTGCCATCAGATGGAGCACAGAACTATGGGGGTGGCTATCTGCAAGCAGGTAATGAGCAGCTGTAGGAGCGTAGAGAACTGCTTACTTTGGCCGAGCAGCCACCGAGAGTCAATCATTTGTGCCCTTATTTGCTCAAGCATGTTGGAAAGGGCAGTTTCCTAGGAGTTTATCAGCAGCGGAGGTGAGGAGTGATCCACAGCATGGTGGTTAGACAGCACTCTGGCCCTTCTGAGTAAAGGTATGGAAGTACGTTGTTGAGTCAGTTAAGCTTTCACTTCCCTTCCAACTTGTTAGGTTACACAAAGGACTGTTTAAAAATACTCTCGTGTATGTCATCAGCATTATTGCTGGGGTGGGGATTACCAATGGGTGTGGTAAAAAGCTGACCTGTATGAATGGATTATACAGCTACTGACAACACCCTGCTTGGTTCTGTGTGAGCCTTTCTCTGCTGTACAGTAACATGGGGTTCTGCTGCAGGAGGGGCCTGCGCTTATCTTCTGGCCTCACAACAGTTTTGCACTTTCAAGATTGGAAAAAAGTGAAAATAAAAAAGTACTGTAAACGAAACATGAAAGTGTCCTTTTTTTTTTTTTTGAGCTACGCACTAGAGGATTTCTTCCAGTCTCCGTTAATTTTATCATAATTATTAAGTAGGACAATTAAAAAATTAGGTATGACCCAAATTTATACTTTTTTTTTAATGAACGCTTATGAAAATAAGTCAGGCTACGTGAATTAGGGATAGAGAAATTTACTTTGCATGAAAGATCTTAGGTTCTTTACTGTTAAAATTGGATTCTATGTTCCGCTTTGCTTTTAAAGGCAGACTGAAATAGGTAGAAGTATGTGGCAGTAACTTAAAATTTACCACTTTCAAGGTCTGTCTTCTCTCAGGTGGAGTACCTCCTCTGAAGCAATCTCTCTAGATTGAATGCCATTTGCACAGAATCAGACCATTCCTGTTTGGTGTGTAGCTCATTTCTGTCTCTTTTCATATCTACTGTTCAGCAGGCATGAATTTGCTCATCTTGTATCTTTATTGGATTATGAAGAACTTGAAATCAACTGACCGTGATGAGCCTCCTCCCACTGCAAAATGGGACAGAATATTTATGGCAAGCTTATCTTTAAGATTTGGAGTATGTGGTAGCACGAAGTTTAGCTGTCTTCAGTATCTTACTGGAATGTTGTTCACTGATGGTTATTGATGACTTGATGACTCAGGATACTGCTCTGACTGGTTGGGTCAGGTTTTTTTTTGTTTTTTTAATTCTGAGTTTTTCTTTGACTCAATCTCTTATGCTTCTTTGAAAAGATGTTATCAAGGCTTCTGAAAATGATTGTCTGCCAGAGATTCTTCCTGGTTAAAGACTATTCAGTGAACAGGAGCATCTTCACTAGTTTGAGTGTTTATAAAGATTTTTCTGTTTGGACATCAGTGTTATGCTTTCCGAGTTTTTTGTCAACTGTTGCACAAAGTTCAAAAAGTGGCAGCTTCTCTTAGCTACCCTGTGATCCTCCCAGTTCGATTGAAGCTTCTGGTAGAAGAGGAGTATTCCCATTGCTCAATCTACCAAGGGACTGTAGGTTAATTTACAACAAATATTACAGTGAAACATGACTCTTATGTATCTGAATGTTTTCACAAATTGTAGTATTGACTTTGCAGAAACACACCAGAGAGAGATCCTGCTGAATTCCTTTGAATTTGCTGCAGTATTGGGGTTCTTGTAGAAGAATACTGTTTTCTTGCTTAGTAAGATGAATATGGTCCCTGTCTGTGTATACTGGTGCTCCGGTATCTGTGCTTCTGAGAGTATGCATTGTAATCTAAACTTGTCAAACTGAGCTGTTCTCAGTTGATAACTGGAATTCAGAGGAATGCTACTTCATATTACTTGTCTGAAATACATATTAAAAAAATAGTAAGTGTGACTTTCAGTATACGTTTATTCTCCTAAGAAACAAGTGCAAAGCAAAACAATGTGGAGTAGTTCAAAATGCAGTGTAGCAGGTTGAAAGTGTACACACAGCTCGGAGATATTTTCATTTTCTTGTACTCCCTCTGGAGTAAAAATAAAGCTATGGTTCTTTTTAAGCCATAATGGCCAAAACCAAAATGTGTTTTGTTCTCATGCTACTTGGTCTGTCTCCTCTTTGGACTTCGGACTTTGTAACATAATGTTAGTTATTTCTCTGCTATATGTCTGTAATTAGTACGGCAGCTTACTCATGCTCGTTTCACTTAGATAACCTTTCTGGGAGAAACAATTTAAGCCACCTAATATTCAATTGCATTTTCAGGATTCTTTGACAGCATAACGGGTAGTGTTATTGATGTGATCTAGAGAATTTTTCATGTAGGTTTCTTCTTCCTTTTCTAAGTTTTTTTGTGTTTTAATTCCAGGAAGGATTGGCTTAGTCTCTAACGAAGCTTCAGTCAGCATGCTTTTACAGATAACTGCCACACTGCTAACAAATCATAGTGCATGTCCTCAACTAGGGACTTTGATACAAGTTTTTAAAAAACTGTCATGCTTGACGTTCCTGTTGTTTAAACTGCACACATTGGTGATTCATTATGCAGGAGGATGTAATTTTAGTGTGAGATTGTCAGATGATCATGATGGGTAAAGGTAATGAGGTAATGGTATCTTGTTACTATGCTGTGTTATTATCTGGTAGTATAAAACCAGACTGCGTTGTCATGTGACTGTGTTCTTTCAGAGCTTTCCAGTTGGCAAAATCCAAGTTATGTTTGGTTCTTAGTTGCTGCTGTAGATGTCTCTTGTGTTTATACCCTCTGTAATGTAGAAGTCATTGCGCTTTTTGGATATCAGAGCTTGTTTTGACCTTAATATATACAGAGGGAGATTCTGGAGAAAATTTATGCATTCTTACAAATATGTGCAGTGAGTTTCCTCTGTTTTAAGACAAAAAGTTCTGTCTTCCTTTAAACAGAAATATAGTAGTAATACTGTTGGGATAGGCAGGGAATTAAATGATGATGTGGGATGATAATAGTTGGAGCTCTGCTAAAACTGATTATTATTTTTTTTAAGGCTAATGGGATTGTTATTTTTCTACATGTGCACACGCACATTACAGTGTATGTGAATGACCTGTCGCAGAGCTCTTTGGTATTACTGAGGTGCAGAGATTTGTGTTTGAGCAAGCAGCTGTGGGACTAGGACAACTATTCCAAGTACAGTGGATAACTGTGTTTGTAGTCTGTGAAGGCAAGCTGAATCGTTCCACTCTGCTTTAACTAGATTGTTCTTTCGTTTTTCTGATTGACTTGCTGAAGCTGATTCATTGTAGGATTTAAATGACACATTTGCCTGATTTTCTCTGAAAAAAGTACACTAACCAACCCTTGCTGTTGTGTCTTGGTGCCTGCTGCTTAAGCTGGAAATTCCTTCAAACATCTGTTTTCTTTCCCCTGTAGCTGTTGTATCTCATGTTTTCTTGTGTGGTGTTGACTCAATGTGGTTTCCTTTTTCAGTTCTTGCTTAGTAAATTAACAAGAGTTTGTGACAAGTACCATGTCTCTAAAAGAAAACATTACATACCAAAATGTAAATCATTTTTCCTAATTGCTGTTGGTGCTGTGAACCCACCTGTGCCCATACCAAATGGTGAAGGCTTTCTTTGCTCATGCCACAAAAAAAAAGATGGGCTTGTTATAATTTGTGAGATGTTTTCCACAGTAAAAAAGCTCGCTGCCTTTTTGAGGAACAGAACTGAAATTTAAGCCCTTAACTATGCAGGGATTTGAAATGGATCAATTTTAAGCAGTGTATGTGGGATGGGAAAAAGAAAACTAATGAAGCAATATTTTTTTATTCTAGGTTTTTTCATTTTATACCTGCAAATTTTCCGCAATCCAAAGATGGCAGCAAATAAGCCTAAAGGGCAGAATTCATTGGCTTTGCACAAAGTGATCATGGTAGGAAGTGGTGGCGTAGGAAAATCTGCTTTAACACTACAGTTTATGTATGATGAGGTAAGAATGTGTGCTAGAAATTATCTCATGCAATGTCTGCTACAGTGTTACTTAAGCATTTAATTGGTACAGTTATTTTCTGAAATGGTCTAAATGTATATGACGTGATACGAAAGCCAGCTATCAAACTGAGCAAAAATATTTTTGTGCTGGCACAGGTTGTCCAGAGAAGCTGTGGATGCCCCCTCCCTGGAAGTGTTCAGGGCCAGGCTGGATGGGACTTTAGGCAACCTGGTCTGGTGGGAGGTGTCCCTGCCCATGGAAGCGAGGTTGGAACTGGATAATTCTTAAGGGTCCCTTCCAACCCAAACCATTCTATTATTCTTTGAGATTTCAGATTTGACCTCTTAGAGACACCTGCAAAGGTATAAATTGGCTTTTAAGCAAATTGATGGCATTTTTGGAACTTGCTCCTTTACAGTATGTTTTCTTATTATTTACTAGACCTATTAAAATTTATGTAAATATTATAGCTCAAAGCTTCTTCAGTTTGGTGAGTAGCTTGATGCCTGAAATGATGACCAATTTTTCTTTTTTTTTTTTTTTTGCTGATGTTGGAGAAGAAAAAAAATCTGTTTCTTGTGTCCCTGCTTTTTTGCCAGTGAAAGTTATTCTTTTTGTTTAAGTAGTAGAACTTATGCCTTCAGTGTCCCTTAAAAATTGATACTAAATATGTTTAAAGTCAGGACTGCTTCATAGCATAATGAAATGAAGCCAGATGTTTTGGTTAACCAGAAACAGACACTTAGTTTTGCAGTTACCTCTAAAATTTCCTTATAATGTCTGAATAAAGCAAAAAAAAAAAAAAAATTGTTTGGGCTGATGGAGAGCCTGTTTTAGCTATGAAAACATCCATGTTGAATAGTGTGAGCACTTCAAGTAGCCTAAATACATAAGCTTATTTATTTGTTACTGTAACACTGTAAGATGTTTGTTTTATCCTTATATGCAAATAGAAGCATTTGCTTTGTACAGGCATGATTTTTTTTATATAGTAAAATTTGTGTTTCTAGTTTGTAGAAGATTATGAGCCCACCAAAGCAGACAGCTACAGGAAAAAGGTGGTTCTGGATGGAGAAGAAGTCCAAATTGATATATTAGACACAGCAGGGCAGGAGGACTATGCTGCAATTAGAGACAACTACTTCCGAAGCGGAGAAGGCTTTCTTTGTGTCTTCTCTATTACAGAGCTGGAATCGTTTGCAGCTACTGCAGACTTCAGGTAAGTTACAAGGCAAGATAGTTATTGTAATTATAGTGACGTAATTACAATCACTTTTTTTGTTGTTCTGTAATATCATTACCATTAGTCCAGGTTAGAGGACTGTAGTCACACTGTTTTCAATAGATGCCTAGCCATGCCTTTACTATCTGCATACCACTTCAGATATCTTTGCTGCTGTGTTTCTAAATACCAAAAAGGTTACTGCTACAAAGCAGCTACACAGCAACATTCAGAAGGCTGCTGCCCTTTGTACGTTGCTTTGCACTGCAGTGCAAAGAAGCAGTATTTGTGAGTAGGCATAGTGCTATCCAAAGTAATGGATCTGAGAAAAATTGCTTACTGACTGTATGGATATATATAATGTATGTGCAATACCGCATACTCTCTAGAGGTGTCTTTTTTAGTTCTTGCTTGGTATGGCGGATTATGTTGCGTTTCTTTAACCTTTGAAACACCACCTAGAGCAAAAAGGTAGCTGTAGCATGTCCAGCTGTCTTATGCTAGGCTATTTCATAGTTATAAAGATGACATGACCAGATTCCAGCTGAAAACTGTTTAGAAGAGCTGGATCTGGTGATGTCTGTCTGCAAAGTCTTAGGCTATGCAATCTGTGTGCGTTGTAGTCTGGGAAGACTGAAATGGGTAGTGTAAGCAATACAACTTTTCTACCCCATAAAAATGTTTTTAATAGCAATTGAGAAGTATTTTTGACTATTCTGAAGCAGCTATCCGTTTTGTGTAAAGGTCTGCTGTAAATCTGTCTATTCAGTTTTATATGGACTGAATTCTTCTCTGTAAAATATACTGATGTAAGTTTTTGAATTTACAAAGCAAATGTCAGTGGCTTCTGTATAGGGTTAACCCTTACCATCAAAGTTAGAGAGAATATCACTTAAGAAGCAACATGCAAAATAGAGGCTGGATCTTTCTGCTGTAATGAGGATTTCACAAGCATTTTTTTTGTTGTTTGTTTTTAAATGCTCTTCACACATACAACACATTAAAACCCTTGTTTTGAGTGGGGAGTTAGCAGAGAATTACAGATGTTTGATATTGTTTGAAAGATAAAGCCAATTTAAAATGGTCATCAGTATACATATATGCATATATAATAAAATAGGTAAATCAGTAAAATACCTTATTGCTATATTATATATAGTAAAAAGACAAGACCAAAAAAAAAAAAGTTCAAAGTTAAGCAAAATAGGAGAGGGGATCATCTTTGAGATAAAAGTGAGGAAACAAATATAAAAAGAGATAATCTGCATCCCACTGAAATAAGGTTTCTTAGAGGTATCATCATAGTTTTAGTTAATTAGTCCTAAGTATCTGTTGTGGTTTAGCCCGGCTGGCAGCCAAACACCACACAGCCGTTCGCTCACCCTCCCCCCTCCCTCTCCGGGATGGGGGAGAGAAACGGGAAAGTGAAGCCTGTGAGTTGAGATAAAGACAGTTTATTAAGACAGGAAAAATAATAACAATAATAATAATAATAGTATTAATAGTAATAATGTGTACAAAATAAGTGATGCACAATGCAATTGCTCACCACCTGTTGACCGATGCCCAGCCTATCCCTGAGCAGCCGGCCCCCCCTCCACCCCGGCTAGCCACCCCTATATGTTGTTCAGCATGACGTCAGATGGTATGGAATACCCCTTTGGCCAGTTTGGGTCAGCTGTCCTGGGTCTGTCCCCTCCCAGCTCCTGCTGCATCCCTAGCCTGCCCGCTGGCAGGACAGAGTGAGAAGCTGAAAAGTCCTTGGCTTGGTGTAAGCACTGCTCTACAACAATTAAAACATCAGCATGTTATCAGCGCTCTTCTCATTCTAATCCAAAACATAGCACCCTGCCAGCTACTAGGAGGAAAATGAACTCTGTCCTAACTGAAACCAGGACAGTATGAGAATACATTTAATATCACATCTAAGGGAGGAGGAGATGGGGAGAGGAGAGAAAGTGAGCTTTTCCACTTCTGTTATTTTTTCATTTGTGTCAGTATGTGTATGCGTGTATTTATATATTTAAAGAGAGAGAGAGGGTTGCATTACAGGTTGATGCTAGGTATGTCAGTCCTGGAGGGTTATTTAGTATAGTTGAGCTCTAGAGTGCAAAATGACCTCTTCAGTCTGTTCAAAACCCTGTTAATGCTTCAAAGTGCATGATCTTCTGTGGACCTAGAAAAAGTCCTACTTTTTAAGCAAAGGTGAGAGTTGACAATATACATGCTAAAAGAGGAAAAATGGAAGAAAAAGTCCCTTCAGTGAAGAGATTAAAACTCCCAAATCCAAATCTTGAAAGTGCCTTTCAAGTTGCCTTACAAATTGTCGAAGCCTGAGTGCTAAAATATATCTCATAAAAATGACATTCTTTCTGCTCTGTGTAACCTGTATCTCTTGAAGGTACAGTTACAGTACGTTTGGCATTGTTGAGCAGCCAGAAATAATACTACTTAGAGACAGAAAGAAAATGACAAGAATCTGGATGTTTTAGTTTTTCCATGGAATTTTGCTCTTCTGGAAGGGCAGGACTCCAGCAGAAGAGTTGTTTACTACTATATAGCATCTTTGGGTTTTCCAGTGTGCTCTGAAATGCCACTGCTCTTTGTCATTTTTTCAGTAGAAAGCAGACTCGCAAAGACTAAATTTTTAAATATTTGAAAGGCAATTTGATAAAACGTGCTCCTACTTTGAGTAGAATTGGTGTGGCTCTAATGATTTTTTTTTTTAAGTTTTAAATTCCAAGCCAGTATATCTAGTTTTTAGCTAGAAGTCTTATTTGCACAGATACTGTAGTGGTGCACTGAATTCTCATCTATCCACCTATCCTAATCCACAGACTATTCAAACTACTTTCGGGTATCAGCAAACACAGTTAAAAAATTTTGCTTGTTTGGCAGAGAGGGAAGTAATATGGCATTAATTATACCTGAGAGAGGAATGTGTGTGTGTTACAAGGTGCCTCGAAGACTTATTTGTTGGTTTAAAAAAAAGGATTGAAGTGAGGGGGTGGGTTGGAGGGCTAACTCAACAGAACTGCATACTGTAAAAAGCAGAGCATTATATAACAGGAGGAGGATCCTGACATACACCAAATCAAAGCTATTTAGAATATCAATTAACTCTTTCCAATTTCTCTTCATTCTGCATTAAAATCTGGCAATAGGGTTTACTTCAGCCAGAAAAGGGAATTTGGTTCCTGGAGCTTTTTGTTTATCTTTCAAAAATTGCTCCATGATAAAGGGCTAAATTTCACTACTAACTTCATACTCTCTGAGACAAAAGAGAGAAATTCTGTTCTTCCTCTTAAATGTATTTCCAATTAGAAGAAAACTTCTTTTTTTAAACAGTCTTGAAGGTTGATGTACCAAAGCATTTGCAGTACTCACTTTTATTTACAGCTTTAAACTCTTCATCCTAGCGGTTCAAACAGAGGTAATGGTCTGTCCTCAAAAACCTGATGTATGTGCAACTTGTTATCCATACATTGGCTTATAACCGAATGAAGACCTCTCTGCAGAGAGTGAATGTAATTGACTTCAGAAAGATTTGTCAAAGGAATAGATTTTCTCGTTATGCTGTATCTGTTTACTACCTAAGTAGATAATTTTATCAGCTTTAAATGGCACATGCATTTTATTAGAAAAAAAATGAATGCAAGACTGAAGTCTGGGTAGAGCAAAAATTGCAGTTGGAAGTAGTAACATAAAGGCAATGGGAAAGACTCTCAAGTAACACCTTTAGTAAAAAGAAGACTTTATTAGTGTAAATTTTTACTTAAACCAATCTTGTTCTACTCTGTTTAATCTGTTACTGATTCACCTCCTTCCTGCCTGGAAGATTAGTTACCTGTCTTGGTCTTCATTGTGTATAGTGTCATAATGAGGTTTAAGATTTTACTGTTACACAAGCTTCATAAAAGGAATAAGTGGGTTTTCATTGTAAGATGGAAGAGTATTTAGTCTGAGTTCTTTTGTCTGTGTTCTAAGAATAGTAGTCCATGAAATACTCAATTCTTTTTTCCCTTTTATTTTTTTTTTATCTCCAGGGAGCAGATCTTAAGAGTAAAAGAAGATGAGAATGTTCCTTTTTTGCTAGTTGGTAACAAATCAGATTTGGAAGATAAAAGGCAAGTTTCTATAGAGGAGGCAAAAAACAGAGCTGATCAGTGGAATGTTAACTATGTGGAAACTTCTGCAAAAACACGAGCTAATGTTGACAAGGTAATAACTCACCTCATAATACAAAGAATCTCTCCATCAGTTTTTACTTTATAGCTCTCTTCCATGGGCCATACTTAGTGTTCAAGTTATTTTAGCCTTTTTGTGTGCGTGTAAAAATTCAAATCAAATACGTTTCTCCCTTAGCTTGCGATGAGTGCTTGAATAGGTCAGTTCATGTAGGACAGTAAAAATGTTTGCCATAGCAAATCTATCCTATCTGAAACTGCAAGGAGTAAGTCATTAGACAAGACCTCTTTTCATTTAAAAATTTCTTGAGGCAGCTACTTTGGCCTAGCCTTGTGTTTTCTGTAATTACAAGACAATCTGCTTCTCAACAGTGAGGAAAGCTGTCCAAGGAATCAAGTAAAAGCAGGTAAGAGAGGGATTGGAACCTTCTCTACCCTCATCTAACCAAATGCTTGGCTGGATGTTTCTTCGATGAAGAATGGATGAACCCTTCTAAGCTTTGAATGGCCTAGAAGTGCCTCATGAGTTTTCTGGGGTAAAGCCTGGTTCAGAAGGTCATGAAATAAGACACAAAATATTTGTCTACAAAAAGATAAATTATTGATTAGTTGTAAGCATTTCAGCTATAATTTCAAAAGACAGGACCTCTTAGAACGCAATTCAGAATAACTGTCTTGTAGGCTGCAAAAGTAATGGTTGTATGGTAAAAGAAATAAATAGTTTATAGTGATAATCTTTCCTTTCAGACCTATTGATACACTTGATCACACATTGAAAAATTCTCTAATGTAAATGCTTACATCTGAGCAGTTGCAGCATTACAGCAGTAATGGGAGTTCTGTTCTGCAGTGACTTTAACTTGACTGTTGTCATCTGTCAGTTGTCTCCCTGAAGAAATGGCTTGTTCAGTACTACAGTAAGAACTTCATGCTTTTCTGTAGGGAACGTTAAGTCAATTAAATGCAGCATAATTCAGATGTGTTGAGTTCAGCTCTGATTTTTTTTTTTGTTATTACAAAAAAAATACTTTATCTTCAATTTTGGTGCATAATTACAGTTAACATCCACCTATTTCAGTCATGTAGAAATTCCCAGATCTTCTAAATCTACTTCACTATTCTTTAGCAGCTGGGAAAAAAGTATTATGCAGATAGATTAAAATATGTATCAAGCTTTTGCAGACACATGGTAGGCTACTACAGAGCTCCAAGTTTCTTTTTGGAGCAGGTGGCATAATGGCAAGATTAACGCATTATATAGAGTTAAGGTTTAAAAGTCCATAAGTTAGGTTTTGTTGGCCCTAGTAAAACCAGATATTCTTAGTTCCTTGTTTTCTTGGAGCATCTGAACTTACATGGTTTGTTAGGTGGACTTAAGTTAGTATCCTATAAGAAATCTACTTCTCTAAATTCCAAAATGGTGGGTTGCTCATTTGGGAAAAACACTGTTGGCCTCTGCTTACTTTAATAAAGGTAAGCAACTGAGCACTTCTCGGTAGGTTATGTACCCCAGATATGTAGTACAGTGTAGGGCTTAAGCAAGTTGCCAGTTGCAGCATACCATTAGTAAAGATTTAAGTAAAAGCAAGTAACTTAGTCCACACTTATAAATCTAAAGGCAGATATATTTCTTGATGGAAACATTTAGTTGCATTGATTTTCCTCAGATCCCGTGTAATAAAGGTTTATGCTTTTGCTGCAATCAATATGAGATTAGTGTAATTGCAAATAAAATCCTACTGCGCTCTGTAGAGGAGCTTTTCAGCCCCTGCACCGTCTGTATTGCACTGAAATGGACCAAGCCCCCTGATATATATCTCAAGGAGAATTTTTCTGACAGAAGTTTTAGAATTCTTCATCTGAACTGCTACAATAAGATTATAAAGATTATATTGATTTGCTGCAGTCCATTGGAAGTCAAGATCTTCTCTTCTAATGAATAAAGTAACTTTAAGCAGCCCTGTCACAAACTTTAACTGGCAGTCTGTTCTCTCTTAACCAATTTACTAGTGTCTCCAACTTTGTCGCTTTTGTTTCCTACTAAGCCACTTGATGAAAATGAAGTTTATGCATACTTTGAGATAGTAATATGGCAGTTGAGATTTCTAAAAAATAGCTTATGTAGTTGTATGGTTGATAACTTTGTTTTAAGGGAAATGCTGATGTATTTTTGTGCACTAACTTTGTGTTTAGACTTGCATCATGGGACATGCAATGAAATGTTCAGTGTGTGCTACTGCTCCATTAATGTACTTCTAGAATTGGTTATTGCACTTCTTCAGCCTTTACAGTTCATTACTAAAAATACTTGAAATATAAACTGATTTCCCTGTGTCTCCTCAGTGAGATGTAGATAATAAAAATAAATAATCCTGGGCAGTAATAGGAGTCTTGTTTCAACCCACGTGGAAAATTGTCTGAGAGGATTCATAAGCAAGTTCCAGAAGACAGGAGAACTATGGTACCATGAAAGAAGCATGTTTGCGTTATATGGACATGGCCTTCCAAACCAATGAAAGACTTGTTGGATTAATATTTGTTTGCTCAAACTGGTTTTGTATAATTGACTTTATCCTAACCAACGGAAATGGCTATCACCAGTGATAGCTTAAATTAACTCAAGTATCTGAGAGAGTTTTGGCATTTACGTTCTTCCATCTTTTTTTTAGGTGTTTTTTGATTTAATGAGAGAAATTAGAGCCAGAAAAATGGAAGACAGCAAAGAGAAGAATGGGAAGAAGAAAAGAAAAAGCCTAGCTAAGAGGATCAGAGAAAGATGTTGCATTTTATAATCAAAACCCTGAATTCCTTTCCTACCCTGACCATACTAATAAAAAACATAATTTATAAGCATGCCATTGAAGGCTCAAGTGACTGAAATTACTCTAACGTGTTGGAAATCGTAATGTACCACTAAAAGCATGAATTGGAGCTGCACTGAAAGTCAAATTCACTGAAAAAAATTGATGTGGCTTCAAGAGAAGCAAAGTTCAGTCCATTTCATAATTGCCTACCTTCTCACATTTCTTCTGAATGTAGTGTTTCATAGGCAGTCTTTTCTTTAATAGTAAATGGGGATGGGGAGGGAGTACTACTTTGTGGTTTCTTGTAAAGCATACATTTTTTTAATCATTGATAATTGTCACTTCATCTTGTCTTTTGTTGCCTTGAAAAGTACAGTTGTGAACGTGATACCTAACAAAGCGGTATGCAGTTGTTTTGCCATGGAGTTATGCAAATTGGAAAAGAATAATGTATATGCGAACAGTTATGCTGGGGAAAATTATATGTGGTTCTGCATTACCTGATTAACCTAGAAGAGTGATGTAATCTTTTACATTGAAACATTTGAATATGCCTTAATTTTAAAACCTAATCATAGCAGGTTGCTTAGTCAAGGATGTATTTTTCAACTTGTTGCATGGAGACTGTCCCTGTGCATCGGTGTGAGACTGCCCTCCCTGTAGAGTGCAGTTACGTGAATGGTTTTGCTAACTAGCTGTCTGCTAGCAGTGTCTGTTCTTTAAACGTGTGCCATACTCTGGTATTGTGAATAATACAGAGCATATTCAGTCATCTGTAGCTTGGTAAACAATATGGTATCTTAAAGCTAAATGGTCAGAATACATGTAAGATGGAGGTCATAAGGCTATGGCACATCTATGCCTGGAATGGTTGTTTAAAACTTAACCCGCTGATACCTTGAAACTTCCCTTTTGTGAGTAGTTTTCTGTCTAGATGTTGCTTGGGTTTTAACTCCCTGGAGTAGAGTGGAGTGGAGATGATTCAGTAGCGCTAATGTATTTTGAGTTAAGATGTTGTCCAGGAAATTCTGGTGTCATCAGTTAATTTTTTTTGTGTGTTCCTGATACTCAGCTATGGGAACACACTGTTATGCTGAAGCTCTTTGCAGGTTTTGTACTGTTTAGTCTAGTTTATGTTGATTTTAAAACGGGGAACATTGTAGCTACTTTTTCTAGTTAATGTTGATATTAAACAATCAAACATGCTTTGCAATAGAGAAACATTTACCATGTGCATCCAAAATCCCCAAACAAAACGTACTGCCTCAGTTGCTTCGGAATAGCAAGAATAGCACACGGATAGCGTGCTGCATCTTAACTAAAAATATACCAGAACGTTTGAGGGTTTTGGACTCCTCTGGGGTAAGACAGGCTAGATCAGTTCCACAAACTGTTACACTTTTTATACATGTGTAAGCCTATAACTGACAGTTTAAAATGTGCTCAAGCAAACTAGGTAACAAATATTTAACTTCCATGCTAACAGACATCTTAGGGACTCAAGTCTTAGAAGTTATATTTGTCATGTTAAATATTTATCAATAGGAATTTTGTATGTGCGTTTAGTAGACTGCCAAGTGCAGAATTAAAGTTACTCATGTAACTATGGCAAATAAGCCAGTCTTCATCTTACTGTGTACTCATTTTGGTCTGTTTAGCCAGGGAGTGTAACCACTAACATTGTGACTTTGCTTTGGAACCTGTATGCTGGGAACTGAGGTGTTATGAAGCCACCAGACACGTGAAACTTGTCTTGGCTGATGCCTTACCCTGTCCTTTTATTTGCTATTTGAGCCATTGAAAGATGAATAAACTTCCACTTTTTTTAAATCCTTGTGCAGTGTCAATTGATAACTATAGCATCTAATATAACTTTGCTGTAGCTGAGACCAGTTTTCAAGCAATTAAACCAAAATATTCCAGAAGTTGTTTTAGTGTATGTGAACAAAGTAAAACTGGTTTGATAAAAGCCACTTTGTGAAAGCTGAGACTATGCTTGCGTTACCTTTATCCAGTGCTAATTGATCCCCTACTTGCTGTAACAAGGAATATCAGAAAGCAGGCACACAAATTGAGGTTGAGGTAAGCTATTTCCAGAAGTACTCTTCCATAAGAATGGAAGGTGAGATTTTTTTTATTTTTATTTTTTTAAAAGGAGAGCCTGTATTAGTTTAAGGGGGGGATGCTTCCAAAGTCTTATCTTCTTTTAGCATGCTCTGGGAGAATGTAAGTTTGCTTCCCCAGCTTGCAAAGAAACTAGCTTGAACCGCATATATAAGATTTTGGTATGGCCAAACAAGTGATCCATTTGCATCATAAATTCATGCTTTAGCCTACTTCTGTGTCTGAAACTGCTAGGTCTATCTGCTTAAAGAGCTTCTTTGCCTGCAGGCGGTTTTCCTCTTGTTTCTCCTCCAAAAAGTTGAAGATTTTTTTCTCAAGTTGGCAGGATCAAAGCCTTCCGTGGGTTTTCACTCCAAGTTAGCCAAATATGCCAGTAATACTATTGCTACCTTTTGTGAAATACATGGCATTTTAAAACTGCAGGCCAGACAGAGTCCTTAATTTGTAACAAACCATAAAGTTCAGCCTTCCGTTGTGTACAAAACTAATACTGAGTTTTTATTCTAACTCCATTTTTTTTCTATACCTCTTCATTTGTAGCTTTAAAAACACAGGTGACATTCAAAAATACTGGCTAAGGACTCTATGGTCTATTTGGTAGCCTCTGTAGCCTCCTGATGAGCACAGCTTAACAATAGCAGCGTCCAACAGTTTTCTTTGGCGATTCTGAAACACCCATGGTGTGCAGGAAGTGCTTTCCCGTTCACGGGGATGTTGTTAACATCAGAGGAGGTCACAGATAAAGCCTCTGCAAATTCTAATGGCAATCATAACAATAAAATACAATCTGTATCTGAGCCTTATTCTCACTATATTCATCTGCAGGAATGAAATATTTTATCTATTACATGAAACAGGCTTACTGAAAATCTTGGGTTCCTCTTTGAGACACCAAGCTTTGCAAAGATTGTCTTCCAGAGTCTGAGAGGGTGCAAAATGGTGATAGCCTAATGCAAAATGCAGAGCAGCAGAGAGACCGCTGGTATTACGTGAATGCATGTAATACATTTAGCAGACCAGAACTGTATCAGAAGGTAGGGCTGAGCCTACAACAATACAGAACTGAAAAGGGAAAGCTAACAGCCCATCTTAATTTCTAAGCTCTCTCCCATTACTGTCAGACATGCATTGGCTTTTCTAGCCATGAGGATGTACTGGCAGGTGCAAAAACTGAATTTCTTACAAGACTTGCTCTTGACAATTTCTCGTTGTGATTTTAACTTACATAAAAGACTTTCTTTCATGAGTCACCTCTAAAAAAAAAAAAAAACATATTTCTGTGAGCTTCAGCTTTTTAGTAAACCTGAGTGGTAGGAAAGGTACCAATGTTGTTAGTACTGGAGTTCAAGCTAATCTTTGAACTAAATACATTGACCAGTTTGGAATATTTCTGCTTGAAGTTTCTCTGTCAAAGAAATGCTGAAATTCAAACCATTTGAGATCTGCTTAGGGTCACACAGACGGTGAGACCTTTCTCATTTCCACAGCTATCCTGGGTGGATCTCACCAACCACTGGTACAATCCATTTAGGTGCTGATACAATATTCAGAAGAGTCCATTTTGTTTGTGTATGCTGGGGTCTTCCCCCCCCCCCCCCCCCTTTTTTTTTTCTTTATTCCTTGTAGAATGGAAAAATACCCAAGCTTAAGTTGCTAAGAAAAAATCATTTGCTTCCACCATTCTCTTGATTAATATGCACTCAGTAATATTTAACACTACCAGAGCCCTTAACAGGCAATATCTGTTGTCTATGGATGTCAGTGGGACAGTTACAGAGGCACAGGGTAATGTTCTGTCATACAGATGCAAACAACCCAGGTAGAATTTAGCGAGTTGATTGAGGAAGAATGCTCCTGTTTTACTCTGCATCGTTCTGCCTCAAGCAAGGCAATTGCTGACTCTCTCTTACTTATCTGGTAATACTGTGTAAAGCTGTAAATGTACCAAAAACACTCAAGATGGGAGTGATTAGGTTCCAAACCATGGCATCCAGTTATGCCTTTCAGCATTTGCAAGGACATCCCCTACCAGTGGATTTCTATGCTGAAGTGTTAAAAACAGGTCCTGTCTACACCCCAGTAATGTGGAAATAGAAGTCTGCAAAAGTGAATGACATTCTTAAAAGGATTTTTGTTCTCCTCCTGCTTTCCACAGTCACTTCAGCAGTTAGCTATCACTCTGATTCAAAGCAAGGCCAGCTGTTTTACCAAGATCCTGGATTTTCTGACTTGATGGAAGTTGCCAGTTTTATAGTTGCTGTCAAGCAGCTGCCTAGTTGAACTCTTGCTGTGGGCTCCCATATATTCAGACAATTCCTGTGCGTGAAACAGATTTTTTTTTTTTAACAACCCATCCTTGTGAGGTGCTATGAAAGCTCCTGAGAGGAGAAAAAGGTACTAAAAATAGAAGAAGAAAGAAAGTGGTGTTGGTGGCATCTCACACCCTGTAACAATGAACTGCAGTTCTGCAATACTAGCATTTATTTGGGTCTGTGCTCCTGCAATATTCAGGAGGACATTGTGTTTTGCCTATTTTCTGCTTTATATAATATGACAGGATGTTACAAAATAAGGAATGGAGGGAAGGATAATTTACAGCCTAAAACTATGTGCTAAAGGTAAGCAGACTCCAACATGCTCTTAAAAATGTCTAAATACTGGAAAATCTTTCATCACTCCACTGTTTCCTTTGCTCTCAGCTAAACAGAGGTGGGGAGGAAACATGATTAATGATACTCCACTACAGTTTTTTTTCTACGGGAACCACTTTGCAAATTTTCTTGGGGGGAAAAAAAAAAGCCTGTAGCAGATAGTCTGTTAGGATTATCGTTTCAGTCATTTTTGCATGCCTCACACTGGAAACTAGTTTCAGAAATCTCAGTTCCTAAGTGGTGCAGACTTAATTTTCCTTAAATCCTGACATTTTAAGAAAAGTTTAGTTGTTTCTTATAATAATCTAACAATACAGCACTCATTTCAAAGCATGTTGAGAAAGGTAACTACCCATCTCAACATTTATGGATGGAGGCAAGTGAGCCAGGGGTATGGTAGGGGACTTGCCAGATCCGGGAATAAAATTTCCTGTTCGGTAATAAAGCAAGGTAACGAGGCTGTCTCCACTGAGTCATGTTTGTATGTTACAAAGGTGGGTGCAGCTGCATCGGGATAGGTGGATTTGCATTAATCTAGTGGGTGCCTGTGGATGAATGACTTTGAACAGCGTTTGGAGATTAATTACAGATTCTGTACGAACCAGTTGGGTCCATTGCAAATGGTAAAAAAAAAAATAAAATAAAATTGTCCACTTCCTGAGCTTGGTAGTAATCACATTTTTCCTCCTTGTCCATTTTTATTTGGATTTGACAATATTTACAGCAGAAAGCGAGAGGATGGAGGAAGCTCATTTCTTCTCTGAGCCATCTGATAGGGTGCAGCCGTCCATGGGATTTGCAGAAGCGCACGGTGGGAAAAGGAAGAAATCAAGAGGGCTTGTGCCTCATGGGTGTTCAAGCTAAAAGGAGAGGCATGATGATGCCCAGGAGTTTGAATGTTATATTTTAGACACAGACTGCAGTCCTGAAGGTAATGAATTAGTATTTGCCTTCAACCATGTTCAGCATGCCTGGTATGCTTCTGTTATAGTTATTTTTGCCTTTCTCTTGTCTTGTGAAGACAAGAAGTCTTGCAAAGACTTATGGGAGAGGTCTTTTTCAATGCAACAAAATAGGAGACCTGTTGGGTGAAAAGCTGCCAGACTAATGTGTTAAATATTAGTCATCTCTAAAGAATGAGCCTGAAACAGCAATCCTTCTCTTTTATCTGATAACTGCCAAAATGCCTACTGAAATAGCCTGGGGAAGCGTCAAAAGAGCGGTAAAAAATAATGTACCATTTCCATGGATAGCAGTTTGCTGTGGGCTGTTGTAACTCCCGCGAGTGTCAGAACTGCCTTGAGGAGGCAGGGCTAGATGCCCTTGGCTGCTGGTGACAGACTCACGCTGCACCTGATAGGAGGGAAGCTTGCAGAGTTTGGCTGCCCCTCTGCTGTTAGACGAGGAGTCAATTTTTTGCTCACAAGACTAAGTAGATAGCAATGAGGGTGTGCCACTGCTGCTGTTTTGCAGCGTTGTTTAAATCTGCAATGCAACAAGGGTATTTTTCATTGATGTCCCAAAAGCTTCATAAATCTAAGTATCCTCATCCCCAGATAAGGTATCTAGGATGGGTGTCAGTGAACACCCACGCAGCCCTTCCATGTGGGCCTACTCTGATGGCAGTGGTCTGCAAGGACCACTGCAGAGCTGTTCTAATGCTAGCTCCTCTCGTTGTATCAGAGAGAGATTGCAGCGTGTTGCTTCCCTCCTCAGAAATGGCTGCTGCTCTCACCAGGGCAGTAGGCAAGCCTAAATAGGACAATGCAGTTTGGCCCCTAAAATGCTTCTGTTTGCTGATGTATCAGCAGGTAGAAGAAACCACATTTAGAACAAGCTGCTTGCTATAAATTGTTGTTGGGTCGTTGTGGTTTGTTTTTTTTTTTTTTTAAGAATTCATAATCCTCAAGTCACATGAGTACCCTTATGACTATGGAGTGCAGAAGAAAATGTAAGAATGTTTTTCATTTACCTTACATTTCATTTTGATGTTAAGATCTTGATCCTTTTGTGTGAAAAGTGAGATTAAAAACAAAAGTAATCCTATCATAATACAACCAGATTATCCTTCCTGCACTCGAAAATGCTTATCACAGTTGGTTGTGGTTATTTTTTAAAGCAAAATCAGGAAAGAAGCAGCAAGAAGAAATCACAAGGTTAAGTGTTTCTGCCAGCCACATTTGTTCTTGCTTTCTTTAGATGTCGCATCTCCTGCAGGCAGTTACCACATGTGGCACAGGAAGGTGTGCTACACCAGCCAGTGCTAACCATCACTGGCTGAGATGCTGTTTGAACATATAAATTAATGGTGTTTCTTGAGCTGGCAGCTCCCTTTCCCCCACCACGCATGCTGAGGTGTGTGGTATGATTCTGGATTTGCTCTGTGGAAATGCTTGGAATGGCAGAGACCAGACTTGACCCTCTTGAAGCCCATTGTAGCTATTGGCCTGTGGTATTCAAGGCAGCTGCCCGGGTGCTGGTTTTGGTTGTATTGGGTAATTCCACAGACTATGATGAAAATTTCAGATTTACCACCAGGTCACCTGCGTCAGAGCTCTGTGGCCACAGAGGGATGTTGTGGTAGCACCGTATAGCAGATCTAGGTTGCTTGCCAGGACTAAAATAAGCCAGCCCTGAGAAATGGGATGGAAAGTCCGATAATGGAGCAAAAGACTTTTCAGGTCCATTAGGGGTCTTGAAATAATGTACACGCTTGGCAATGTTTACAACTTATTTTTACAATGTGACAGAAGACCCAAGAAAGACCTGCATAACTACTTCTGTGATCTTTGTGTCCGGCTTATAGTTGGATTGGTCAAGTTGCCACTACTCACAGTGGTTTTGGGCATCTCCCACCTTCACGGGCACACAGTGGGTGCTTTCTTGATCTTACAAGACCAGATACAGAGGCATGTATTTAAATGCTAGTTCAGTGACTTTTAATCAGTGATTCATGAACTACTTCTAAGAGTTCATGAAAAGTAACTAACAACAACAAACCTTTTGGCAATAGGCTTTTATCTTCTATGAAAAAATCCAAATCCTGACAAAAACAAACAAAGAAACAAAACCAACCCTGCTCCTAACTGTGAGTGCAAGCTTCATTGAAATGGCCCTTTAGCAGAAGCTGAATGTTTCCCACAATTACTTTTTTTTTTTTTTTTCCTGAAGAATGTTGGTAAGCACAAAAATGAGCAGAATTAATCACCTTGCTTTAAAATGGCTGGGTTTAGCATCTCTGAAAAGTTAGCCCTCACAGTTTCTGAGGCAGAATTTTGTACTTTAGGTGCAGGATCATCATATCACATTCTCAGTAAGTTTCAAGTTGTTAAAGATGTTACATTTCATCCGTAAGTTTGAGGAGAGAACAGCATGAATGGTGTTAGTTTACTTCTAGAACTGGGGGCAATGAATTGGAGGCAATGCCTGCAAGGGTGGCTGGAGGAACAAAGGCTTTTTACAGCAGAAGTGCTGGCGTCAATTCCATCTCTGAGCCTCATGTTCTTTGCTATGCTGACCTCTAGGGAAACTTTTCTGCAAAACCTTTTGCCAAAGCATTTGTATAAGGAGCTATCGTGGCTTCAAACTAGTCACTGCCCTTTTTGTTTTAGGGCTAGGTGTTTGGTGTTAAATCCAAAGTTCACCTTCGCACAAAGCTGCAAGTGGTTTGCTGCTCCCCCAGCTGGTTCCAACATGCTTGAGTGAGTCAAGGTCTTGGTACATTTGGGCAGGGCTCAGTCTGCAGAGGAAACACATCCTGCATTAAGAAACAACATGATTGTTCTGTACATCTGTGAACTAGGAACTTAACAATTTGAAAAGAACCCTGTATGGTCTGCATGGAAGGAGGGCAGCATATACCTTCTCACCCAAAGCTAAGACTGCTTCAGCAATGGATACAGTTGGTATCAACCAGTAAACTTCTAGCCTGACAGCTTTGGGAAGAATAAACAGATTGCTTTTCCGAAGTAGCTTGGGAAAAAAAAAAAAAAAAAAACATAAAAAAAAAGTGATTAAGAAAGTGTCTTCTCATCAGCAGGCAATAAGCCTGTTTTAGAAAGGACTTCTCATTTGCTGAAAAGCCAGAAAGCTCTACTCAGTTTGTTGCTAGTTAGCAATGTAGCCCAAAGAGAGGAAATGGAAGGCTAAAGGCATCAAAAAGATTTGTTTGTTTGTTTTGAGAGGACTATTTAAAGAAGAAGATAAGAAATAAAAGAGGCAGACATGCCTATTCTATAGGAAAAGCCTTAGGATATCTTGTTTCTTTTTTCTCCTCACATCCAAACCAGGAAATTGTGCTGACAATTGCAGACCAGAAGTTTTGTTTTCCTTTTCTAGATGCAAAAGGGTGAAGGTGAGTCATACTGGCTAATGATCACCATTCAAGAGCACAGAATCATAGTATCATAGAATATCCCAAGTTGGAAGGGATCCATAAGGATCATCGAGTCCAAATCCTGGCACCGCACAGGTCTGCCCAAAAGTTTAGACCATGTGACTAAGTGCACAGTCCAATCGCTTCTTGAATTCAGACAGGCTTGGTGCAGTGACTACTTCCCTGGGGAGCCTGTTCCAGTGCGTGACCACCCTCTCAGTGAAGAACCTCTTCCTGATGTCCAGCCTAAACTTTCCCTGCCTCAGCTTGACACCACTGGTGACTAGGGAGAACAGGTTGGTGCCTGCCCCTCCACTCCCCCTCGCGAGGAAGTTGTAGACTGCGATGAGGTCTCCCCTCAGCCTCCTCTTCTCCAGGCTGAACAGGCCCAGTGACCTCAGCTGCTCCTCATACGTCTTCCCCTCTAGGCCCTTCACCATCTTCGTTGCCCTCCTCTGGACACTCTCCAACAGTTTAATGTCCATTTTGTACTGTGGTGCCCAGAACTGCACACAGTACTCGAGGTGAGGCCGCACCAGCACAGAGCAGAGCAGGACAATCCCTTCCCTCGACCGACTAGCGATGCCGTGCTTGATGCATCCCAGGATACGGTTGGCCCTCCTGGCTGCCAGGGCACAGTGCTGGCTCATATGCAACTTGCTGTCAACCACAACCCCCAGATCCCTCTCTGCAGGGCTGCTCTCCAGCGTCTCGTGGCCCAGTCTGTACGTACAGCCAGGGTTGCCCCGTCCCAGGTGCAGGACCTGGCACTTGCATTTGTTAAACTTCATGTGGTTGGTGATCGCCCAGCTCTCCAATCTGTCCAGATCTCTCTGCAAGGCCTTTCCACCCTCATCCGAGTCCACAACTCCTCCAAGTTTGGTGTCATCGGCAAATTTGCTCAGAACACCTTCTAGTCCTACATCCAAATCGTTTATAAAAACATTGAAGAGGACTGGCCCTAAAATGGAGCCTTGAGGGACCCCACTAGTGACCATCCGCCAGCCAGATGTGGCCCCATTTACCACAACCCTTTGAGTCCTGCCCGTCAGCCAATTGCTCACCCATCGTATGATGTTTTTGTTAAGTTGTATGCTGGACATTTTGTCCAGTAGGATCCTATGGGAAACCGTGTCAAAAGCTTTGCTGAAGTCCAAAAAGATCACATCAGCTGGTTTCCCTTGATCGACTAGATGGGTGATCTTATCATAAAAGGAAATCAACTTTGTTAGGCAGGACCTACTCCTCGTGAACCCATGTTGGCTG
This sequence comes from Cygnus atratus, assembly GCF_013377495.2. Taxonomy (NCBI): domain Eukaryota; kingdom Metazoa; phylum Chordata; class Aves; order Anseriformes; family Anatidae; genus Cygnus; species Cygnus atratus. The sequence continues at coordinate 60,349,541 of NC_066363.1, read as the reverse complement.
GGACCAATGACTGCAGAGAGCAGAGAAATGTTTCTCTCAGATGTGCCCACTTCAGGCTCCAACCTCAAACCTCAAACCTTTTTGCTCAAGCAGAAGAGCTGAACTTCATCCCAGCATGGAAAGCTTGATAAATTACACTATTATAAAAGCCAAAATCCTAAGAGAAATTAACTAGCTCTGAAGAGATACAATGGAAAAGTTCTTATTCAGGCTCCTACTATCACAGGCAACCACATTGTTCATCCATAAGCAATGAAATTCATAAATTGATCAAGCTCCAGCCCTTGCTGAGTTTCACCGTTTGGTTTCTCTTACTAGCAGAGGACTGCAAAACCCCATGATTTTCTTGAATAAAAAACATACATTTCCAGACTGTGTTATGAGTTTGTTTATAACCACCTGTACTACCTCTGTCCCTTAGAGCAAGTAGTTCTTTCTAGGTGTTTTTCGCCGTTTCTACACTCAGACTAATTTTACAGACCAGTGTGACTTCCTCCTTGTCTTCGTCATGCTAGACTAACCATGCTCTGCCACTCTCCCCTGAACTTAGGATCTTGGTACCACTGGCAATCTTCATAGCCTTTTCTGTACCTGTTGAAAATTCATTCTTCTCTGAGTAAGAATAACCAAAATAGATGCAGATGCAATGATCTGACAGTGACTTAAAGTAGGCATTAATCTCTCTGAACACTTTCGTAGCATACAGGTTGCATTTGCCATTTTCACCGGTAAATCCATTTGTCTCATGATCAGCAAATTCACAGGCCTTCATTGTTCTCTGTCTTTTCAAACACCAGAGTTCCCAGTTCACAGAAATGTTCTCCTGGTTGGAAAGAACAAACACTGAAATATTTAATCCGGCTAGCTCTTCTGCAGTACATTGGGAAGCTTGAATCATTGCATTTCAGTCACTACACAATCTTAGGCCAAGATAAAAACGCAACTGCAGTCAAGAAATGGCAGAGGTATTAACAACTGCAAAAAGACAGTACATTTACACCTCAGACTACTTTTCTTAAATGGTTAGAAGAAACGCAAATGCATACAGTATTTCAGGGAGTAAAAAAGCATGTCTTCTAAGACTTCCACACTCACCAGGAAAAAAAAAAAAAGCCCACAAGGATAATAAGCTAATTGAATTCAGGTCAGGTATTAGAGACACCACAAAAATTTTAATTTCTAGCTCTCTGTATGCTTGGGGGAATGGTACTATTCTTCTTACAAAAATAACAGGTTGATGCTGGAAGACTAGAAAGAAAACTTCAATTGAAGTCCGCATAATTATTGCAGCTCTGGAGGAAAAGAGTCACAGGTCAATCAGTGGTTTGGGTTGGAAGGCACCTTAAAGATCATCCAATTCCACCCCCTGCCATGGATAGATAGCTTCCCTCCTTCCCCTCCCAGACCCAAAACCCTAAGCAAAAATCCCTGCCAGGTCAACAGACAAGCACTGAAGAATTTTGCTCAAAAATAAAGATCTCCATGCTACTGAAAACCCTTCCTATCCCTCTTTCTTGATGGATTAATGGTTTGTCCAACACCAGAAAAAATGTTGCTAGGACTTTACACATCATGGAGACAAAGATAGACACAGAAACTTTAAAAAAGGAAGGAAAAAAGTACAACAAACTTAACAACAACAACAAAAAAAGAAGTGACAACATTGTCCCTGAAGCATGTAGTGCAGCTGCCTCCTTAGTGCCGGGCCAGCTCAGCATCTGTTTGTATCAACAGCATCCCATTAGCAATAGTGCAGAGTTTCTCAGAACAGACTCAGTGTGCTTTTGCAGATCCAACAAACTATACAGGAAAAAACAAAACAAAACAAACAAACAAACAAAAAAACAACAAAACAACAACAACAACAAAAAGTTGAGCTATGACAAGATGTTAAAAATAACCCAAGAGCTAGCTTTAGTTTTCTCCATGGCACAAGAGCTAGGAAAGTTCATTTTCAAGAGCTGGCATCTGACTACGTTTGGAACTGATAGCATTTTGGCTGCAGCTTTCCAGGTGTGTTTTTTTCCATTGTTTGCCACTGTTTTCATCTGCTGAGCATATGATAACACCTTGCAAAATAACAGACACTTGCAAACACTATTCCTATGGCATAAGGTTTCAGCTTGTTATGTAACAACAAAGTAAGACCTGACCTCTTCAGAGTGCTGCTTCCCACTATGCTGCAGCAAACACTGCCAAAATTTATCTTCCAATCTAACCTGGTGCTCCTTTCCTCTGCTATTTACAATTCACCACTAAGCCTTGTAAAAGCAAGTTGTAATCCATCCTACATTTCCTGGCTCTTCAGGAAGCCAACGGTTAGCATTATGTCATCAGTGTCTTCAATGCTCCTGAAGGGGTTCATTCTCTGAAAGGAAATCTGTTTCAGATTTATGTCAGGAACCTATAGATTTCCATAAGTTTTCACTGACAAATCTTGAGCCTCCATTGCCTGGTGGCTGAGAGCTGCTAACAGTGACAGGACCACATGTATTGGCTTTATGTGGCAAGGGTTTGGTAACAGAAGGACTGCAAGGGAGGAGGTGGACGAGGCTGGATGGGGGGAAGGTGTCTTTAGTTCGCTTGTTTCTTACTGCTCTAGTCTGTTAGTGATAGGCAATAAACTACATTAATCTCCCTATGCTGAGTCTGTTTTGCCCGTGACAGTAAGTGTTGAGTGATCTCCCTGTCCTTATCTCCAGTCTTGAGCCCTTTCCATCCTACTTTCTCCCCCTCTTCCTTTGAGGAGAGGGAGTGAGAGCAGTTGTGGTGGAATTCAGCTGCCCGGCAGGGTAAAACCACCTCACAGCTGTTGGCAAATCGTTCTGTAATCTGGTGTAGCCAATTTCCAGGCAGAGTAAACTTGCTGTCATCAGAAGCTTAGCTTCTTGTTAAGAAGCTTCTCTGAAAAGTCAGGAGGCTCGCTGCACATGCAAAAACACCAGCTCACTGCTGCTAATCACACAACTCTTCCAAATAATATATTCTTGCTCCAGAAATGCTAGTGAATGCTTGGGAGTTAATTGGAAATTGCAGCCTGTGTTGAATTGTCCAGATCTGTCCTATGTAATTATCCACAGTCTCTACAACTGCCTCTGTGATGCAGGGCTGTTGGTTTTCTGGGTTCTGCTTTTGTTTCCTTGTTTGCCAGCAGCCTGATGGAGTACTTGTTTTGCTGAGTGTGCTTGTGTGTGTGCCACAACATGCACTGGAGAACCTCTTTACGGTTGTTGAATGTTCACGTACGCAACAAGCAGGAAAGGATATTGGCGAAGCCAAGAATGGCCTCCAGGCCATTATGGAGAGAAAAGCTATTCCACCATAACCACAAACCAAATCTGGAAGTACTGCACTTATCACAGTGGGGAAGAGACAAGACATGCTGCTGATGACCCCTAAATTGTGCAGGATTTTCATGATGCAGAGTGGGTTCATAAATAAACAGTTTAACAAACTATAAATGCAGTGTTGTCTATGTCGTGGTAATCCTTCTGGGACAGTAACTTTCTCTCCTGAAATGGCAAGTGGGTCAGCTCTTTCCTTCCCCGTCCTATGCGACACTGTTGAAAAGGAGAAAAATGAATGAGCTGTTCTCCACAAGAGAAAATGTGAAGTGTGTGTGTGTGTTTAACTAGAGAAATATGCAATGAATGCTTTGATGATAGCGTTTGTAAGAAATGTGAATTGGAACAGAGAGATGATGGGTGGAGTAAAATGACATGCTTGTGAAAGAAGGCTTGCCAGAAGCAGATGACGTACAGAACTTAGGAGGAACACTTCAGCTGGACTTTAGGAAAAGAGAGGAAGCCACTGTTGGCATTCAGGGTGTTGAAATACAACAGTGGAAAAGAGGCGTTCTGCATGTGTGTTACATAGCAGATACATAACTACAATGTGTGTAGGCTAGCTAACACCAGTTAGATAGCAAGGTGGCCAGAGGCCTATTACAACCTCAAGAGAAGGCAACACATTCTGCTTTTAAAGCACTCAGGATGGCGTTCAGGATGCTTTGGCAAATATGCCCAACAAAACCAAATCATCTGAAGAAAGCAGTGTTGTGTTGAAGTATAGGCAGCTGAACGGCAGTTCCAGTCATGAAATTCATTGAAATCATGGAAAAGCAAAAGGTATAGAGAGCAGAAAAAGGGAAGAAAGAGCTCAGCACTTGATTAGATTCTGCAATCAGAGGTCAAGAAGTTGGAAGGAAAAATTGTAATGCACTAAATTGAAATTAGTTTTAGTAGTGTAATACAGCAAAAACATGTTTATTTTCCAGGAAGTAATGAAATTGCTTTACTGTTCAGTGTTAAGGCCAGCTGACTGTTAGAATGCATGCTTAGACTTTTGTGCAGTGCTTTCCAGAGCTCCCTTTTCAGTTTGCTCAGCTATCACTCCTTGATTGCATTGTGCGTTTATTTTCTCCAGTGATTGTTTGAACCAAAGCAAATCAGCATAGCAGATGAGCAATCATTTACCTAGCAAAGCCCTCCTGAGTAACATTAAACATTACAAATTCTAGCATGCATTCATTATTATAGGAGACCTAATCAGTCTGACTGAACTTCTTAATGCCTTGCGTGGCCATTCTCTGCTCTCATAGCTGAAGCTGAGCCATCAAAAAACCACCACAAGGCGGGCAAAGGGCAGTATGTCCCGGCCCTGAGGTGTGGGTTAGGCTTTGCAGTGTCTCTGCTGGTCTATGCACTCTTTTACGAAGGAATCAGGGCCAATGCTACCCATGGGAAAGGTTTGCTTGGAGTCTGATAGTTGAATGGATTTGATTGTGTTTTGGATGTTTCTGTATGTATTCCAAACTGAAGCAAGCACAAAAAGCAACCCTCCCCATGAGGTAGCTTCTGGTACAATTTAAAGTGCTGGCTGAGTCTTGAGAGAAACTGGGGAACTGCAATGGGGCAAAAACAGACCCCAGCTAGCTGAGCTGCTTTAAAAGTGTTGAGATGGGTGTGGTGGTTTTACCCAGCTGGGCATCTGAGCTCCACCACAACCACTCTCTCACTCCCCCTCCTCAAAGGGAAAGGGGGAGAAAATATGATGGAAAGGGCTAAAGGCTTGAGATAAGGACAGGGAGAACACTCAGCAATTATCATCACAAACTTAGCACAGGGTGATTAACAAAATTTATTACCTATTACTAACAAGCTAAAGCAGTGAGAAACTAAAACAAACAAACAAACAAACAAACAAACAAAAAACCTAAAACCACCTCCCCCCCCCACCCCGCCCCACCTCCCTGAACAGCAGTAACGGGTACTGAGGGCTGCGGTCAGTCCCTGACACTTCATCTCCACTGTTCCCTCAAGGTTCCCTCACGGTCACTCCCTGCCCCTGCTCCACGTGGGGTCCCTCCCGCGGGATGCCGTCCTTCCTGAACTGATCCTGCAGGGGCTGCCCACAGGCAGCAGCTCTTCAAGAACTGCTCCCACATGGCTCCGTACCACAGGGTCCATCCATCCCCCAGGAGCAAACTGCTCCAGTACGGGTCCCCCATGGGTGGCAGCTCCCCCCAGACCCCCTGCTCCTGCGTGGGCTCCTCTCCACGGGCTGCAGCTCCGGCCTGGGGCCTGCTCCTGTGGGGGCTCTCCATGGGCCGCAGCCTCCTCCAGGCCACATCCACCTGCTCCACCGGGGGCTCCTCCACGGGCTGCAGCGTGGAGATCTGCTCCATGTGGGACCCATGGGCTGCAGGGGGACAGCCTGCTCCACCAGGGGCCTCTCCACAGGCCACAGGGGAACTGCTGCTGCGTGCCTGGAGCACCTCCTGCTCTCCTGCTGCACTGACCTTGGGGGCTGCAGGGCTGGCGCTCACTCCTCTCTCCCAGCAGCTGTTGTGCAGCAGTTTTTTTTTTTTTTTTTCCCCTTTCTTAAATTGCTCTCACAAAGGTGCAAACAACATCGCTCATTGGCTCAGCTCTGGGCAGCAGCAGGGCCCTTTGGAGCCTGCCGAAACTGGCCTTTATCTAACATGGGACAGCTTATGGATTCTTCTCACAGAAGCTACCTCTGCGACCAAAACCTTGCCACGTAAACCCAATACAATGGGTGAGGAATCTGAAGGGCTATGTGAAACAGGGAAGAATTGCTTTTCTCTGCATGGGATTACTGTTCTTTATGAGCGAACTATTTGACAGGTAGAAACCGTTTTGGGTTTCTAAAACCAATACCTTATGTTTCCCTGTTGTTTTTAAGTGTGTGCTTGATCTCAACCCAAAGCTTTATTACTGTGGAATATCCTGAGTGTTTCAGCCAATATTGGATGGATAAATCAATTTTATTCTGTCCCTGGTTCAACTATCAGACTGGAAAAGTATATTACTGCATCTAGCAATAAGATTTCACCACATAGAAATCACTTGTTAGTTCAGTACTCCTGAAAAACGGTTTAAACGATGATCATGATAATATTCCATGGACTTAATTGATGATACTAAATACTTGCAGATGATGCAAAACTGGGAGGAGCCGTTGACTTCCTCATGGGTAGACAGGCCTTGCAGAGAGATCTTGACAAATTACAGCTGGGCAATCCCCAACAATATTAAGTTTAACAAGGCCAAATGCCAGATTCTGCAACCTTGGCTATATGCACAGGTTGGGCAACTAAAGGTTGGAGAGCAGCCCCATGGAAAGGGATTTGGGGGTTCTGGTTGATTGCAAGTTGAATATGAGCCAACAGTGTGCCATGGCAGCCAGAAGGGCCAGCCCTGTCCTGGGGTACATCGAGAACGGCACCGCTAGCCCGTCGAGGGAAGGGACTGTCCTGCTGAGGCCTGCGCTGGTGTGGCCTTACCTCCAGTACTGTGTGCAGTTTTGGGTGCCACAATGTAAGAAATGCATAAAACTGTTATAGAGTGCCCAAAGGAGGGCTATGATGATGGTGAAGGGTCTAGAGGGCAAGACGTATGAGGAGCGGCTGAGGTCCCTTGCTCAGCCCAGAGCAGAGCAGGCTGATGGGAGGCCTCATGGCGGCCTGCAGCTCCCTCACGAGGGGAGCGGAGGGGCAGGCGCTGAGCTCTGCTCTCTGGGGACAGCGACAGGACCCAATGGAATGGCATGGAGCTGGGACAGGGGAGGTTTGGGCTGGATGTTCGGAAAAGGTTGTTCACTGAGTGGGTGTTCGGGCACTGGGACAGGCTTCCCAGGGAAGTGGTCACAGCACCGAGCCTGCTGGAGTTCAAGAAGAGTCTGGACAACGTTCTCAAAGGGTTTGATTTATGGGTGGTGCTGTGGGGAGCCAGGAGTTGGACTCAATGATCCTCGTAGGTGCCTTCCAACTTGGATATTCTGTGATTCTATGATGTGTTGTAGGTAGGTACTAAGCTATAATAGATATTGTCAGAAAGCAGTTTTATTTATGTAGTAGATAGTATGAGTATAGCAGTAAGATGAGTGTCCTCATCAGTGGTCTCTTCAGGATGTCTCCAGTGCTCAGGCGTCCAGTTGCATGTCAAGGACATCCGTGGCTCCCAGGCCGAAGGCCGAGCTCTGGGCCTAGTCCCCAGCCTGGCAGATGTTGCTCCTGCCAGCGTGGAGCAGCCATTTTATGTCAGCATTTTCTCATGACAGTCAGGTTACCTCCGTTAGTGCTGCCATCAGGGGCGCCCCAAGAGCCGTGTGACATCACCACAGAGTCACTGTCACCCTATGGTCTCACAAAATGTAGCTGGCTCTAAGTGTCCTGAGCACTGAGTCCTGCTTGTGGCATGTGAGACATCAACGTCCTGCTGGAGGAATGCAAGAGGTTGAGGTCCTGCTGGTGGCACGCAAGACATCAAGGTCCAGCTGGTGGAACGCAAGACATCAAGGCCCTGCTGGTGGCATGCAAGACATCGAGGTCCTGCTGGTAGCACATGAGACACCAAGGTCCTGCTGGTGGAACACAAGATTTTGAAGTCCTGCCAGTGGCACCCAAGGGAGGTGGACTGGAGGCTGCTGATAGTTGCCTGGCACCTGGACAGCCTCCTGCGGAGGACAAACATCTCCACACTGGGGTGGCCATGGGCACCATGAGCCAGCCACCCCAGGAGCTGCCAGTGGAGACCCACAGGGTCGAGACGTGCCCCATCTACCTGGGCCCGCTGGCCAACACAGCTCGCCTGGACTCCTGCAGACACAATTTCTGCATGGAGTGCATCCGGCCCTGGGCCACTGTCTGGGCCAACTACCCACTCTGCCCGTCCCTGCGGGACACCTTGGCCCACTGGCCCTGGGGAAGGTTCCAACCCAGCACAGGGCTGGGGCTGCGACTTCACGGGTGACTGCGATGGAGCCCATCCAGCTACCAGTTCTGCAGTGCCTCACCCAGGTGTAGTGAGCACGGGGAGCGCAGCCCCTCCATGCCCCGCCAACACATCTGCTGCCTCTCGTGGCACTGGGAGCGGATGGGTACAGACGGGCCTGGTCCCCCTCATGTCATCAACCGCAAGGACACCTCATGGCTGCGCAGGGCCCGGCAGGAGCCAGGGGCTGGCTTTCTGCTTGCTGCAGCTCTGCTTTGGCCCTGGATTTAACTTGGGGCCTGTGAAGGAGGTAGCTCTCCTGTTACCGCCTGGTGGTGTCACGTGAGGCCGGGCAAACGTGTGGCTGGGGCCTGCTCAGAGGGAGGGCACCACTTTGGTATTTGCTTGTGTTGTACATGAGTAGAAGAAAATAGACTTGCTACCAGCTGGAATTAAAACTATTAAATTGTACTCTTGAAGAATTACTAGCTGGGCCCAATGATTTAGCTAGCTACTGGAAAAGTTAGGGCTGTTTCTTATTAGTCATAGAGCACATCTTTCTATATGCTTATAGCTGGAAGAAATCTTCATTGTTGATAAAGTTGACTTTATCTAAGAGTGGATTTCCAGTTGGGAGAAAACAGCGTGCATTTCTCTGACCCTAGAAAAGGGATTCACATTGCGCTGTGGCTTGGACATACCATTTCCAACTGAAAGCCACCGAGAAAAACATTAGCTCGCTGCATGGGACAAGGCAGAACGAAGTTGCTGCCGTTTTTCCGTGCCTGTGCCCCGCACAGCGCAGGCACAGGAAAGCCGAGCGCCCTCAGCATTGGGAGCTTGGAGCAGGCCGGGCCTCAACCACCCCCGTGAGCTGCCGGAAGCGCCTTCTGCCCCCGCCCCGCGCCGCGCCATGAACAGGCGAGATCCTCTCGCGAGAGCGTAGCGGTGGGCGGGCCACATCTCGCGAGAGCCCCTCGGAGCGGGGAAGCGAAGACGATCGAAGGAGGGGAGGGGAGGGGAGCTGCGACGGGGGAGGGGGGGGAGGAGGTGAAATCTCGCGAGACCGGGGCGGCGCGCCGGGCTCCGGGCATGCGGGCGAGAGCGGCGGCGCGGCGCGCGATTGGCTGCGCGCGGCTCCCCCCCGGCGCCGGCCCCGCGCATGCGCGGCGCGCCGCCGGGCCGTGTCCCCGGTGCGTGTGGCGGGGCGGTTCGCGGCGCTGCGGGCCCAGCCGGCCGCGGGCACGGTAAGCGGGCTGCCGGCCGGCGGCAGGCGCGGGAGGAGGCCGAGGAGCACGAGCAGGAGGCCGAGGCCGAGGAGGGGGCCCGCTGCCCGGCGCCCGCCTCCCGGTGCGGCGGGAACGCGGCGCCGCGTCTCCATGGCGCCCTGAGCGGAGCGGCGGCCGAGTGGCAGCGCCGAGGCCGCGTCCCCGCCGCGGGCCGTGAGCGGGCCCCATGCCGAGCACCTCGGAGGCGGCGGCGGGCGGCGGCGGCAGCGGCGGGAGCCGGGGCTGGGCCGGCGGCGGCGGCGGCGGCGGGGCGGAGGCGGGCGGCGACAAGAAGCGGCTGCACCACCGGCGGCGGAAGCGTTTCGCGGCCCAGCCGCAGCCGCCCCCCCCGCCGCCGCCGCCTGCCCCGCACCCGCTGCTGTTCCCGCTGCTGCAGCCGCCCCTCCTGCAGCCGCCGCTCCTGCAGCCGCCGCTGCCGCCGCAGTCGCTGCTCTTCCTGGCGGCCACCGGCGCCTCGTCGTGCTGCGGGGACGGCGGGGAGCGGAAGCGGCCGCGGGGCAAGCGGCGCTCGGGCTCCCGGCACAAGCGGCGGCGGGGCCGCGGCGGGGGCGGCGGCGGCGGCGGGGCGCAGGAGGCGGAGAAGCGGCGGGGCGGCGCGGGGCTCGGCACCCTGCTGGAGGAGTACGACGACGTGAGCTCCCAGTCCGAGGGGCTGGTGGGCGGCGGCGCGGCCGGAGCCGGCGGCGGCGGCGGAGGAGGAGGAGGCAGCGGGGCGGGGAGCCCGGCCTCCTCCCCCGGCGGCAGGCAGCGGGGCGAGGCGGAGAGGAGCAGCCGGTCCCGCCGGGAGCACCGGAGCAGCAGCGGCCGCTCCAAGGAGCGGCACCGGGAGCACCGGCGGCGGGGCGACGACAAGCCGCAGCAGGAGGGGGCGGCCACCTCCGGCCGCGGGGGGGCCGAGGCCGCCTCGTCGTCGTCCTCCTCCAAGTCCCGCAGCCGCCACAACCACACCGGTGGCCAGGACCGAGAGGGACTCAAGAGCAGCAGCAGCAGCGACCGCAGGAAGGGGTCCCTCGCCTCGCCCGGCAGCGGCAGGAAGGAACGGGAGAGCAAAGCCCACCGGAGCCGGACTAAAGCGACCAAGGAGCCGCCGTCGGCTTACAAGGACCCGCCAAAAGCCTACCGGGACGACAAGCCCGAGCCCAAAGCCTACCGGCGGCAGCGCTCGTCCCCCAGCCCCGGGCGGGATGACAGCCCCCCGCTGCACCGCTCATCGCAGAGCCAGCGGAGCCGCAAGTCCCTCAGCCCCGTGGGCGGCCGCTCGCCCCTCAGCCCCTACAGCCGCCGCCGCTCCCCCAGCTACAGCCGGCACAGCTCCTACGAGCGCGGCGGGGATGTGTCGCCCAGTCCCTACAGCAGCTGGCGGAGGTCACGGAGCCCCTACAGCCCCGTTATCCGGTGAGTGCGGGGCGAGGGAGGGAGTAGCGCACGGGGAGGCTCTGTGTGTAGAGGAGGGGAGCAGGGGCCTGGGCTGGGCCCGAGGGCAGGCTGGAGAGGCTTGCAGCTGGCAATAAAAGGCCTCCCTGTTGCTGCCAGAGAGCTGTGCAGAAAGGGAGCTGGGCCTCATACAAAGATCGGCCTGCCCTGCCATGGGGAGAGGGAGGCGTGGGTGCTGGTGACACTCCTGCCGCTGGTTCCTCCCTGTCAGGGACCCCGCATAGCTGGCAGAGGAGCCTGCCAGTGCTGGAGCCGGAGAGGGCGCTTTCAAGTGAGAATGACCCAATGAAAACGTTTCTTGGAGGACAAATTTTCCAGAGGACCGATTTTGGTTTTAAATCTTAAATCTTAAGGGTATTTTCAGGTACATCCTTATTATACATCCTGTACCCCCATGGAAGAGGGTCCATGTTAAACATATTTGTGTAGGTTTACTTCCCACTAGTCTAAAGAGGAACAAAGCTGATGGGCAATTCGCGTTACTAGTGTTTCTTGTTCGTTTTAGAGGCCTATAGAAAGATTCAGACTCGATTTCAATAGGAAAATGAGCCAACGTCAAGTTTTGCTAAATTGTCTCGGTGCTTTACGCAGCTTATGAAAATGCACCTGAGCTCGTTTCACAGTACCTGTTATTTGATGTGTGCTTGCAAATCATTTTCTTGTTGTTAGTGGGGACAGAGAATGTGAAGGTTAATGTTTCTGTGACTTTCTGAATTTCATATAGAGCAAAAATATAGAGCTGTATCTCTGTAATCAGAATTAAAGCACTGCAGAATACTAGCTTACAGCAAAACCACTGGGAATGTAAAGTATTTGGTTAGTATGTTTTTAGCGCTGAAGATTCTAATTTTCCACATTGAAATCTTACTGTTGCCCTGTTTATGAGCTTGCTTAAATTCACATCTGGACTTAGATTTCAAATGTATCAGGTGATACGTTGGCAAGAATTTTGTTTGCAATGCGTTACCCGGTAGGTTGTCTGAGAACTGTTCTCTGGTGTTTCTAATGCATCAGTTACTGTTTGGGGTATCCAGTGATGACGCCCAAGTTGTTCCCGTGTTTCGCTGGCTGTTGGTAATGTCTGCTGTCCGGGGTGTGCATCCAGTGCTGTCTATAGAGTGAAGCAACAAAACTGCGCCCTGTTCAGAGGGGCAAAACAAAGGTGCCTTTGGAGGAAAGAAAGAAAAAGGGATCCTTTTAAGGTACAGTTGTATGGAAAAATGTTGTTAACAATAGGGTGTTTCAAGCAGAGAGCACTGAGTGCTCTGAAAAAGAGCACTTTGTTGTTGCTTCATGGAGCCTGTTCCAAGTTGTTAAGGATACTTTTGCAGGATGATTTGAATAATAGGATTGCAGGAATGTTACTGGAATATTTGGATTTAACCATCCTGCAGAATATTTTCTGTAGATACTTATGTCTTGGAATAAGAAAGCTAAATAATGTCAGAACTGCATGCACAAGGTTTGTGCTTCTGAGTAGCCATGTTAGCCAGACTGACAGTCCCATTAATTTGGGATACCATCTGATGTGCTGGCTGATGCTGCTGTAGCAGCAGGTACAGGAGGCCTTCTTGTAGGGTGCAGTTACAGCACAGAGTTGTGTAGGTGTTCTTTGTTTACTTTTTTCTGTGGGTAGGGGACCTGTGGTCTGAAGCGTGAGTTTGTTTCCTCATTTTTGTATTGTCTTTGTCGTAAGCGTGTAAATCTTCCTCGAGTTGCATGTCTGTTTCCAGGAGTTAGCTTTGTGACTTCACTCCTTCCTTCCTACAGTTAAACTGGAATTTGCATCCCGCCTTTATCTGGATACAGAGAAATCGTTTGGTTAACTAATGCAGATTGTCAGGTTTATTGGAGAGGAATTGGAATGGCTGAGAGAAAGAAGTTATTCCATGTAGAAGGTGAGGTCAGTCTGTCCTAACGTGGCATTCATTTTTAAAATGTCATTTCCACAGAAAAAGAAGGAAAACAAAAGTGTGAGGATAAGCTTTGTTGTTCATAACATTTGTCTCTTGTGGAGAAACTCAAGTTACTGTTTCTTTGCTCTCATGCAGCTCCTATGCGTTATGTGCATTGTGGTGGTGCTCGGGAAATAAAGATGGAAGATAACGAACTGATTGGTTTAGCCCTTCAATAAAAACAACAATGACAGTTTTGCTTAACTTTCTGGTACTGCACCTAAAATGCTGAAAATTGTCGCTGTGTTGCTTAGATAATGGTGTAGCAGCCTTAGACCTGATAGAATATAATTTCATGAAGGCAACAGCTTCCTACAGCACCTGTCTTCTTGATCTGGATGATTTAAAGATGTAATTCTGGGCTTGTGTCCAGCTGTAATGGTGTCAAGACAGTAAGAACTTTGTATGTTGCTAAGCATTCCAGCCTGCAAGTCTTTGCTCTTTTCGATCACTTTCATATATGAATCTCCAATAACGTTATATTAATTATCAAGTTATTTTGGGATGCAGAAAATGAGAATGAAGTGATTCTAGCAAGCCTGGAGAACTCGAGTGTCTGGAGCCCTGATTTTTTCATCTCTGAGTTGCTTAGGGAGAAAATTCTAGTAAACAGTAGAAGAGAAACAAGTGAAGTCAGTGCCACTCATTTGAATTCCTGGTTTTCTGGAGCAGCAGTAAGAATGAAATTAAAGCGAGTTATAAGTTCTGATTGCAGTAGTGACTGACTGGTATCTTTCAGTGGTGTTGCCTGGAGATTGCTTCTGAACAGAAGCAAAGACACTAAATACGTGTTTCGTGCTTGGAAAATTATCTTTGAATGGGGGACTAATTGCCTTTGCCGTTATAATCACAATAAACCTCTATGTTTTGGGCAAACTGATTGCTTGAGCTATTTCCACTTGCTGGACAAAACTTTTTTTACTTGCTGCTGGTGGATTTGTATTATTATGTTTTCTTGTGGACTGTAGCACAGTTCTAAAGTAGCGTGCGCACATCTCCAGAATGGGAATTCTTCCATAATATGAAAAGCATGAGGAGTTTATTTCCCTACTGAGAAGTGGTCTTGATTTTTATTGAACTTAGGGATATTTTTATTTAAATAAGAAAACACCAAGATCAACAAAATAAGCAGTCTCTTTTTGGAAACTAGCTTAGGATGAGATTGTAGGGGGAGGGCTATTTTTTTTGTAACTTCAGTCAGGTCATATGCTATGTGATCACACATTTAATTCAGCTAGTTGTATAGATGAGTAATTGTGTTTTTCCAAATGTGGATGCACCTACCCATCTGCCTGGGATAAAAGTAAGTAGGTGGGGCACCACTAGCATAGTACTATGGTGCGCCTGGATGTTGCTTGTAGGAAAAATACAAGTTTGCTTCTCCTACTGGTACTACGGAGCCACCTCTTTCTACAGCTGTAGCTAGTCCGTAGCAGTGAGGCTTTGAAATATGCATCGTTTCTGTGATAAACCAAGATGAGCGTAGGGAAAGTGGTAAAATAGACATTAAACTGGTAAATGCCCACTTTGTGGAGAAGTCATGGTTTCATACGCTGTACAAAAATAGCTTTGCAGCCAGTGATTTTGATACTTCGGGATTTAAAGCAGTAGGAGAGGTTTTTGGATGTTTTTGTCCTCTTGTGCGGTGAAAAGAGTTTTTCTGTATAAAACCCTTTAATCTTGTTTAGTAAAACTGTATTTTGCAAAATTTTAACGTGGAGCTATTTATTTTCCCTGTTGGAATAGCGATTACTTGCAGTGCATTTGAGGCCCTCACTCTAGTATGTATTTTGAAATTAAGATCTCTTCTTACTTGGCAGTGGACTTTACCTTGTGCTAACTGTGATGATGTGCCTTTCATCTTCCTTCTTGCTTCTTTTTTTCCCTTATTGTGGGAAGGGACATCATTTGAAAAAAAAAATAAAACTTGATGTGTAATAGAATTTGAGTTGACTTTACTTTTTGTGAGTTGATTTCTTTGTATGCAGAGCTCTCATCTGAGGACATTGGGTTATAAAGCAGATTTGAAAACCAAAATTTGTATTCCTTTTCAGTATTCCCGTGCTGTATGTGTTGGAGAGCCTTATAAAGATTTACCATTTGACTCAGTAAAGCAAGTTATGTGGTCTTCGTGTGCGAAGCAGGATAGGTGGTTGGTTGACTGCGGAGCTGCTTAGAATATAACCCTGAACCAAGGGCTCAAGAAAATAAATAAAATGAATTGAAAAGATATTAAGTGAGAGAGCGCTAATGCTGTTACGGCTTTAAGGAATGAATTGTGCATTGGCCTGCTACTGCAACATGGCAAAGCTGTGCTGTGAGCTGCAATGTTTTGTCAAGGTGGTTTATGTTACTGAGTGATTATAAACGTCTTGGAAGATCTGTGGTGAAGCCAATTGATTAAATTTAGGTCTCCCCTTTAAAACGCACTCTGACCTTACCATGAACTGGAAGCTGGCAATGCGTGCTCGGTAGCGCAGCGTTCGCTGCCTGTTGGTGATAGACCTGGGCTACAGCGTTTTAATCCTCCTTTGGTTCTGTTTGCTTGCTTGTTATTCCCCTCTTACTCTGATGAATCCCTTTGTGTTACATTTTGTCTAAAAGTAAGCGAATATAGGACAAAAATCTGTTTCATTGTTCAGCTCCGCAGACCCTGATGCCTTTCAAGTGTAATATTGTTTGTGTGTAGGTAAGGGATGTAGCTGACTACTGGCACGCTCCTGAAGCAGTTAAGAAGAAAAGAGGGTCTCAAGTTTACAAACAGAAGATAGCACATCTGTTCTGATTTGTTAATCAAATTTAGGGGTAGGTTTGTTTGTTTTTAATACATGTGTGGGGGTGGAATGGGGAAGAGAGGAGCGCGTAGGAAAGTGGCATGACAAGAAATGTTCAAGCTAAGTGAGACCCATGTTCTTTGAAACCTGACGTGTTAATTATCTGTTAATTTTCATAACATTTTTCATAAATGTCCACTATTTTTTTCCATTGATTTTCCTTTCTCTTTACTTCCAAATATCAAGATAGTAAAATGTAGGCCTTTAAGTTTTCAGTTGCTGGTTGGAATAGTTTTATTGTCTGCATGAAAATGTGACATTACATTAACAGACATTTCTTGTTAAAGTTCATCAAGGAATCTACTGTTTGATAGCCGATAAATTAACTAATGAAATGCAATAGTGTTTTTTTGCAGGAAGGAGGAGCATTGTGACAGTTTGCAAACTTGTAAATGATAACGCTTTGATATCAGAAATACGTTCTTATACAGTGAATAAGTGCATTGTATTAATCAACAACAATTTTTTCTTTATTTCCTAGAGGAAAACAAATCTCTGCTTTTTTTTATTGCAATAAAAAATGGAGGAAAAGTGAGGCTGAGTTTTGGGTTGGGGATGAATTCCTTACTAGTGCTGTCCTCCTTTGTTTCTTTAAACCTGCCTCTTTTCCTACATGTTTTCTAGATAACATCTTGAATATTTTTTTCTGGTTTCATTTTTTAGCTAGACATAATATTATGTAATTACGTCAATTTCCCTTTACAGCTAATGTAGTTGTGCTCCTAGTCTCCTTTGTTGCTGTCTCCAGGGAAGGAAAAAAGCAGCTCTGTGTAAGGAACTTCTTCGTTCTGCTGCTGACTAGTCCTGGTGATACTTACAGGTTTTCTTATTTATTGATTTTGCTCTGCATGTAAAACATGCTGGAATGTGTATATGGCTCAGAAGTGGTTTTATGAGAGTGGTGAAGTTTGGCAATTACCCTCTTTGTGGGGACGGAGACCTGTGCAAGGTGAATCCAAGGCACTTAGGGAAGGCTGTTGATAGCCAAGCGTGGTGGCAAAGGTAGCTGTAAATGAGGCGGGACTGCTGGGTGCAAACTGGAAGAAACGTTAACTGGAAGAGTGGCTCCCTAGTTGTTTCCTCCTGTGTGCGTTACTAGCAGATGCTGGCGCTCTTGGTTTAGGAGGTTTGGATGCAGTACTGGCGATTAGGACGTGTCGGATCTCTCCAGAGAAGATGGGTGAAGATGCCTGCATTGTTTTGCTGGATTTGTTTGCTGTTCACAACACAGTTCTGCGTGTTTGGAGCCGCTGTCCTGGTGTTCTTGGTTACTGTGTTAAAAACAAACTGTCCTAACTAAGGACTAAATAATTGGTAGCAAATAAATGTCAGGTAAGGCATTTTATGTGTGTGCGTATGCATGCATACACATTTCATAGAAGTCTGGTGGAAGATTTAGAGAGCATTTCAGATGTCTCTCCTGGTGTTTTCTCAGGGTCCCAGTAAAATGTTAGTGTCTCGTTAAAATGGCAGGCACTGGCTATTGTGTCAGCCCATTTCTGTGCTGCTGTGACTTCATCTTTTATTTCTAATGAGTGCTAGTTCTGAAGAGCGCGAGTTGGCTGGCTTTACATATAGGGCAGTATTTCTCCACTCTCAGAGCCCTGTGTATGCTTCTGCGGGAAAGCTTGTAAATGTCTGTTGTTTTGTTTTTGTGCCATTTTTATAGATGGAAACTTGTACAGAAGTTTTGTCTAGCGTGGGAGATTCTCTCGAGACTTTTGGACGAATGTTGATAGCAGTGATAGTCAAATATCTGAAAAGATCATTAAACTTAGGAAGACATGAAGTTTTATCAATGTAACTGGGATAACTAGAGCTTCAACAAAGCTTCAGCATTTGTCTGTTCAGTTCTAAGTATTTGTGTTTCCTACCACTCCTGCATCGAGCCTAGAAGACAAGGTACGGCAAGACATTGTTGCAAAGGTCTTTGGGATGCTGATGGAGGAGCTGGTTTGTTATTAGCCCAGACACACATTATGTAATGCAACGTAAAAAAAAAAAAAAAAGCTGACATAAATCATCAAAAACTTTTTGGAAAAATAAAACCAGTGCAGAGGCTGTGCTCAGCATATTTCATAACCTCATTCTGATCTGATGTTAAGGGCTGTAGTATGCAGTGGAACTGAAACTTATATAATTGAGCGCAGGAGACTTTGGTCTTTCCCTTCTGGATGCAGTTCTGATATGAGAATGTTACGCTGTTGTCTTTTGGGGTAGGAGACCTGGGGAGGGGAATAGTTGGGTGTTTTCGTGCTGAGCTCGCATAAATCTATGTTCATGTCCCAGGCTGTATTGGCTGATATTGGTAAAAATATGCATGTGGAGCCACTGTCAGTGCTTGACTTGACTGCGCGTTTCTTTTTGAAGCTGGTATAAAGATTTAAGATACTTTTTTCTTAGCTATTCAAAACTGTCTCTTCCTCACCAAAATGTTGGGAGCTGACCAGGTGAGCATTTGTAGTTACTGTGATTTGAACAGATTTTCTCACTTCATCCTTAGTTGTGATTTAAATGAACGTGTTTTATTTTGGACTGAAGTGGAATAGAAACAGCTGTATGATCAGACGTGGTGTCTCAAGAACTGCAGTGTTTTAAGCTGCTGCTTCTCTTTTCAAGTGAATGCGGAATTATGCCTGTATTTTTTTGCTTGTTGACATAGATTACTTTATTTTAGGCACCTTTCTTAAAAAAAAAATAAATAAGAAAAGAACAAAAAACACAAATCGTACTTGTGAAAGAAACAGACTTATTAAACATTCACACACACACACACACCCCTCCCCCCCCCCCCCCCCCCCGGGCATGCTTTGCGTTAAAACTCGAACACAGATGAGGCGGGTTGCAGCGAGGTCTCTGAAGGTGGAGGACTGTGTTCTGCAGGTACCGGGAGCAAGTTTCAGTTCAAAGGAGCTAATCCGGGAACAAGATGTGCAAGTGTTTTCCAAGATGGGGCAGTGACGTTCTTTGAAATGATGCATCATTTATACAAGTCAGCTCAGGACTCGTAGGGCCTATTAGCTTGCACTTGATGCTGGATAAATTGAATTATCCTGATTCTACAGCCAGTATAGATCAGCAAGCACCATACATCAGCTTGAGGTAATAATTCCTCTCAGAAGGTGAGATAGCAGGTTGAAGAGAGCTCTGACCTAGCACTCAAAGTGTCTTTATTATTTGCATATCTTCAGTCCTCCTTTTGTTTCCTGCTGCCTCATCACAACTTTATATTACGGAACATTTTAACGTTTTTTTTAAGAAACTTGTTTTATTTCACTTTTGCCAAGCCTCTGAAAACTTTTTGGGCCTAAAATATAGGACATAGACTTTCCAGGTAACAGGGAGAAAAACTTGAGTGGCTTCTTTCATAATGGAGCAGAAATTAATTTTCAGGAGAATTTTTCTGGCCAATATTGTGTTTTTTCTTGGCTTTTAATGGACATGGGCTTTCTGAACTGTCTTTTACTGGGCTGTGATTGTCAATTAAATGACAAGGCCTAAGTAAATGACTGAATATTTAGTGTTAGGAAGTGGAATAGAAGGGATCAAAGCATCCAGTTATCCAGAAGCCGAACACTACTTTGTCCGTTCTTTCACTAAAACCTATACCAAGTGTTTTTTTATTTTTTCTTTAATTGATCCCTAAACCTCAGTTAAAAATTCCCCCCCAAAAAATGCAGAATTCATTTTTTCTTTTTTGTTTAATATTTACTTTACCTGTAATTTATTTCAATTACTTTGTTATCGTGCAGTGCCAGAAAATTCTATAGACCTGTCCCTGATGTAGGATTGAGCTGTGTTAGTTTTCAAGAATTGCCCTCACATGAGCTTTGAATTTTTTGAAGGTCTCTATAGCTGTTTGGATCACTATCAGTTTCATCTATAAAATTTTGAAGCTTGTGATAGAATATACAGTGTGCACCTAGACTTTTTTTAATCACTCCTACATAATCTCAATTGTCTTAATTTTTTCTGTTGTTCAGGAAAAAAAGACTGAAAAGGCATTTTTTTAATGCAGGAAAAGTGTGTACACTTGGAAATTAGCAAATACTGCACATAAAGTAGAAACATTTTATACTATCTTAAATATTTGTTCAGTTGAAGCAATGGAATGTGATTTCATATATTGATAATTAAAACTGCATTCATTTAATTGTTACCAAAATACAGATTTGACACAATGGTGATTAGTCGTGACTGTAATGATTGTAGTTAGCTTTATTCTTGTTTGGCTTAAACTTTTGGAAAGTTATACACAGTGATGCTGTCTTTTGATCTCTGAAGTTCCTGGATCTCCAGAAAGTCTTATTTTTACTACTGTTTGATACTTTTTTTGTCTAGCTAATGGAAACAATTTTATTTATCCTGATTTAATTTTATTCTTCCCTGCAAGTGAGGTACCCAAGAAAAACAGATTTCCAGCAGACCTGAATCAAGATAATACTTGTAATTATAATGAATGCCTTTGCTATTTTTAGTATGGTATAATGAATTTAAAAAACATGTTGTATGTTTGTATTGAAGCACCAGTCTTGGCTGCTTGTTCTCAAGCCCTTCATCTCAGTTAGTTTCTTCCTTTTTGCTTTTACGTGAATTATTACTACTGGTAAAATTAATATATTCCTTTGAAGAACTGAATGAAAAATAATTTCTATCAAATGGTATTTTTGCACAATTTGTTTTTACAGTTGTTAGGATACTTCCATTCCTCCCCTGCTGCCATTTGAGGTTGTTTTCCTGCTATGATTTTGTAGACAGCTTAGATAAAATCTTATCCCTGTTCTGTTAGGCTTTTTATTCTGTTGCAAATGTAGTATAGAGCTACTCATGGATTATGTTTGCCTCTCAGTAGATAAAACAAAAAATTACTGGGTGTTTTCTTTCCAGGGAGAGGAGGGAAGTCTTTATTTAAATTTTGAAAAAACAAAACACAAAAACGAAGGTTTATTGCTGTCTTTTAGCTGGTTACAGTGCAGCCTTTAGCATTTAGATTATTTCTTAGGTAACGTTTTAATCACAGTTGCAAAAGTGAAACTTAAGGAGATTCTACAATTGCTTCTTTCAGTGTTGTTTAGCTGCTTCTTGTTATGTTGTAACATTAATTTCATTTTGTTGAATTTTGGTTGTGTAGGCAGCTGTATTTTTCTAAAATCTTGCATATACTAAAGTTGGCAGCACAAGTAGTATAACGTGAGGATCTTCTTTAGAGGAAAACAATGTTTCTGCTAAGTACTGAGGAAAAGGAAACATATTTGTCTTATAGTATGTTATTAGCCCTATAGCGTAGTATTTTGCAGTTCTTTATTGGGAGAAACTGTATCTAAGAGATCTTTAATGTTTTCTAGCAACCTATTTTGTAGATTTTTGTTTATTCTGTAAACACGGTTCTAGTGGTTGGTTTAAAAAGAGTACTTTATCAGAACAGCAGATACACTGAGAGAAAAGTTAGACTAATTTTCAAGTGATTAAATATTACTTTTCTGAAACAGGAGATCAGCAAAATCTCGAAGCAGAAGTCCGTACTCATCAAGGCATTCAAGGTCTCGTAGCAGACACAGGTTGTCTAGATCCAGAAGTCGCCATTCGAGTATCTCTCCTAGTACATTGACTCTGAAGAGTAGCCTGGCTGCTGAGCTGAACAAAAACAAAAAAGCAAGAGCTGCTGAGGCAGCTAAAGCCAGTGCAAAAGCTTCCAACACTTCAACACCTACCAAGGGAAACACTGACACTGCTGCAAGTGCACCTCAAGTGAACAATGTAAAGGACCTGAAGAAAATAAAAGTTGAGCATGCACCTTCTCCTACAAGCAGTGCAAATTTGAAGAATGACAAGGCAAAAACAAAGGCCCCGCTTCCGGAAACTAAAGGAGAAAATAATTTAATTGCAGACAAAAATACTAAACAGAAAGCTGCAGCAGTAAAAGAGAATAAAACAACCGTTGTAAAACAGCAGCCAGTCACTGTAAAAGAGAAAACCAAACCAAGTACACCAAGTGTAGTAACCAAGGAGAAGGATCGCATTGTTGCACTACCAACCTCCACACTGCCACCCTTGCCTTTGCCTCCCACGCTGCCTGAAGATAAAGACACTGATAGGTGAGTTGTGTCATAGATTTGCTTTGGGGGGGGTTGTCTGTTGGCTTTATTTATTTATTTTTCCTTTGCGAAACATACATGTAATTCTGTTTGCTAGGTGAGGGTGCTGAAGTAGTTTGTTCTTGCTCTTCAGTTAAGATGGCAGTTACTGGTGAACTGAAGAAATGTGATGTTAAAAGTTATTTAATCAACTGTTTTTTGAAAAGAAAGGTTTAGCCTAGGAGGAATCTTTCAATGAAAAATACACTAGAGATGATTTAAAATTGCAGGCACATAATAGCTTTGGGAATAACGTGTGCAAAATTCTTGATTTCAAGTTCAGTGCAAATGTGGGCATAGTTCTGGGGAAAAGATGTAGCAATATCTGAAAATCTTTTAATAAGATAGGGTTTGGGGTAAAGATTCTCTTCCCTTTGGATGGCAATTATTTTCCTAAAATCATAGATGCGTGTTATTTTCATGTAATTTATTTCAGAGATTGGTATTCTTTATGGTATAAGTGAAGTGAGGTTCGTGGCTTGTAATCTGTGCTGACTTTGAAGCATAAAAATTGGACTGTAGTGAAGAAACTCAGGTCTGTATTCCAAATGTCGCCTGAGTTTAAGCTACATTGAGTCTCTTCGTTGTCCTAACAGAGAATACTTGCTGTGGTTTGTGCTGGAAAATGATGCTATTGAGCTGTAATCGACCGTTTTCCTTTGGTTTTGGTGATGAAGTTGAAAAAAGTTGCTTTTGGTATTACTCATTGTACTACTGGTCTCTGACGTGTATAGGAGAGATCAACTTCTCACAACAAGCAAAGCAGTTTCTTTGCATTGAAGTAATAACTGATTTAAGTTTGATATATCTGTAAACAAAACTGTAAAAGAAATTCAAGAAATACTGAAATACTTTATTTCATATTCTATATCTGTGAAAGTAGTCTGTTTTCTCTTGCTCTTCGTAAATCATAGTATTTAGTAAAAGCTGTTATAACTAGTGGTGTAAATGCTTCTCTGTGTTTGCCAGCAATTTAATGCACTGGTAAACATTAGGATGCAGAGGGCTTGGTGAGTAAATATAACTTTAAAAGGTATTAGATTTTTCTTAGCAGTAAAAGAGAACTTGTGTTTCTTGCCCTTCAGTACTCCAGCAAATTTCATTCCAGTTGTTCAGAATTACATCTGTGTGGTGAATGGATGCTTGTATTTAAATTTAGAACAAAACCATCCTCTGTAGGTAAACAGGCTTTCTGCCCCTGTTGTCTGAGAGGAAGATTTACTATTTTAACTGGCTTTGCAGCGTTAACTGTGGTACCATGAAATGAGATTCTACCTGAAGCTGGCACATGGCTTCTCATTATTAGCGTTTTTTTAATGTAATGTCTTTCATATAGTTAAACTGCGCGGAATAGTTGAACTACGGTTAAACAGTTCTATCAGCACTGGGCTCATTCTCCTTTAAAAAAAAAAGACAAAACTTAATGCTTGCAAACAAACTTCATTAGAAAAATTAATGACAAATAATAGGATGTCATTTATGCTCTGTTTTGTTTTGCTTTTAGGAGGTTATGAACTTCAGGTCAGAATGGTTATGATCACAAGTCATGACGAACCTTATGTCGTCAAAGAAAATGATCTATGATTTCTGGGAGGAAGGAGGGCCAAGGTGTTTGCCTTAGACTCAGTTACTATGGGGAAATTTTGCCAACAAAGCAAGCTTGATACTCTGCAGAAGTTAACGTAGTGTCAGTTGTGAAGTTCAGTAGGAATCTGATCAAACCACAAATGAGCTACCTAAAGGAACAGCAGTGTTGTGAAACCACTGTCGAGGATAGCTGAAAGGGAAAACTGTTCCAGTGGTCAACAGTGTGTAATTTAACAGACCTGAAAAGAAGGCAGCTCTTGGCTGCCCCTGTTTCCATGTATGGCTTTTAAAAATGTTTCAGAACTTCTCACATGTCATACTCCCACTAATACTGAAAGTTTGAGGGCAGAATTTGTGAGAGAAATGCAGATATTTGAACTTCAAAAATAAGAATTTTTCTTGACCCTGAAAATTACTTGCTGTGCTCAAGGTGGCTTATAGCATGCTGACCATTATATTTGTGATGAGGACAGCATGTGCTTCCTTCAGGTACCTCTTTTAATTCAGGCACTGGTAGGAGACACTCAAGGGTTTTGTTTTCATGGCAAAGCACAGACATCAGCAAAATACTGGAATGCTTTATTTAAATATATATAAAGCTCAGTAATTGCAATTAATGTAAGAAAGAGCATGCTTATTCTCCATGATGGGAGGTAGCAAGATCTTTCTATTTACAGAAGTTTCTACTTTACCTATGAGACGAGGTAGATATGAAGTTGTAGGAAAACCTCTCCTCCAGAACAGGTTCCCAGAGAGGGTTGCTGACAGTAGAATACTGTGATTTGGCAAATGCAGCTACCTTGGAAAATACACCCTCAGAGCATGACAAAAAGGTTTATTAACACAGTGGCAAAGTTTGAAATTTAAAGAGAGAATGCTACCTCAGAAAACAGTTAATGTAATTACAAAACATACAGAGAGGGTCATGGGTGTAAAGTTATGGGATATACAGTAACAGCAAAATGTAGCTAAACTAAAGGAAGTTCTGATAAAACAGCCACACATTTAAAAAAAAAAAAAATAATAATAATCCTGCAGGTCGTAGGGAGTGCTCAAAAATTTCCCGTTAAAATTGAAAGAGCATTTCTAGAATTATTGCTTATAGTAGCTGATGTAGGAATACCTTGCTGTGTGTTTGGGGGATTCTCCTCAAGACAGATTGACTCTCAGAGTCTGTTCCCTGTTTGATTTGTTTATTTTTTAAAGACATCGGTAAACCAGAAAAACATCTAGTCAGTTTTCCACTTGATTTTTTTTTTCCACTTCATTTGCATGCTGATCAGTAAGAACATGTTGAATCTGGAGTGTTTCAGCAAATGTATGAGATCGGAATCTGTAAATGGCATGGTATGGATGCCTCATAATGCCCTGCAGTAGTTGTAACCGTGAGACTAGTTATCTCTGGAGAGTAATGTTGTAGTGAATTGGATTAGGATAATCTGCTCTTTTATATGAGAAGTCAGAGTACAGATTTTACCACTGTTGATACTTGGCAGCACCTGAGCTCTAAATATTCTTATTAATCTGATCCCTAAGAGGCTTGGGGAAAAGGAAAAAAGAAAAGATCACATGGCAGAAGTCTGGCCTGGAACCCAGATGGGCTTGTTGTCCTTGCTGGTAAGGCTTGCTGTGTCATCCAACTTCAGCTTTCATCAGGAATGTGAAGTCTGAACATCTGATTTCATTTTCTTTAGCATTTTGGTAGTCAGTTGTGCATCAGCCAGCTGTTTGCAAGCCATTTGTAAAGTACAAATCTAATTCCTGCAAATTCTAAAAGCACAGATTTTAAATGTTGATGCGTTAACAGCCTAGAGTATACTTTAAGAAATCCGGTAGGTTTTCTTTATTTTAATATCATTGTACTGTGTTCAACATAGTAGCAGAACTGTGCCTTTTTTTAGTAGTCTACGAGAGAATCTTTCAGTGAAGACAGTTAAAGAAGCAGAGAAGAAACTTCGCCATCTGCTTGCAGACTTGCCACTTCCACCTGAGTTGCCTGGAGGAGCAGAGTTAGCCAAAAGTCCTGAAGAAAAGAAACCAGCAGTTCAGTTACACAGCAAGAGAAGACCAAAGTATGTTTATTACAGTTTTTATATTAAAGTCTATAATGGAAACAGAAGTGATAATAGTTTCTTAAAAATGTATTCTATTAAAACCATTTCCACTTTGTAATGACTTCCTTAATATTACTGAGGCTTGAATCAAGCTACATGGTTTATTGCCATAGTAGTAGTAAGGGTTGTCTAGTAATGTCTCAGGAATATTTGCTATTGATTTTTTTCACAGTTGAAATAATCCTTAGACATATCAGTTTTATTCTTAGAGATTCTTACTGTTTTCTAGAATATGTGGACCACGACATGGTGAAACAAAAGAAAAAGAAATAGACTGGGGAAAGCGCTGTGTGGATAAATTTGATATCATTGGTATTATTGGTGAAGGCACTTATGGGCAAGTTTACAAAGCCAGAGATAAAGACACAGGTAGGTTCAAAAAAATAAATGTAATCTTGCACTTCGGAGTCAGTGGGTTTTGGGGGTTTTGTTTTTATAGTTAAATAAAATCTGGTATTCGGCCCCCCCAATGGTTTGAAAGTTTTTAGTTGCATTATATGTTTTGTTTTCAATCTAGCTTTTGTCTAAATTAAAAACTCAATAAAAAGTCAATCTTTTTCTGCCTTGGAAAGTCATTCATCTGTAAAGTTGTGGTTGAAAGCATAAGCTGAGTAGTATTAATTTCCATGTGTTATTTCTAGAGCTTTGATGCTCTGTACATGATTGAAGAAGTAAAGACAAGAGGGTAAATACTCAGGGGACACAAAATGGCACCCTAGACAGGGTGGTACAGAATAATGAAGTTTATAAAAAGGCTGCAAGGGTGAAAGGAACTATGCAGAAGATTTAGCTGTTTTCCTTCTTTGTACACTGATCATCACTAGCTGGCAGTAGGAAGAGAAGATATCTCTATGCCATGCAGGCCTGAAGTGTTGCATATCAGGTATTTTTCTTGCAGGAACGTAACTTACAAATATCATGTTAAACTAATGCTCAGATAAGCAGTCACCATTATGATATGCAGGAATGTTGTCACCGTTTCTAAATAAATAATGCAGTGAAATTTATTTCCTCACATGTGCTATACCTTGCTAGTTTTGTGTTCAATTAGTAGTTCTCTCTGACTGCTTGCCCTTCTGGCTTAATTGTACATGCCTTGAATAGGGTATAATTTTCTACTTCAGTAACTGAAGCACGTAGGATCATATGCCAGCCTCAGTTCCTTCTGGTCTCCAGAAGAATGAGCAATGTAATTACACTTTCTTTTCCATTCTTCACCTGTGCTTGTCTGAGTTTGCAAACTTTAGTTTTTAAGTTGAGCTGTCACAGATCTTACTTTTTTACTTCCTTCCTTTGGAGCCATTGCAAATCATTGTTAGGAGCTTCTTTCTGCTGTCCTGTTCTTTGCACAGCTAAATTTCTAATCCCATCATAACCATATTGGCCTCTTTAGCAGCTTCAGGTTGTTTGTGTGTGGCAGTCATTTCTTTACCTCTCGTAGAATTTGTTGCTTTCTGTATTGAATGGGTCTGTATAGTTCCAGCAAACCTTCCACCTTTCCATCGAGCCTTGAATTGAAATCCTGTGTAACGAGTGACATCACGGCCTTTGAGCTACATTTTAACAGGCTCTGCAGTGGGCTTTCAAACCAAGTATGTTGAAGAGAGAGGGCAAAGCTGTTCTTTTGGAGACCAGTCCAAAGCTGATGCCACACGTTTTAAAAAAAAAAAAAAAAAAAAAGCCATTCTCACATGGCTTTTGAGAATGGAGTGTGTTTGGATCCATGGTCTGGATATTTCAAATGCTAGCAGAGGAGAATTTGCACTTCTCTACAATGGCATCTGTCCTGCCCCTTAGGCTGTGACAGCTACTGATGAATTTTATCAAAGCATTTGAATGTGTTCTGTGCTTGCAGCACTTGCTCCTTGCACAACTACTTCGCTCACAGTGAATAAAGGTTAGAGTCTGTTTACTCTAATTTTGCAGCTTCTGATGTTACAGTGATCTCCAGTACCTGCACTGTTGTCTTTTCTGGAACAGAGCTTAATAGTGCCTAGAAAATTGCACAATGATTCTTTTATAGAAATTCAAAAGATACAAAGATTTCATTAGATCCTGTGTTATTACTGCTTTCCTTACTGTTTGCTACACCATCTCATCTTTTTGGTATGATCTGAGAGTCAATACCTTATGAGGTTTAAGAACAGGTCTTGCTGCATTAGTAAGATGCTTAGAGACAAAAGCTACAACATTGGGATCTACTTCCTTCCTTCTTCCTTATCACAGCCCTAGTTCTTCTCACATCCAGTTTATGGGGCAACTTGCTGTAATTTTTCTATCTGATGGATTGCCGTAAAAGTCCATAAATCTACTAGGAGTTTGTAGATAACATCTGAGCATCTTGAGTTCCAATAGTAACATCTATATTCCATCACTTGCATAAGGGAAGAACTTGACTATGCATGCTTATAGTCTGTGAGCCCTCTCCATTAATTCTTTATTGGGACCACAGTGTGAACCTGAATGTTCACATCGCCATGTCCATGTGTCTACCTTAGCTTCCTCTAGAGATGGCACAAATTATTAGCCCTGATGAATCCTGTTCTGTTGCTTCTGTGTTAATTTCCAGCTGAATTTGTCTTGAGTCATACTGGAACATTACATATTGCATGTGTGCTATACACAGTGGTGCAGAATAAGCCCTTTTTAGAGCTAACATAGATAGCTGTGTTGTCAGTAAGCTTCCCCAAGAGCCCCAAGTGGTTGAGCTGGCATACATTTTTTTAGATATCCTCAATCATGGCTAGATCATACATCTGCTATTTTGCAGAATCTAGCTTCATCCAGGCCAGCCTGCAATAAAATAAATGAGGGAAATTTCTTCTCACTGTAAACTAACAGTGACCTTCTGTTTGTAGAAAGTATACTGATAAGTAGTAAAACTCTTTAGTTGTCTGCCTCGTATCTTGAACTGTAGTATTTCTCTCCAGATACATGCATGAGAATTTGAACAAAATTGTTATTTCTCAGTACCGCCTCAGGACTTAACAACTTTGCCGGTGTATTGGTAAAGATGTGATCAGGAGCCTGGGTTATCGGGTTCTTACTTTATCAGTACTGGTGTTTATATTCTCCTGACTGCCGTGGAGTTACAAAATTTCTCAATTGTGGTTCTGCATCGTATGCCCACCAAGAACCAGTCTACGTGATAAGATCTTTACTTTGAGGGAAAACGTATCATCAGAGTTTGTGGCATCAAGGCATTGCATTTAGAGGAAGACACCCTGGTAGGTGTTCTTCATAACATACATTTCCTTCTCCAAGTTATCTCCTCCCGAGTCCCAAGTGCTTCTGCTGCTACAGGTATCTTAGTCCTTCTGTTGGCAAGAGAAATTTTTGATCTTTAAAGGTACTGTGCTCTCCTGGTGGCCAGAGTTCCTCAGGGCTGTGCCTCCTGCTATTTGAAGAAGCACTTCAGAGGCCCCTTTGTGCCCACCCTTCCAGTTAGGGTGTGTCTTCTATGCCTCTTGTGCCCATGCTAATCTGTACAGCATGTCCCAGTATGCCAGCGGTAATCTTTTTGCCTTTGCCTTTGGAGGGTTTTTGGGTGCTGGCATAGGCTGTGCCTTTCAGTCCCAAATGTCTTCCTTTCTTCTCAGACAACCTTAAACTTTACATAGGTGAGGTATGTTGCTTGGTTATCTGCTCCTATCCCTTGAAGCTATAGCTAAAGAGGACTAAGAGACCTTTATTTGCTCCGTTTTGGTAGCCATCTTCTCCCTGAACTTGCTAACGAATGAGAAATGTTTGCTACTCTGCCATCTCAGAACAAAATAGCTGAATAGCTTGGCAAGTCTTTTCCTCTCTCAACAATCATTCCTCAATGGGATCTTCACCAGTTCACGTCATCTGGATGGGTGATTAGAACCGATGGCTGACTCTTTCCTCCTTCGTTTCTGATGAAGTTTTCCAGAGGTAGTCACTTTTTCAGTAAGTGTAATAGCAGGGTTCCCTTATTTTAGGGGGGACCACTTTGTTGTCAGAAGCCTGCTGAGCCGAGGAATCAGTTTGCACTTTTTTTTTTTGACTTAGCAACTCATTTCTGAAACTTTGCTCTTGTATTTTGTATTTGTTGTTCAACATGTGAGGCACACTCTTTTTGTCAACAAAAACCAAAGTATTCAGGAAAGCTTTTTACCTCACTTGGTGGATTGGTTAAAACATAAGGGACTGTTTCAGAGCCTAATTCCTACTTAAGTTACAAGACAGCAAAGGAGGTTGTGACTGTGCACTGCTATTGGTGGCTTCCTTGTAGAACACCCCGATTCCCATGGTATGCATCAATCTTTGTTCGTCCTTTCTGATCAAGCTCTTGAGAGAGCAGTTCTAAAGGGTTACTCAACCAGTATCTCTGATAACCTTCTCTGTTCTGGAGCTCTATGAGCAGTGTTGTTTAGTGTTGCTTGGAATGTGAATATATACATAACCGCTTGAGAGGAAGATTACCTATCTGTAGCTGTTTTTCAGCATATTTTATCTGTATGAATGTACATCAGCAAACTGCATCCTTTCAAGTCTGAAGGGGGGGGTTTGGGGAGTTCTGAGGCAAGGATGTGTTTTTTTCTTAGGGATGTATGGGAGACACGTAGAGGAAGAGAAGAGTTGCTTACACTTCTGCAAGTACTGTATTAAAATAACATAAACGTTTGAATTCTTTTGACTTTCAGTGCTTGCACTGAAAAGCTGTGGGTGTAAATATATTTATAGACAGCTTGTACCTAAGAAGAACAGTTGGTAGTAAAACCCTGGGCAGCCTGTTCTAGCTGACCCTGCTGGAGCAGGAGGGGTGGATTGGATGATCTTAAGAGGTCCCTTCCAACCACAACTATTATGTGGTAACTCTTCAGGTCTTTGTAAAACACGTTTCTCACTGAAAGACAAGAATTTTCTTCTGCATTCTGAGCTGTGGTGATGCAGTACTCATAAATCCATAGCAGGTATAGGCTTATGTCGCTAAAGCTGCTGTTAATAATCACTGTTACATAGGGGGTAATTGGTAGACCTGGTGTGGAAGATCAGGACACAGGTAAGAGATGTACACAGGAGGAAGATAGGTCTTAGAACAGTTAGCTGAAAACTAATACATATAATATTGCCTCTGTGTGATTATTTCTCAACAATGGTTAATTTTGTTTCTGTTCAGCATGGCACTGATACAGGCACCAAAATGTTAACTGTTTAGTTTTACTATCTCAATTTAGAAATAGTAACAGTTGGGAAGGGTTTTTAAATCCTATAGATTAACTGCTAATGTTTATATTTTTTATTTACATTTTCTTTTAGGAGAAATGGTGGCACTAAAGAAAGTGCGTTTGGATAATGAAAAAGAAGGGTTTCCAATTACAGCTATTCGGGAGATTAAGATTCTTCGACAGCTTAATCACCAAAGCATTATCAACATGAAGGAAATAGTGACGGATAAGGAAGATGCTTTGGACTTCAAGAAAGATAAAGGTATGCATGCTAGCACAGGGTAGCTCTTTCTGACCCTGTTCTTAATGCAGTAGGCTGCAATGCTGGAACTGAAATTTCATTTAAAAAAAAAGTTGGAAATTGTGACACTTGAGAAGGGGTTATGATTGTGACTTAATTACTGATAGAAGTCCTTCACTTAACTCACCTATGCCTTTTGCTGATTTAAAAAAAATATTTTTTGAATGTTTTGTGCAGTAAAAAAAAAAAAATCTGTTTGAGAAACAGATGTTTGACTGTGACACATGGATTAGGGAGACCAGCAACAATGGGAAGCTCTTATATGTGAGGTTTTTTTAGCCTTTTACTTTCCTCACAGTGTTTTCTCATAATTTGGAATATTGAAGGCTCAACATTGAAGCGATGTTTCACTCTAGATGTTAGTCTTGTTTGGATTTTGTTTCATTGCATTTTTTTTCAGAGTTAAGCATGTGTGTTGAAGGATAGAAGGATAAAAGTGTTTTTTCCCTAAATTGAAGGCTTGCATTCTTTTGAAAGAAGAGATGACTAACTAGGAACAATAGCTACTTGTAGATTTGTTCCGATTTAGTTATTTAAAGTATTATACCTGAAATTAGCACTTCTTCTGCTACATCCTGTTAAGGTGCAAGAAGGTAAATAATGTAACCATTCTGCTATTAACATTAATGTTTTGGTTTCTTCAGTGCTAAGTCTGGCTTGTCTGAGTTACTGCAACCTCCTTAGCCTGGAGAATCGAGCAAATGATGGAAATTGTGCAGTGTTGCTGCACGGTACTTTTGATACCGAGCAGTTGTTTGAAAAATTGGTCATTTTGTCTTTGGAGGCCATTTTCTTCTAGCTACAAGTCTTATAAACCTATCATTTGGGGGTATTTTTGTGCCCTGTGGGCATCTCCATGCATGGGCTGGCTGAAGGGGGTGTTAGGAGTGTGTAACCTGTATTGCTTCCCTGTTCTCCCACCCTGAGTTCCATACAGCATGTCTAGCACCAGTGTGGGTAGAAAACAATAAATGTACTGCATAGGCAGCAGAAACACCAGGTGATGTTGTCATGAGTCAGAAGATGGTTGACAGAGTAAGACAGGAATTAAGTTCTTTTTCTAGTCTCTTTAGAAAGTAGCATACTTCGGAGGAAACAGTGTTGACATTTTTTTTTTATCATTTAAAAGTAGAAAGCATCTAGGAAAACAGTTTCTCTAGATATGTGCCGGTTCAGTGGTCAGCACCCTCTTTGAACTCTGATTCTGCAACAGCTAGCTTAGGCTTTCCATGTGATCTTGTACTGAGTTTTAATTAGGTCTAACCTACTTGGCGAATGAAACCACATTGAACCTTGACTTAAGTATTAAAGTCTCATTAATTAATTTTCACCATTTCTGCTTGGTGCAATGTCTAGGACTGAGTTGTAAAATTTTTGGTGCATTTCAAACTGTTTCTCGTTAATTTCAAATGTATTTTTTTTTGTCTAAGTCTGTATTTCTGCTTTTGATATTACTTTCAATTTAATTTCACATTCTTGTTTAACAGCTTATTAAAACAATTACATTTTCAGAAAATTGCATGAGAAGGGGCTTCTCTGGAGATACAAGAATAAAATTAGCTTTTGGTAGACTCTTGAAAGCATTAGCATGACAATAAGACTGCTATTATGATTTTTCTCTGAAAAGATGGAAGCTGTTTATTTTTTTGGGCTCCTGCAGTCTGTATTTCTCTAATGAGCATTTCATTGTGAAATGGAGATTTATAGCTGAGTAGCTGTGGGCAAGCTGTAGCCTACGTAGGGAGTGAAAGCAAATGGGAAGTTCAGTCATTTTCATGGTAAACCACTGTGAACATGCAAGTGGTAGTGACATGTCTTATTGAAGCAGAAATTACAGTAGAATAAGTGTGTTGCCCTCTCATGAACATGCTTAATGCGTGTTATGAGTATCTTAGCTTTGGAATATAGCTCTTACAAAACCCTTCTGAAATCTCATTTATGAAAGTAGGGAATGAGACTGTTTCTGCCAACACACGTTCCTCTAGTTAGTAAAGTTGATTTTGGTCTAAGGTTGCCTGTCATCTCCTGACCTGTTTGTTACTCATGTACTCGTTCACTTAAGTTTGTTTTTTGTTCTTTATTTTTTAATTGGGATTTCACTAATTTGAAATGCAGCATATGTAGTAATTAAGCATATGTAGTAATTAAATATCAGGCACTCTTTATACAGTGTGTGCTCTAAGGATGCTTTTTAAGATGGTAACACTGGTCAGCAAACCAGCAGTGGCTTGTACCACTTTGTCCTGATACTTTGAGCTGTGTTATACGATTTGTCGCTTAAAAACGAATGTCTTCCTAACTTTTGAGTATGTCTTACTTTGATATTTTGAACAGTATTTTACTTCTAAAGAAAGTGGAAGAAAAATATATCTTATGTTTTACCCTGACCAGCTTGGGATGTAAACTCAACAATAGCAGTAGCTTGAATAGAAAGGATTTGTTTTATTCTCTCTAGGCCAACCATGAGAAAAGAAAATGTAACACATTGGAGCAGTGAGTTGCAGGTGTTAAGAGTATTTTCATCAATGGAAGTGCAGCACAGCAAATGGCATCGTAGTGTTTATAAACTGGGAACATACACAGCTACGTAGAATATATGTGGATCTGTTGTACTGAAGATCTGAATTTTTTACCTTTATAGTCTTTAGTGTGTATGAGATATGCTTGATGGTAAAGTTGGAGAACGGTGTTACTGATTAGTGTAGCATCTTGATTCTGAGGCACAATCCTGTTGGGTAGAACACAGGTCTTGGGTTTGGTAGGAAGGAGTGTCTGTTCTGTATGTTTCTCTAGTGGTTCATTTGAATATAGGCTTTTCTTCCCCTTCCTGTCATTCAGAGCTTACCCATAAGTTCAGGGATGGGACACATGACTCATAGTTTGCATTCTGTCTTGTATGTTTATCTATGTACCAGTTGATTACATAAATAAAAATCCGCTGAACATACTGTTAAAATTTCCTCTGCTTCTCTGAGGACATAAAGCCTTATTTGGCTTGATGACACCAATGACCCACTTCATGCCACTCAATATTTTTCTGAATCACAGAACTCTGGTTATTCTTATTGAAAATGTTCTCACAGTGAGCCAGTACAGGAACAGTTGTGGGTGTCAGTCTTTCATGGTGGTAGAAGCAACACGATACTGTTGGTACTTGTGACCAAGTCTGCTGCCAACTGTACTCTTCCTTCACTTTTCCTGTTTGTTTGATTGATGGTAGTTCAAGTTAACTGGGGTTTATATCCATGAGCTTCAGTTCATGTCTTTTTGTATCTGGGTTTGGAGCAGGATTGTAATTTGCAGAAGCGCTTCGTCCTCTCATCTTTTTTTTGTCTGAGAGTTTGTGTTATGTTACCTATGCAATAGTGATTGAAGAAAGCAATATTTGATTAAAACAACTATTTGTTAAGTATATTTATTCATAGTCCTATGACAAATTATTTGAACCATTTTGTCAAAGTTGGCAAGAGGAAAAGGCCTTTCTTACCCTGGGCTTGTCAGCTCTGGTTTGTGTTCTCTTGATTAGCCTGTCATTCATATGACTGGAATTTCTTAGGTCTCTCTCTCTGTTTTCTTTGTGCACCTGAGGTGGTCCTCTAGTGCTTAGTTGCCTGTTTATCAGCTGTGAGCTGTTTGCATTTGATCAGTCTAGTTTTGGAACTGCCATGATCTCTGTGTGTTTAGTAAAAAAAAAAAAAAAAAAAAGAGTGCCTGCCCTACCTGTTGTTATTCTGAATGTTAAACCACATTGACACGTACAGACTGGCTTGTCTTCCTCTTAACTGGAAGAGGCAGTTTTCACTTGCTAACCCAAGGGAAAACATAAAACTTTGCATGGAAGACTCTGATCAAAAAATGTCTGTAACACTGGAGCTTATTTGTTTGGGGTTTTTTGAGTGTTTGGACTGCGTGTGGCTGTTTCTATAATTCATTCTGAAATCTAAGCTATTTTAGCAAGGTTCAATTTTGAATTTGCAGTACAAAAACCAATGGACCCTTTTAGGCATGAAGTCAGTATCTATCCCAACAGTACTGTACTGCACTTATCAAAAGGACTCCAAGTCTGTGGTACTTTGTTATATGACTAGCTAGTTACTTTCTCGTAGCCTTCAAGGAGTACTTTGTCTGAAAGCTTGCTGTTTGGAAGGAGTCCGTGACAGCAATCATGCAGTCAGTCATCAGAGTGCTTGACTACAGGATTTTCTCTACTCCTGTTGTACCTAGTTTGAACTGGGCTTCCTGGGAAGTCTGCTAGGAAATGGAAAACTCAGTGAATACATACTGCCTGGAGTCATTCAGAAGGGTTAAAAAACAAAAACACTGCATTTTGGTTTTGCGTTGCTCTTATAGTTGGAACGAATGACTGCAGAGATGGTGCTAAAGTGCAGATCTAATTAGATATGTTGTTTTCTTGTTGGTGAGTGAAATTAGATGAATGCTGACCCAGCTGTGGGAACTTTCTTTTAGTATTACAATGCAAAAAGGGAGACATCTGTGGAAGAAAGAATGGTTCTTCCTCTAGGCATTTGTTGTTGGGCAAGACACCAAGGGCTGCTTTTTCTTTAGTTGCTGATGGGTCATGATCAGCTTGCAAGATGGAGAACATCTCTGGTGAATTCAGGAGTTTGTATCCTCTCTGTTTTGAGGAGTTGTTACTGTATTTCTGCATGTATATTGGTGTAAAAGGGTCTTTAGGTGTCAAAATTCCTCTGTTTCCATGCTTGTTTCGCTTCCAGCTCAAGCAGTCTCAAATTCCAGTTATCCCTGCTGCCTCCTCTCTGATCCTCTTGCCTGCAAAGCAGCTTGTTGGAGCTTAGGCTGTTATACCCAATGCTTACAAAAACAAACCAATTTCAAATTCAGAAACCTCTAATGATCTATAGCTTGCCTTGCTGCTCCTGAAATAGCTGATAGAAACTTTTTACCCAAAGTCTTCACACTACCACTAACTTATCAGGAGTAGTGTGACTGCCTGAGTGATCCTTTCCATTTCTGTGAGCTGTACTGAACTCTGGTTTGGAATTAGTTAGTCTTCAGCAGAAAAGTTCTGGTTTTATTAGACTGTCTTAAGCAGAAAGACTTGTTCTGTCTTGTGATACCTACATGGAAAAACAAATATGGTAGTGATGCTTTCTTTAGTCTTAAGATGATTAATTCATAGACAATGTCTTTGGTATTTCTCAAATTAGTATTCATAAATAGGTTTTTATGACCTAAGTAGAAAGAAAAGATGCGTGTCTGTTTTTCTAAAAGCACTCTGTAACTTCAAGGAATTGTTGGATGATTTCTTCTTAAATTTTCAAGCTTTGCTTTATACAATTGTGTGTTTAAAACCATCTTGGAATACAGTATATCATGAGTCCTGGAGGAGGAACATTAAGGAAATGGAAGAGTAAATACAATCCAATTATCTCTAATCAATCAAGCAAAAAATATCTATGTATAGCAGAGAAGAAGCTGAGGAGGCTTATTAGTGAAATGAAAATCTGTTCAACAACTCAGCACTGTATGCACCACTCATGGAATGAGGCAGGGCACCCTTTTCAAAGCATTCTTATTTTTCAGGGTACTCCTGTAATGCATATATACAAGGATTGAATTAAGATTATCACATAATAAGGCATCTCTGGTCTCTCAGTTCCTCTGATCTGTTTTTAATCAGACATTTTGAAGAACCCCAAACACTTTCCCCATGAAATTACATTTGGAAAATATTAGCTTACAAGCTGTTATCTTTTTAGGTTTTTGTATTATCCCCCTTCATCTTCTGCTCTAAGCACTTGTATCTTGGTTTGGAAACAGATGCGTAACTTGATGTCCTGCTTTCTCAGATTTGTTTGAGTTGATGGCAGTCTGAAAACAGACTTACAATTGCAAAGTATGTTTTTTGAGGTTGTTTGGCCCATCAGAAAATGCTTTATATATAATAGATTTTGTCATATTTTGTAGACTTACCATGCTGTATGCATAGCTCTACAGCATTATATATAGTCCAGCTCATTTAGTGTTTTGATTGAGAAAACTTTATTACTTTTAGAGATTCATGACTAGAAATGTATGAACAGGAAAAGGAGAGGTGTTAATCCTTCAGTTATTCTAAACCAGTATCTCACTTTCTGACCCTCATCCATCTTAACTAACAAAGTGGTCTAAAGGATGAGTTTTTCTAAATGCAGACAAAAGGAGTAAGGCTAGAGTTGTTTCCATCCACGAATCTCCTTTATTTATTCTGTACTTCCTTAATAGATTAGGCTGCTATCTGTTATCCCATATTCAGAAGTAGGCAGTATTCCTACTCTTCAGCTGCTCTAGCTGTTTCTCTGTCAACAATAAGGATTCCTATTATCTTGGTAGATGAAGGAATGGAGATCAGCTGCATGTATTAGAAAAGGAAAGTGGGCAAAGACACAACATCCCTTTCAGTGCTCTCTTGCAGCACGTGGAAATGGACTGTAGGCTGCCTGCTGCCCCACAGGTACTCTATTTATCAGGGAGTGCAGGTCTTTAACATATAGCAATAAAAAGAGTAACCTTAAAGCCAAATAAGTAACTGTGGGTTCATTTGAATTGCATACACTCTATTGAAACAAAGCGTTAGGTGCTTTTATGACATTGCTTCCAGAAATGTGGATAGTGGGCAAAGTTAGCATGAAACAAAGGAGAGTCATATTAAGACATAACCTCCAAGCTATCGAACATCACGGCCTCATAAAGGAAAGAATGATTCTTCTGTCTGCTGTTTTCCTTTTTGAGGAATAAATC
This sequence comes from Cygnus atratus, assembly GCF_013377495.2. Lineage (NCBI taxonomy): Eukaryota > Metazoa > Chordata > Aves > Anseriformes > Anatidae > Cygnus > Cygnus atratus. The sequence continues at coordinate 60,311,702 of NC_066363.1, read as the reverse complement.
CTTGTGGCATTTATATGGTGCTTGTTGCAGTTAAACTAAAGGGTGCTGTAAACTCAAATTAAGTATGCTGTAATATGCTTATTATACTATGCTGTAATAAGCAGACTTTTGCCTATGCACAGTTCACTCCTTCTTCCTGAATATTGATAGTTTCTTTTCCTATTAAAAAGGATCAGACCACCTGAAAACGCATGGAGATTTGAAATGATCAAGCGGAATAAAGCAATTGGTTTTGGTGACTACTGACCTCTTCTCAGAAAATGGCACCACACTTGTCTAGAAATAAAATAGCAGAAATTTCACTTCAGTTTGCTTAGTAATCTTCTTGCAACTATGACCTCTTCTAAAAAAAATCAGTTTGAATAACACTGATAATCAGATTTGTGATAGCTAGACTGCCAAGGCTAGTACACTATTTTTAGTAGTTTCTCATAACCAATAAAGAAGGTTAAGCTTTGGCAGTTTTCAAACCCTAACATTGTTTAATAGGTAGATAGTAATGCACAGGAATAATGGATCTGTGCATTTGCCCTTGCTCTGATATGGGAGGAACTTTTTTTTATATTTTTCCCTCATACTGTTCTAGTGTACGGTTATTAATGAGAGCTGCAGAGAATACAAATACCTGGATGTCATCTTCCAAGTACTACTCTTTTTTTTTTTTTTTTAATGAATAGTCTCCATTTTAAGCTTTCCTTCTTTCATGAGGGTACCAATTTTGTTTGCCACTCATAAATAGTGGTGAAAAACCCTGGGAGCTAGTAGACAGAGCAGGAAATTGCTCAAGGCGTGGAGCCTGCTTTACATATAAAAGAGGAGACTGGGTTCAGGTGACTGAACAGGTCTGAAACCCCTCTGACCCTTCCCAGTCTTTGTCCTTGTCATGTAGCCTGCTGCCATGACAGGGTTAACTTTCATTTGTATTCCGGAATGAGGAGATACCAGCATCACTGGCACTCAGTTTTGTTGAGCTGACATCCTCCGAAGGGCATGTCTAGATTATTCTGGCACTGCTGCATTAGTATCAGGTGCTTTGTTTCAAGGGATTTTAAAACCTTCCCTGCTTCATCCTTCAGCAGCTGTCAGTGAGGCTGCCCTAACGCCAGGTTGCTAGCTGTCTTGCTTTCAAAGACCAAGATTTGGAGCCTCTGTGCTTACGCTGTGCTGAACTGGTGAACTGCACTGGTGAGCTCGTTTATGCAGATATTGAAACTCTGCAGACTTCTGGTTCCATATGGCTTAACACATCTTTCATTCCTTTTCTTGAAGTGCTGGGATTGGGTTATACCTAGTTGGTTTACCTTCTGCTCTAGCTCCTCTGAGCATATGGATGGGTGTTTTATGACCAGTATTTTGCTTCCTCCATACAACATACAGCTGGACAAAATGAGGTGGTTTAAAAACTGTGAGCCCTGAGTGTCTTAGGCAGTGGTCTGTAGTTTAGCTGCTCTTCACTGATCTTTGTCTCAAGTTAAACGCTTGCTGTGTGAGTAATAATTTTTTCCTGTTTAAGTACTAAATATCAGATGTAGTTTAAAGTTGGTGATTTAGCACTTTTTCTTCCCTTTTTAGCTACTATGCAAGAAACTACATCAATTTGCTAAAATTTGACTGCGCATAAATGTTTTTAGCAAGCTGACTTATGCTTCAAGACTTTTACTATCTTCCAAATTGAAACTTCTTGCTTTGGAACTAGAGCCTGTAATGAGCTCTTGTTGGGCAGAAGCTTTTTGTTCTTCAGAGTGGTGGCTTTGAAATCTTTTGGGGAGGTTTCTGAAAATGGAAGTGGAAGTTAAGTGGAAGTTAGATGAAAGTTAAGAAACCCTTAAATATGGTTTCTGCGTTGCAACCAGTGCTCTGCTGGGTCTGCATTGTCTCTGCCCCAGAGTTAAGAAGAAAGAGAAGAATTTGGTACTAAACCAAGTGCGTTGTGCTGGGGGTTGGTTATTGCTGCCTCAGATGTACTTAGCGCTTTTCTTCTTTAAGAATACCTACATATATCAAAGACCCTTGGTTTTAATATGTTTGTTATGGAGTAACACGGGCTAATGTGAGATAAAGCCAGATTCTGTAATGCTTAATGTACGTATGTGGCAACTTGCAATATGAACTTCATCTTTGTAGAGCTGCTGTTGCTAATAGGTTAGTTCTTTCTCATTTTGTCTTTTCTTGTAGGTACTAATAGTCTAAGAAAGACAGGTTTACTTCTGACCCGATTCCACGCTGAAAGCTTAAAAATAAGCCCAAGAATCATGACAGATGAACTCATGCTGTATATATTTTGTGCTTCTAGATTTCTCCACAAAAATTACAGGGAATACTAACCCAGTTAAACTTTATTTAAACAAAATGGTGGTTTTGATGGAGAGCTATAGGGAGGGTAAATGTCTGTCTAAGAGCATTGTGTTGTAGAATTACGTTTGCTTTCACAAACATTTGGTGATTAGAATAATTGCTTACATGAAAAAGCAATGTTATGAAAATATTTTACTGCACTGTATTTCATTGTTATGATGGGAAATGAGGTGCAGCTAAAAATATTTCAAAAAATGTAAAGAATTGTGTGAAAAATACTCCCGACTTTCAAAAGCAGGGAGCAAGAATGTTTTTGACTGCTGATAAATCTGTTTTTCTCTGTTTTCTTTACCCCCTCCCCCTTATTTTCCTAGGTGCATTTTACCTGGTGTTTGAATATATGGACCATGACTTGATGGGACTGCTGGAATCTGGTTTGGTTCATTTTAATGAAAATCATATAAAGTCATTTATGAGACAGCTGATGGAGGGTTTGGCCTATTGCCATAAGAAGAACTTTTTGCACAGAGATATCAAATGTTCAAATATTCTACTAAATAATAGGTATGGATATTGCTTCGAGTATGTAAAAACTTGTATTCAAGATCATGTTTAAATCTTTTTGTAATCTTTATAGTTCACCTGTTATAAGCTGTTAGCCATTTTTTTATTATATAGATTGCCTAGCTTCTTTAAAATCAATTGTAAAATACTTATCTTGTAATGTTACTGCTTAACGCTGGATCCTGCAGTTGTTTTTTAAACTTACCTGTTTCAAAATATCAGGATTAAAACTTGAATCTGCTAGGTCAGAGTATGGGGGGAAATTATCTAAGTTCAAATACTATAAAATAGAATTTTAGGAAATAAAAATACATTAAAATAGAATTTTAGGAAATAAGTGTTTGTGTATTCCTTTTACCATCTCATTTCAAAATGAAGTGTGGATAGACTGGTTCTTTGTGGCAGGAGGTCCTTGTTAGTTAGGATAATGCTTTAAAATGATATTTGATCAGGCATTTTCAAACATGTTTTGGCTTGCAGTTATTGCTGTAATCAAATGGAGAGAAGAATTTGTTTCTTTTTTTAACCACTTGTGATTATAAGCCATGTTAATAAATATGCTTTTGTTCAATATAAATCAGAAGAACTGCAATTTACCGTTAGGAAGGCTGTTGAGAGCAAGATACAGCACTTTGTTACTGTGTAAACCTTTTGCTTCTCTATCTTGAATTCTTATACCTGTATCTCAAAGCAGACAAAGTAGAAGTACAGAACACACAGAGAAGGACAGCTAAGATTGGTAAGAGTGGAAGGAGACGGATTATAAAAACTGTCACTTCTCATTTTGAAGGGGACGTATGGTTGGAGTGTGAAAAATTATGAAGCTAGCAGATAACTGTAATACAGAACTCCTGTTCATCACATCCAATGTACTAAAACCAGGGAACAACTGTAGAAACTAGCAAGAGAGAGGCTTATGGCAGATAAAAGAGTATCTTTACAGAGCAGGTAGTCAGCTTCTGGAATGTTTATCCAGGAGGTTTTCAGGGTAGTGTTAGGAGACTCGGAAAGGGATGAGACAGATTCATGGACAGGATCATTAAAACCTACTGAGGGGAATAGACAGGGATCTCTAACTCAGTGATTATTGCTGGTGGCTGAGTACAGGGAAGGTGAGCCTCAAAGTGGCTCGCACATTCTGTCTAAAAATCTGTTCATGCCACTGGTGGAGATGGAATACTGGGCAAAAAACATCAGAGGTCTCATTTGGTAGGGTCCTAGTTTTGTCCCAGGTTTCTCCAAATTGAATTTTTCCTTTTTTCCTCCTTTTCTTGCTTAAATTAATGCTAGACTTTTCTCAGCTCTGGATCCCACCACAGCCTTGCCAGATTCTGATAAAGATACTTACCTTACACATGCCTCCACATCACTCACCTTGTCCATTCACCTAGTCTTGCTTGGCTCTTGATCCAGTGATGTTGCTGTCATGGTGCAGCTTTGGGAGCTCAGAAGCTGATGTATAACCTGACGTTGGAGCAGTACAGTAGAGGAAGAGCTTTTTGTTGTGCTGTGCTCTCTCAGCTTCAAGATGAACAGTATTTTCCCCCAGAATGTCTTTCTGAGCATCCTTAGAGGTTTCTGCTGGAAGAAGAAAAATGTTTGTAGTTGATCTGAATAATTTTAAGCCAGTGCTATGAAAATCCCATTACCACCTAAAGCCAAACACAGGGATTTTATATCTCTTAGCGGTGCAAATTAAATGTCTTTGCTCAAAATTTCTTTGATATTCTACAAATATGGTATCTGAGGAATAAAAGTACAAATTTGAGCGAAATACTTATTTGCTTTTGGGGGATTTCCTTTAAGTGTTACAGCAGTTCATACATAAGAGGAAAAAAATGCAATGGAAACTGCAATCCGTACATCTTGTACTCACAAAATGGTCATTCTTGCACACATCAGCAAGTCATGTCCTGATTTGATAAAATAGCCAAAACTATAATTTATTTGAAAGTCAAAAGTTTTAAGAGCTCGTAATTACAGGAGGGAAAGGAACAAAACTTGTGACATTGCCAAATTTGTTCTATGTATTAAAAAGCTTGCAGATAGCTTTCTGTTTAAATCGTTTCAGCTTTATAGATGGTGCAGGCTTGTCAGCATCGAGCCTTGTATGTGTTTGTGCATCTATGCAATGTCTTTTAACCATGGCAAGAAAAAAAAAGGGCAAAGCTCTGTATCTTCTACTCTTCACCTCGTGTATGGGAAAACTCAAGAAGGGGTTAGGGTTTGTCATTCAGCAAGTTGTCTGCTGGCAAAAATAGAAGCCCTTATCTGTTTGATCACCCTGATTTGAAGTCTGTATTTATACTTTACAAGAGCAGAGCAGGGCTGTGACTGCTTCCTAGAAGGAAGTAGGACTGCTTGTAGTTGTTTGCTGTACAAATGCTTCTGCTAGCAGTATTTTAACTGTCAGGCATAAGAAAACAGTAGTTTCCTCCTCAGTTTTGTATTGCAGAGTTGCTGATTTGAATGCTTAACAGTACGCACCCTGAATTTTGAGAAGCATCTGCTGATGTAAATGCCATTTGATGACCATGTCTAATCTTGCTTGCTTTTCTTTGATATCAGGTAGATTAGTGTATTTCTTGATTGAAGAGATATATAGATTGTAAGGAGTGCCTACTCATTATTGTGATTTGGTGAAGTTCAGCTGCAGCTGTTTAAAATTTTGAAACTTCACCTAGTTTTTGGGGAGGAAATTTAACAGGATTAACCGCTAAACAATTCTTTCTGTTTTCCACCAGAGGGCAGATAAAGCTTGCAGATTTTGGGCTTGCTCGGCTGTACAACTCAGAAGAAAGGTAAGATATAATTATACTGTGAAAAAGCATGGAGAAGTTTGATTTCTTGCATAACTGAGTATTATGAGGGCCAGAATTTTTGTTTGTTTAGAGGAGATGTTGTACTGTAATATAAGTAGCTGCTTAAGAGATGGAAAGGAAGAGCATGTTGTCTTGCACTGCATACAAACACAAAGCTCTCTTTGTGTAAATGTATTGCCTTTCTGAGTATTCTGGATCCTGTAGAGAGCAGCCATATATTGATTGGAAATGAAGAGCTGCAGTTCTAAGTAGGTTGCATCAATATGTAGGGTTTTAATTAATATTAGTTTATGGTCCTGTAAACCAAAAGCATATTCTTTGTATTGGTATACCTGGGAAATGTTTACTTAGGAAAAGAGAATTTTTTATGTTGACACAAATTCATACAGTTTCTTTTTAAAAAGCCTAACTTTTGTCTAAGATTTAACCTTACATTTGAAAAGGTTCATTGTATTCTTTAGGCAGACAGTCCTGTTGAATCTTGTGGAAACAGAAATACAAGTTTAAATAAAAGCTATTCTGAAACTTCTTGTGACTTGTGCTTCTGTTGTTCTTGGCTTCATTATACTTGTACTCCAGGAAACAGGTGCACAGTTTTTATGAATAAGAACTTTGATATTTATATTGTAATGTCATGTATTTGTTGTTTGGAATGGGATTTTCAAAATTCAGGCTGAATGTTTATCGCACCAGTATGTGTATGTTGGATTACTGGATACAGAAAATATTAGCTCTTTCAGCTCATTTTGAGTTCTGCATGCTTATTTTGGGAAATAATGTCTGTAGTGCTAGTTTTATGAGTTGATTGTTTTCTCGCAGAGCTCTGAGGTTCTTGAACATGATAGTGTTAGTTTCGCTGTCTTCTGAACTGTTATTTGAGGAACATATGCTTAAGTAACGGCTATCAAAACTGTTGAGTACAGTAGCAGGGTAAGATAATCTTAAGCGGCTGGTGCACAATTCAGTTTTGTTTTGGATGTACTGTTAATAAAAGAGAGTGGTGCCATCCTACCTCACTATTTTAGTCTGCACCAATTCGGCCTTTTTTTTTGTTTTATTGTTGATGGTTTTTAATGTCTTTTTTCTATTAATTTATATTTTGGTTTTAAAACCAACTGTTCACTAAGAATTGAAAGAGTGAAATTGAATGTATTTATAGTGCAAATAACAGATCTTAGTGTACATGAAAACAGCAATGTTATTAGTTCATTATATATAAATGAAACCAAGATTAAAATGTAGTTATGCTAGTTAATCAAATTGCTAGTTGAACTTGGGAGGATAATTAGAATCTCATTAGTAGTTTTTTGACAATTCTTTTGTCATTCATTTTCCTTCTGAATAGCTTCTGAGCTGCTGTAACAGAAGTAATTGATGTATACCAACGAGCATATAATAATTGCTGATTACATTCATGTACTTTGTTTTACTGTTAGAACAATATACTGTTCAAAAGGTTACAGAGTTCAGTAGGAGCATGATGGAGAGGTAATAAAATTTTAAGTAAATTCCCACCAATTGTTGTAGTTGCTACATTGAATGTTATTTTGGAGGACTTAATGTGTGTAGAGTAGGAAATGTGACAGATTGTATAAGAAAACAGCTGTTCAAACAAAAAGCACCGTATACTAATATATATGTGAGTATATCTGTATATCTAGTATATCTGTAGAGAAAGTTCATAGCGTGTAAGCATTTTGTAGATGAATGTTTGCTTCAGAGATAAATATGATGAATGATGGGATTGTTTCTAAAACCATCCTATATTAAAAAAAAGAAAGATATTCTTTATGAAAAAGAGACGGGTGATTTTGCAGAAATAATACCTGAACCACTGAGTATGTTGTAAGAGCTTGTTCAAACACTGCACATAATGTTACTCTGTTTTCTGTTTTGGAATTACTTTGTATTGCTAAACATGAATTTTTAAAACTAAAACAAGTATTTCTGAATCATTTCTAAGGCACCCTGTTAAAAAAAAAAAATTTAAAAACCAAACAACCCCACCACCACACACACACACCCCCAACATCTGTTGCGTGACTTCCACTCTGAACTGTTCTCGATGCTGTATCTTGACCTAGCCACCAAAAATGCGTGTCCAAGACAGTGGAATCCTTGCCTTAGTGTGAGGATGGAAAGGATTGTTAACAATGACCAAAACGTCTGGTTAGAGCTGTAGAGAATTAAAAATGTTGAAATACAGAAAGATATTGGAAGAGTTCCAGGCTTAGAATTCAAAGTTTTTGAAGGATGTAGATAAAGACTTCATCTTTTTGGTTTTATTTGCAGAGGGGAGAGTGACTTCTATTTTTCAAAATGCTTGTAGAGATCCTATGTTCAGTATTCTAATGATCAACAATTGTCAACAAGTTACTGATTTTGTCCAAGCAGGTCCTTCTCTAGAAATTACTAGCAGTGTAATAGATAAACAGTATTGCTGTTTAATAATTGATATAGGATTCACATAGCATCAAGATGGCTAGGTGATTATATATTTGTTATATCTTTGAGGTGATGTTTCAGGCTGTCATTTGCTAGCCTTGGTCAGATGGTTGCATTTGCTTTTATGCAGTTGCAACTTTGCAGAATTAAAAACTAAAAATGGAAGATTGCACTGTCTTGTAGCAGCACCACAGAATTAAAGCCTTCAAAATACCACTTTTCCAAAAATGAGATTGTAGTAAAATGATAGTCCTCTTTTTTTGCTCCCCCCAACAGCCGACCATATACCAACAAAGTTATTACATTATGGTATCGGCCTCCTGAACTTCTGCTTGGAGAAGAAAGATACACGCCAGCTATCGATGTCTGGAGCTGTGGGTAAGAGTTTGGTACAGAGTGTAGCAAGCAGAACAAGCTGGAAGTAAATGTTAGATTTTTCTGTGGAGCTGGATTGAAAGCCGTAATGACGGAATTGTGTAAAACTGTTTTACAGCTGCATCCTGGGTGAACTTTTTACAAAAAAGCCAATATTTCAAGCAAATCAAGAACTTGCTCAACTGGAACTTATAAGGTAAATAGGCACATGATAGGTGCCTCATAAACTGTCAATTTGTTCATGGTAAAATGGAGCTAACATGCTGCTAACACTTACAAAGACTTGATAATCACCACGAGTGAGATATTAGTGGTTTTCAGGGGCATGTAAAGTCAGTGGCTTATGCTTGGATGCGGATAAGTGATTTTTGTGAGTATGCTGTGGCCCTACCAATGTACAATTGATCAGTAAGTGTTTTCTTGGTGGTGCAGCTGGAGTTGCCTATTACTGAAGTTGTAAAGGAGTGGTTAAAATGCTGATTTTTTTTTAAGACTATGTTAGAACTTCCTTGTGGCAAATCAAAAGGAAAAAATAGATGACAAGTGGAGTTTGGGAGCAGTAGGTACTTTGCATGCTACTTGCCTTGAGCTCTTGCTTTAGGACTTCCACATACACACCTGGGCTTTATTATTTTCATCAGAATATTTCTCTTCCCGTACAAACTGTACTTCATGGAGGTGAAATTTTTGTTTCCTTCATTATCTCAGTAAATCTTAGGATATTACGTATATTAAATCCATGGACCAGAGCATGCTTGCTTTCCTTTTATTCAGCAAGCAAAAATTGCTCTTGATTCTGATATTGTAATTGACCTCATAAGTGAGGAGAGGTCCTCTTCCTAGAAACAAGGGGAAAAGAGAGTGAGTCCTATAGAACTTAACAGAACCTGAAGAGTAAATGGTCGAGTTACTTAAAAAAAAAAAGAAAAAAAAAGAAAAAAAAAGAGAAAAGTTACATGTGGAGATGTTTTCCAAAGCAGATTAAACAATACTATGTTCTGTGTAATATCTTACTAGGTCGCCTGGAAAAATCAAGTTTTTAGGAGGTGCAAGATATCAGTAATCATTCTGAATGTGAGAACTGATCTCTTTGAGTTGAGTTTTTGCTTTTGCCCACTAGATGGCACTGAAGCCCATAAGAATGCAGTTGTCAGAAGTGAAATTTTAAGACTTTCTGCTGCTCAAAGGAGGCTGGCAGCTAGCTTGCTTGTAGCTAATTTTTCTTCATTGTATTTAATGCGCTGATACTCTGCATTTTAGGGCTGTTAAAGTGTAATATATCAATTTTATTTTATCAACAGCTCAATCATCATCATGTTACAGTCAACAATTCTACATTTATTCTTTCCATTATCCTAAATTACTTTTCAAAGATAGAGCTGAAGAAAATTCTGATAGGGAAAAGATAAAATTCTTATTTTTCTTTTCCCTGCAAGTTTCATACCCCAACAAGTGTAAAGTCAGTTTCGTTTGCATAGTGGTAGGGGCATAATTAGTCCATCATTAGGTCTCTTGCACTAGCTGTTTAAGTCAAATAAATGGAAGGGGGCGAACTAAGGAAATGTATTTGCAAGTTATTATTTTATGACTGCTTTTGGCAAAGGTCTTAAGCCTTGCATAGTACGGTAAATTGCCTCTTCTGATCTTCTGCTTGGAAGTGTGGTGTTGGTCAGGCTGTGCTAACAGTCCTTGGCTGGACAAAACAGGCAGGGACAGAGTGAGAGGAATGAGTCTGGGCAACTCCATTTGTGGAGACAGATTAGGGCTGACATGTAAGGCTCAAAACTGAAGTAAAAAAAAAAAAAAAAAAAGGATTTTAGCTGTCCAGTCATAATTTTGCCCTTAGGCCTTACTGTGTTTAGTTTTTTGCCTCAATATCTTCTGTGTTGACTAAATTCTCTTTAGTTTTAAATTTGTCAGGCCTGCTCTTTCAGGCATTTGATGTGTCTTTCTTCACTGTCATTGGGAAATAAAGGCGCGGCACTCTAAACCTGGGGTATCCAATTCTCCCGAGCCTGGAGGATGCCCTGGGGATGGGAGAGGGTTCAGAAGCAGTAGACTTTCTAAAGCCAGTTTATCCTGTGAAGGGTGGTTGCCTTTCCTGGATAATTCACTATTATTTAATGGTGTTAGGCCTTGGACTGTAGAGAAATTTTAGCTAAATGAAACTGAACATTAAAATTAAAAAATATTTTTGTATCCACTGTATTTCTAAGAATAAATTATCAGCTTTGTTTACTTGTGGTTTTTCGATCTCATACCCTTGTTTTCTCCTTTTTTTTTTTTGGTGCAGTCGAATTTGCGGGAGTCCTTGTCCAGCAGTGTGGCCTGATGTTATAAAATTAGCTTATTTCAACACGATGAAACCAAAGAAGCAGTATCGTCGAAAACTAAGAGAAGAGTTTGCTTTGTAAGGATGAAGAATTAGTTTAGTCAATTATAGTAGCATTGAATTTTGCTGGAATCTTTATGAACTTCACTATTTTCTAGAGACTGACTGAACATAGATTAAGTGTGAAGAAAACTGGCTTTAGGTTCTTATCCTTCCGAAGATACCTGCAGAGTTCTTATTAACCCTTATTAAATAAAGTTTCAAGAAGGGGGAAGAAGGCCCTAAAATTTCAGCCACCTGTCAGCTTTCACCTAAGGAAGCATTTGTTTTCCACGATTGGTACACCTGCTTGCTGCCCCTGTCCAAAAACAGCTTGGAGTACTTAATTGTTTTTTATTAGGACAACTGGTTACAGCTAAATATGCAGTCTGGTTAACATTACAGTCGTTTGGGTCATAAATACATTCAGCACAGAAGAGTTTTTTGAACCATGTATTGTAAAATACTACCACTGGGCTGTTTTTGTGCAAAGATCACACATGAAAGTTATGGTAAACAGCTGTATATGTATTTTAAAGGGATTGTTCCCCTCCATCTACTTTGGAGTTTGGGAAAAATGCATCATCCTGTTTGTACTAATGAGATCTACATTTCTAAAGCAGTAGTTATTTTGTTTGGACCAATGGAAACTGCAGCTCCCATCGTGCTAAATTCCAAAGTGTAAAGTAACAATATAGTCTCAGTTTAGTGGGTTTTCTTGTTGGTTTGGTTTGGTTTTGTTTTAGAAGAAGAATATTTCAAGCAATTAAATCATACAAAGATAAAGAAACATAAATAGCCAAGTGTAATCCAAGGTGAACTTTTTATCTACCTCTTACTACCAAGCAAGGACTTAACACTAATGATCAGTTATTTTGGAGGGGTTGTGTTAATTAAAATTTTTCACTGAAGTGTGTGATTCAAAATACAGTTGTGATGCTTTTCTCCATTTTGTTCTTTTGTAGCATCCCACCAGCTGCATTAGATTTGTTTGATTACATGCTTGCTCTGGATCCCAGCAAGCGCTGCACAGCTGAACAAGCTCTTCAGTGCGAGTTTCTGCGAGATGTGGAACCATCTAAAATGCCTCCCCCAGAGTAAGTCATTACTTGAGTTGAGTTGTTCCTTACCTCAACAAAACAGGAACATACACTGATTTCATTTAAGCTTGTTGTGTTTCAGTTCAAGAGGCTCGTGGTGGAAGAAAATCGTTAATACATACCATTGACTAATAATCATTTTCATGCAGAATCACTATGCAGATCCTGGTATCAGCGGCTGTGAGGATCTGAGACCAGTCTGATTTGCTATTCCTAGAATTAGTGACTGAGTTAGTGCTATTTAAAAAAAAAAAAAAATCCTCTTATGCGAATGTCTCTGAAAAACATCGTTTCCCTTTTATTTCTGTTTATCAGTGTCTATTTTTTCCAAGGGTTTTGGGGTCCTTCATGAATCTGAATCGTCGTCTTTGATGGTAGAATGACACTGGGCATAGAATTCTGCGAAGGTATCTGAGAGTTAGTGAAATACTGTACATGATTTCCTGTGACAAATAAGATTCTTGGTTTCACAAACAAGTGAAATATTTTGTGTGTTTTTTGTTGTTTCTTTTTTTCCCTTCTCTGTATGTTTTTCTGAGTGGAAATATATTGCAAGGTCTAATAGGGTTTTTGTAGTGACTTGATTGTCACTTTATTTGGTACAAGTAATGTTTGAACCAGCCCCAAGTAAAACAATGAAAAACTGACATAATCTGCAAGTTTAACTCTTCACTCAAGATAGCTGGCTAATGATAGAGCATTTAATAGTTTGAATGAATTGTACCTTCAAGGCAGCTTTTGCTGACTTATTTTTAATTAGTTACCAAGTAGGAAAAATATTTGAGTTTTATCTAAGTATTTTATTCAAAATCTTTCAAGACTTACCTGTTACGTACAGGTTTTTACTAATGGTCCTGATGCATGAGATAAAATGATCTTTCATAATCTGAATATGATTATGTATGATTATGTATTATCAGTGGCTGAATATTAGTAATGAGCAATGTTATATATTAGGCTATTCACTAAAATCTCAGAAACACTTTGTGGCATGTTGCTTATATGCATTTTGAAGTAAGTGAATGGGAAGAAATTGTTACATTTTTTTTTCCAGGGGTTTGGTAATCCATCTATTGTAGAAGCTGATACAGGAAAATTTGGAACAAATGATTAATTGGTGTCCTTTTAAGAATTAAGAACCACACCCACATTTAACATAGTCTTCAGGGGAAAGTGTTGACTGTTCTCAAGAAAGAATAAAGTTCCTTTTTGGGAAGGAGTAGCTGCTCATTTGAGAAATTGTTGATTGCAAATACTGTAGGGGACTTCTCACAGTTGCCAGATTGTTCCAAGCTGTTGCGGACTAAATACCTGGCAGGTCTTTGACCTGCGATGTGAAGGGGGAGAATAAAGGAAACAGTTGTCATAATTTCCTTTCCAATGGCTCTTGTCATCTGACACCTCATTTTTTCCATGTTCCTGGGTGAGAGAACTGCTCAGACAGTTATTGATTTGTAATGGGAAAACAAAAGGCACTATTTTAATGCCTCTGTCAGTATTTCCATAAGCTATGGGATGGGGCTCTGTGTTCCTCAGGAGATCAGAATTGAGATGCCTGCAGGGAATAGTAATGGAAGGACAGAACCCATAGCAGATGAGTTGCACAGAAGATTTTTGCCTTTGCTTTTTTCTGTCTTAAAGGACTGGGATATCCCTTGTTCTTCCTAGCATCCTAACTTTGCTAGTGTTAAGTACTATCTATTCCTGCAACTTTTTTTCCCCTTTCTTGTTTGCCTGTGCTGTATGACTACAAATAATGGATAGCCATGTCTCTTTCTGTGGACAAATACATCTTTGCAGATGTGGTACTTTTACAAGCAAGAAAGTAATGTTGATTGTCATTGAAAGATACTTGTTCCCTTTTTCTGCCGGAGGGACCTGCGCTTGTGAAATAGGCAGCTGAAGAAGAGATTTCATCCAAGAAAGAATTCTTGAGATCTTGCTGACTCTGGGTGTTTTCTGATGTATTTCTGAATTTCAGCAGGTTCCTCTTTACAACGGTTACATTATGTATAATTTGAGCATTTATTTTACTGCCGTGGATAAAAGCATTTTTAAAAAATCCAGGATAAAACTGATGATCTCTAATCGTTCTTTGCAGCCTTCCTTTGTGGCAGGATTGCCATGAGCTGTGGAGTAAGAAACGCAGAAGACAGAAGCAGATGGGCATGACTGATGATGCAACAGCAACTAAAGTCCCTCGGAAGGACCTGTCTCTAGGCATGGATGAGAGCAGAACCAACACACCACAAGGCATGCAAACTTCTTCCCAACTCAAAACTCAGGGCAACTCTAGTGTAGCACTTGGTCAGTAAATATTTTCGGTTCTTATAATTACCTTCTGCTTGGATTGCACCTCTAGAAATTTTAGATGTTATTTTCAGAGTACTGACATCTCCTGGATTCTTGAGGGAGGAACGGCATTGTAAGTTAAATCTTTGTTACAAAAGATTTGCCTTCATTTTTGGAAACTGGGCATTTCTTTTAATTTTTCCTTAAATTTTTGATCTGGCCAGAACAACTACTTCGCTCTTTGTTTTGAAAGGATTTGATCTCTTGCTCATCTGTAGATCTTCAGTAATCCCACTAGTCAGCTTCTGCTCTAAGTTCATCACAGTCTACAGAGATGGAAGGAATTTTATTGGTATTGATAAACTGACCCAAGGGCAGATTTTAAAACAATCATCACTTCAAATAAAACAGATTCCCTCAGCACGTTATGTTAGTCTTCAGCTTTCCAAGTTGTTTGGGCTGAACCAACTCTTAAAAAAAAAAAAAAAAAAAAACAAACTCTTATAACAAGAAGTAACCACCTCTGTAGCTTGCACAGACATTAATTCTAAAACATAACCAAAGTATTTTGCTACGAGACTGATGTTGTGAATATAATATAAAAAATAAAGTCATGGTCTCCTTGCATTGACACCACTTGAGATAATACAAAATGCATACCTGATAAGATCAATTTTAATTGTGCAAAGTGACCTTAAATCCTGACACTGATACAGGAGTTCATCTGAAGGAAAACAAGAAATGGAGATGAGCATGAAAATTCTTTAATACTAACCATCTTGAGTCAACTTGTCATTTAACAGTGGAGCAGAGTTCCAAATATGCTGTGAAAAGCTAGAAAAAGTTTTTCATATTGCAGTTTATTGCTTCTTGCTCCTGTTCATGCTGTTTCTTACTTTAAGCTGGCTGTGAGCTTCTGCCACTCCTTAAGCTTAAACTAAAGCTTTGGCAGCATTTTCAAAGATGACTTTCTGTAGCCCTTACAATTTTTTTTCCACACGAATGAAAAATGTGTAAGAGTTTAAAACGTCTAGAGGGTAATAGTTATTTTCTTTATGCTTTCATAACAGGTAGCCTGTTGATGGTCTAATGTGCTTATTAGTCATTAACACTAACAATGCAAAATAAACTAAACAACTAGAGAAGGAATCTTCCAGATCTAAAATACCATTTGCCTGTAATTACATAGAAAAATATATCTAGGTAGAGAAGACAGAATTTTAATTTTCAGGGGAGCTTAGTTCAGAGTAAAGATGTATTAAAGCAATTCCTTAAATCCTTATACACCTTAGTTAGAATCATCCATAAGGCATACTACAGGACTCAGTGTACATGCTGTATGCATGCTTAAAGCTGCTGCATTTTTCTGAGTGCCAAAAAGAGGTTTAAAATGTCGTGGATGAACTGCTAATGTTCTGCTTCATGAATGGGAACCCTGGCTGTTGCATCTTAGAATTTGAGAGGAGATATGTAGAGCTCATTAATTTTGTTCTGGTAGAAACTGCTAGGTTTCCCAGAAAAGAGTTAGCTCTTGGAATGGACTTGAAAGTAGCCTAGAATATAAAAATAGGTAGGTTAGTTACCCTCTTTTGACATTTTCATGTTGACAAGCTGGGGGATGTTTGGATGTTATTTCTATTACCATCCTCAGATGTCACAAAATCAACTGTTAAGCATGACATCTAGGTGAGATCCAACAGTAGAAGGCATTACAAATGATATTTTTCCTCTTGCCAAATAAAATATGGTTTTATTTTTATATTTATATAAATATGTAAGATCTTTGAAATCCTTGGAACCTGCCAGAGTTAAGTTCCAAGTGCTTGCATCCTGGTGCACATCCACAAGTAGGGTAATGGGTTAAGGGTTTTGCAGCACTTTCCGGCTGTTCTCTTCTTAGTCTTGCGAGGCAAGTACTTAAGGTTTTATGTGACCATTTCTTCAGGTGTGGCTTTGAAAATGCCGTGAATTAATATATTAGGGCATTAGCAGACAGGCAGGGATAGAAGAGGACAGAAGGTGTTTGTGTTGACTTGGGTTACGGAAATTCAGGGAAATACACACCCATTTTTTAATTTTTTACTTTTCTCAAAGTTATCTACTCTTGGGGCATGCTGAAATCCATGCTGCTTCGCTTTTCCTTTCAAAATAAACTAACACAATGGCTGTTTGAAATTAAGAAAATATTTCTATATTCTGACTTCCTTGTTTATCTATCTTTCCCTGCATCATCATAATTTCTTCTTACGTGTAGCAAATAAATTCACTTAAAAAAAAAAAAGAAAAAAGATGGGTATTATCACAAACCTGCATTTTCCTGCTACTCAGTGATTGACTGCTTGTCCTTCAAACTCAGCATGTGCTTTTTTGCATTTATACTGCTAGCTTCTGGGTCACCTACAGCCTGGCCACTTGAGCAGGTGTTAGAATCCAGATGCTGAATTAGAATGGGCCAGAATGTGACTGGAAATGCGTTTCGCAGATGGCCACTTTTTAACAGAGGGATGTGATATGTCAAAGATAGGAAATTTTGTGGGGATTGGAAATTTTGCAGCTGCCTAAAGCAGGTGGCCTTAAGCCCCAGCTTAGTTGTACTGTGGAAAATTGAGCTCCAGCTTGATGTTTCTCATCTGTCCAAGTGCATGTGTGCACCCCTTGGAAGTCACTTTCTTTATATTGGATCTTACTATTCCATTTCCTATAGAGACTCCCCCCAAGGCAGTTAATCTGTAAAAGCATTCCATTTCTATGTTGTCCAAAACCATGCTTTGCCAGTTGTGTCAGCCATGCTAGATTAGTCTTAATTTTGAGTTTCTGAAATATGGAAGTTCTAAATAATACTTAAAAACACCTTTTTTGTCTTTAGCAAAAACAAGCACTGGACAGCAGTTAAACCAGAATGAAGTGGCAATCCTGCTAAACCTGCTACAGTCTAAAACAAGTGTTAGTTTGGCACAGTTTGCCCAAGTGTTGAATATTAAGGTAAACCCAGAGACTCAGCAGCAACTAAATAAAATAAATCTTCCTGCTGGAATTTTGTCAGCAGGTGAAAAACAGTCAGAACAGCAGCAGCAGCCGCCGCCGCCTCCGCCACCACCACCGGAACAGGAGCCTCTAAAACAGACGACCGTCACGCAGCCTCCTGTGCCCCCTGCTCAACTGAGTCAGCCCAAAGTCGAGACTGACGCTGCCCAGGCAGCCGTACAGAGTGCATTTGCTGTTCTGTTGTCTCAGTTAATAAAGGCTCAGCAAACAAAACAGAAAGATCTGGTGTTGGAGGAGAAGGAAAACGGATCAGGAAATGAAATGTCGTTACAACTCAGGCAGCCTCCAGAGCCCACCACTCCTGCATCTGTCAGCCGGGATGATGTGGAATCGCCAGCACCCGGTTACCCGCACCTGATCAAGTCACTGTACACGGCTGCTGCAGGTACTGGCGGTCTTTGGGGCTAACCGGCAGGTACCTTGAGCAATGGAGACGCGATAGTTTGGGGAAAGAGTTAACGGGTTAACAATACCGAGTCTGTGTGAGCACAGGAGAGGTGATTACATGATTTTATCACTTATGTCTGCATCATTTTTTCATAGTCACGACTGTTCAAGCGCTAGCCGCTCTGTTTGTTTTGTTCCTTTGGTGGGAATGTAAATGCCTGGCTGGACTTCATGTCTTACTGTCGCAGGAGGCATGCAGGCAGAGTAAAAGGTAGTCCCCATTCAAAGAGATGCCTGTGCTTTTTCTGATGAAGCAGTTTAATTCATTGTTTTTTATGGGTGGGGTTTTCTGAGTGGTCCTAGTGTTGGAGAAGACCAGCTTCTCTAGCAAATTCGTAGCTCAGGCTTACTGGTTTTGACTGAGTGTTTAGGTAAAGCCTGTTTTGGGGAGGGGGTATTAAATTTTTTGGTTTTAATGCAGACTAGAGTAATTTCCTAGTGTCAGATTCTGTAAGAGGTTGCTCGTAATGATCACTAATACACATGGCTGAAGGTCTCTGTTGGGTTATAGTAGTGATTTCCTTAGTTTTCTTAAAGTCTAGAGCTCTGTTTTTGGTCGTCTTGGGCTGCTATTTCAGCTTTATTGTACCGTGGTTTATGCATTGCTCTGTGGTGTGTGCTGCTGTTGAAAGAAATATTCTGAAGTGGTTTGGGAGTGTTTTTTGAGGGTTTTTGAAGTTGTTTTGTTCTTAGCCTTACGTTTTGCTGTTCCCTGAAAGGACGTCCTTTTGTCCCTCAAGACCTTTTCTAATGTGTGTGATTTGAAAATCTTTTGCTCTTTGAACTTACTAGTGTTTATCTGTTGCTTTAGTAGTTGTTTTTCAGAGGAGCTTGTACTGTTTAACTTTGCTTGGAAATGCTTGGAAATCTTACTTGGAGGAGAACCCTGCATTGCTTTCCTGAGGCAACCAAGCTGTTGCCTTCTCCAAAATAACCTGTCCAACTACTAGTAAACGTTACCTTAGTTCTCATTAACTTGTTATTTACAAACCTCTGTCGTGTTCCGGGAAAGAGTCATTTCCTTTCTGGTATTGTTACTGTAGATTTTTATTCCAAAGCTGTTCTTTTTTATCTGCTTAGGTCCAGAGGATTTGGTTAGGCAGTCTGAGATGAGGCTTCTGAACCGAACACCCGAACAAGAACGCCCTCGGATCTTGCCTCCAGACCAGCGACCCCCAGAGCCACCGGAGCCTCCGCCTCTCACTGATGAAGATCTTGATTATCGGACAGAGAACCAGCATTTGCCTATAAGTAACTCTTCAGGAACAGATCCCCACGCAGGAGTGAAAGCAGCTCTTCTACAGCTGCTTGCTCAGCATCAAGCTCAGGCAACGACGGAGGAGCCAGTACAAACGAGCGTGGATTACCAGGCTAGAGACTCCTATGTAACAGGCCCAGACTACAAGGATAACTTTGGATCGTCTACCTTCTCCTCTGCCCACTATGGCAGTAGCGATGGCATAGGAAGCGGGTCATCGGGAGCATTAGAAAGGAGGAGCTTCCTCGGAAACTCGGATATTCAGCCTTTGGATAACTACAGTACTGCTTCATCTCACTCTGGTGGTGCCCCTCCTCCATCTGCCTTTTCAGAATCCTTTCCCAGCTCAGTAACTGGTTACGGAGACATTTACCTCAACGCTGGCCCCATGCTATTCAGTGGAGATAAAGACCATAGGTTTGAATACAGCCACGGCCCAATCTCAGTCCTGGGGAGCAGCAGCGACGCTTCTGCAGGGCCAGAGAGTACTCATCCTCTGCCCACCAAGATGCACAACTACAGCTACGGAAGTAACTTACAGGAAAACCCTGGTGGCCTCGGCCACATGCATGGACAGACTTGGACTTCCCCTGCCCAAGGACCTGGCTATTCCCAAGGATACAGGGGACACATTAGCACGTCTGCAGTGAGAGGGCGAGGCAGAGGATTACCATATTGAGTATCTGTTTTTCCTCAGGCACGTCATTTTTATCTGGAAAAACTTTTTTTTTCTAGCTGCAGTTTAAAGCAGCAGTTCAACAGACTTGAATAATGTTAATTCAACAGCTTTATTTTTATGTGGAAAAGGGTCTTGCATACAGTAGGAAAAATTAAAAATGCTTAAAACTCATGCTGTCTGAAAACTAGATGAATTGATTGTACATGTTCACAAACTCTAGTTCTGAATTTTATTTTGTATTTTGGCAGTTTTAAGTGGATGCTAAATTTAGGGACATCAGCTTTTTATGGCACTCTTTCAGATCTTCTGAACTATGCACATTTGTGCTTTTTTTGTAAGTTTGGACCAACTTTTATGTAAAAAAAAAAAAAGATTTTACAACAATCAAAGCAGGGCACTGATTTATTTGGTATTTTTCTTTTTACAGAACTACCTTTAGTCAAAGGTCACTGTCAGTCTTTGCACTGCTTTCAGTGTTATTGTGGAAGGTGTACTTTGTGCTCATTTCAGATAATAAAACACAACCTTTCTCTTGATGCAAAATTTTATAAATATTTGGTCAATGTTATTTTTTTCTTTAAAAAAAAAAAAAGAATGGATGTTCTGGTAAAATGTTCTCTCCATCTCCCAGGCTTGTTTATATAAAAACTGTTTTACTTGAATGGTAAGTGCCTTAACATGTAAGCTTAAGGTGGGCAAAAATTTGGAAGTACTTTATGAATCGATGCGAAAATAATACTTAAACCTAGGTAGTTGAGATGAAAATTCAAATAATAATAATAGGAAACTCAAATAGGTCATAACCTTGTGCTGTTTACTTCATGTGGGCCAGTTACTTAGACCTAATCTTATCTTGATGAAGTCATAATCTCCAGATTGAACTTCATAAGAAACTATGAAAGTGAGGAGAAAAATGAAGAGTAGTTTTTCCTCAGCTCCCCCTTGGAGTTGTAGAAATTGTGTGACTTCCTCTGCCAAATAAACTATGCTTTATATGTCCTTACCAAGTGGTGAAATAGTTTTTCATCTTAAATGTCAACAGCAGTAATTACTTTACTTTGTGTGAAAAGCTGACACTGTCTTCTTTTTACCACAAATACTGCATTATGGGAAGTAACCAAGGGCAAAATGACCAGTATTTAAAGCAACAGCAAAACATTTTACACTAGCTCTAACGCTCTGTAAGCTTGTGATTGTGCCAACTAATCGTCTTTATATCTGCTGTTCCACTGAGCATTTCAGTATTGGAATTGAGTCTCCTTCAACAACTGATAAAATGACTGTAGTTACAACTCTTAACCAAGAGCCACTCCTCATTAATTACAACGTCCAGCATGTTTTTTTTCCTTCGACATCAAGTGGTCCCTCTCCTGCAGAGAGGAAGTATGGTTATATTTTGCATGTACGTAAAAGAATATTTTAAAGCCCATATTGGAAACAATTTTCCAACTGATTATCCAGTTGACAAATCGGTACCTTATGTAACTGAGTGTTTAATTACTACTTTTTAAAAAGTAAAATTTCTACTTACACTATTACAAATGTAGTCTCGTCGGTGACTTTTTGGACTTTCAGAATAGAAGCCAAAGTTGTTGGTGTTTTCTTTTGTTTAGTTCAAAATCCTGGTTGTCATTTATGGCTAACTACCACCTTGTAGAGCATGGAAGAAGTCACTTTGCTAAATACGTAGCATTTGAGGATCTGGCAGATGAAAAATGGAGATGTCCCTGTAAGTCTTGCAGTTGTCTTTACTAGGCACAGGGGAATTCTACCATCTGAAAATAAAATCAACCTGGACAAATACTTGTGACTCGAATAGCCTGTGCTTAAAACCAGAATTTCACATGTGAGTGACCGTGCACTGGGTAGGTTTCCTTAAGTAAGGACACTCCTGCAGCGTTTTTCTGCTAGCAAAATCTTAAAGGCAGAAATCATTAGTGTCATTTAGGTACAGACAGTGTCAGCTCAGGCTTTTGTTTACTAATTGATAAAAACATTCTCTCAGTGTTCAGATACACACATTTTTTTCAAAATCAGGCTAGACTTTCAAAGCTCTTAGTTGTTTTCACTAAAAAATTGCAGTCTGGTGTTACGTTACTGCAGTTCAAATGTAAATATTTGCTAAAAAAGCAGGTAAGTTCAAATGGAAGGTAGACCTCCAAGAGGACTAAGTGATTTAAATTTCAATACAAAAATATAAGGAAATTTTCTCCTGCTTTCCTCCTGGAGGTAAATGTTCAAGTCATTTAGTTCCCCTCATTTAATGCAGAGAAATCAGTCTCCTCTGAATGAGTAAGTGACTGCAGTTTGATTACTGACTGGCAGTAGTCTGATGTTGCATCATTCCACTGAAATGGATTTTAGTCTTCAGATACAAGGATGCCAACGCAAGTATTCGTGCCTATGGTGAATACGAAGGAGATGGAGTAGACAGTTGACTTCCAGACATATCAAAACCAAAACTTGCACACTGTTGCAGATGTGTATTGCACGATGACTTTTTCCCAAATTCAGTTTAAGGATGACTAGCCTCTGACTGAAAACTATATTCCTGGGGCAGCAGTGTTGAGAATAATGTGGAGGGAAGGTTGACATGTTTCCATATGTGATAACTACAAAGAGGTTTTTCCCTTCTCTGCAACCCGGGGGATCTTGGCTCTTTCACCAACTTGTTCTTCCTGGGCAGGTAGCGGCTGTGCAGTGGCTGCAGGCGGGTGTGCTCTGCCCTTCCTTGGCCTGGGGGCAGCCCGTGGCAGGAGGGTTTCTCCCTGTGGCCATGCTGCCCTGGCCCAGGAGTTGCATCTCAGCAGGTGAGCAGCCAGGGCATGGGCCAGGCCTATGGACTGCCGGTCCACGTTCATTTGTACCGGGCCTGTGTGTTATTTATCAAAATTTCCTTTATATTAAGTCACGAGGTGCTTATATCAGTTCAGAATTTGACCTTTTTGAGCAATTTTCACTCAGCAGAGTGAGTCTGTCCTAGTGTGACATCTTACATCGCGTGGCTGTTGCATTTCTGAAGCAGTGGTAGGCATTCTGAAAACCGCATTATTTTTCTGTGGAGCTGTGGCTTTTGTTACTTTTTCCCCCATTCCTTTGGGTTTACGTTTTCTGTGCTGCAATTCCAAAGTGTGCTACAGAGACCTGGACACTACATCAGAAAGTAAGTGTTGTGTGTTTGTATTTCTAAATAAACATAGCAAAATACTATAATCATGGACTATCGAGTAGTGAGTATTTCATTATTTATATTAAGTGGACTGTAGCCATACCAAGAGGAAGAATGTGGGCACAACTGGACTGCTATGACTATGACTTAAGACGCTTAGACTCGTAGAACACTTAAAATCAGCCAAAGGAAGAGGAAACAGCTTTTATCCCGGATTGCTAGTTCTTGTTACCTGGAACAGAAGGAACGGTGTTTGGGGAGGGGTGTAAAAATACATGTATCTTTAAATGTTAATATAATTTCTTGGAAAAGAAATATTAAACGGCAAACTTCTATATTTTCTTACATTTCTGTAAAACTTGGTCTGTGTTAAATCTTGACACGGTAGTGTAAAGTGCTTCATGCCAGCAGAGGTGCCAAGCGCTGTAATGTTAACTTCAAAAGGTCGGAGTGCTCTTCTTTTGCTTGGTGCTTGTTGCACCAGGAGGGGTGCTTGTTGCACCAGGAGGTTTTGGTGTGGTTGGATCAGTTTAATTGGTAACTGTGTGGTAAAAACCGAAGCACTGAAGTAACTTATGTAGGATACCTCTTGTCTGCAGGCAAATTAGATCTCAGACCATGAATTCCATTTCCAAGAGAGAAAATCTCGGATGTATTTCTTGCGTTCTTGTAGCTAATAAGACGCGCAAGCATTTTACGTAGCACATTTTTCCAGGCTGTTCTGTTGCACTGGTTTTTTTATAGGAGGAAATTGGCTATTTCCCTTCTTGATAGTTGTGGGATGTTCTTCATACATGGGCGTGTGTTAAGAAATTAACGAATCACAGAAAAGTGATTTGAGTTCTGTATTTAAAAGATGAAATGACCTTGGTTAAAGTTGAACTAACTTTTGCTTATCAGGGTGAAGAATACTTTATTGCAGGAGTTATTTCAAGACAGCCTAATTTAATATAATCAAACTGTTATTCTTCAGCTTGCTTACTCTTTGTTATTTTAAGCCATCTGTATATAAAATGTATTGTGTGGCCTGTAAATAAAATACATGAAAACTTGAAGTTTTTTATCGTTTTCCCTCTCTAGTTATCAACTGGTGTTTAAAAAGAGCTCTGGGTTGAACTGAATTATTTTTTCAGTATGCAAGTGAGTGTGATTTTCGGCATGTTCAAATATCAAAGATTATTCAAGAAAGTATTTCCTGCTCCGCTCCTTTTCTGAAGGCAAGCTGTGGCAGCACGGGGCGGTGTGAGTGCTTGTTCTGGAGGGGGATGCAGCTTGGCTTGCTGTAGGCACAAGGCGCAGTGTGGCACTGACCACCTTAGCGAGGAATCCGCAGCAAAAGCAGGAGGCTGAGAGGAACCGGCCCCTCCGGGGGTGCAAAGATGCTGCTGCTTCAAGCGCTACTGCAGCCAGAGCGATGTGTTAGAAACAGTGGGAAATCGCAGACAGAGCCAGGTGTTTTCAGTACCTGCCGGTACACCCTCAGTGCTGGTGAGGCGGCGTAAATCCAGCGCGACTTCAGCAACCGTGCGTTGAATGCCTAAGGCCTCTCTGCTTTTTTTCTGCCTTATCACCTAATTTAATGAAAAAAGATCACCTCTTTCAACAAACGCTGTTTCCATCCAAAACTAGGCCACTTCCCATATCTTCCATGCTTTTAAAGCGTGTTGGGCAGACAGCTGCTCTCATCGCACCAGGAGCACGTTGACATAGGTGGAAGAGGCACGGTGAGGGTGCAGCGGGAAGTTGGGCAGGTCAGCACTGGTTACGCTGACGTCAGGCTGACAAAAAGCCAAAAGGATCTTCTCATTTCGGAGAAAATACTTTGGCAGCAGGTATAATGGAAGCCTGGGTTTTTCTTTAGATGAACAATTCAGGCTGTATTAACCAGGATGTCGACTCGCACGTAGATCAGGTGGATGCACAAAACAACTTCCAGTTGCCTGCTCCTCATTAAAACTGCCCTTGCATCTGGTAATGTGGCTTGCAGTCGGCACTGGTTCATTTTGTTGTGCTGGTGGCATGAGCCTGTAGTGGCTCCAGAAGCGTGCTGCCTCTGTTCAGCTGGCAGTGCTGTATGGCCACCAAGCTGCGCAACAGGGCAATGGAATAGGGAATAGGGCATTCCAGTTGGACCTGCATGTCAGTTAGTGTCTTCAGCTGCAAATAAAATAGCAGCAAATGAGAGAGGAGAGAGGGACGCAACTGCAGCAATCACCCGGTATCAACACAGAGCAAGGAAAAGCATCCACAGAATCGGTGGCAGAAAAAGGAAACAAAGCATTTCATTTCATCTCATGTGAGTTATTGCATGTTAGCTTTCAAAGAACCAGGAGCCACGCAATTTTGCAGAAACTTCCGTTTGATTAGATGAAACAGGATTAGGTTGCTTCTATTTGTAAGGCATCTTGGTAAGCCCTGACAGACCATGCAGCAGAAGGGGGCAGCATTCATCAAACTCCCCCATCACCTGTAAGACAAGTCAGAGCTCTTGGCAGTTACAACAAACAAGTGGAGAGAAATTTTCATTTGACAAATGAGGAGAACTGTTTCTTTTTCCCAGTTAACTGTGTTTGCTTCCACGAAGCTTGAGGATTCTCCTTTGAAAGCCACTTGGTTGTTATGGCTGCTTATTTTGGGCTTTTTTTATTGCCCATGGAGAGAGCTTGCAGTCAGCATGATTTAACTCAGGAAGAAATTTGAGTTTGATTTAATTTTTCTTCAGGTATAGCAGTACTTGCTAATAGGCAATACTCAGATCACTTTTCACAGCCCGGCTTCAGTTCTGCTTAAATAATTCCTCCGAGGGTACTTGGGATGTACGATTGCTAGGGCAAATCCTCAGAACGTGATGAATGCGTCTCTAATACAGCTTCTTCCAAAGAGGCTGTATAAAAGTTTTTTCAACACTTGAAAATATGGTGTGGAAAAGACAGAACTGAGTAGAACATGAAATATTTTGGTTACAAAACCTGCCCTTGGAGCTGGTAGTACTCACGTAGCAGGCCTGGCAGCCACATGCTGCCTGTAGGGTAACCAATGCGGATTAACTGGCTTCTGTGGTTAGTGCTCGGCCTGTGCTGATGTCTCTGCTCTCCCTCTCCTCCTACGTACTGCAAGACCTCCTTTGCTTTGCTGCCACGTGTTGCTCCTGCCAGACCTGCTGGCACACCCCTCCTGCTCTCTTTACTCCCACCTCTGTCTAGTCCGATTTGTGTAGGCAGGATGCGGGATTCTGCGGCTGGGATGGGATATTTCCCCTTACCTCGTCTCTCAAAGCTGAAGGTCAATCACTTGTGCTAGAATTTCTGAGGGATGTTAGTTTTCTCCTCTCTGAAGAGTCATAGCAGGAAAGCACCTCTTACACAGGTGGCTATTTTTGTTGTTTAAGAATAGAAGATCTGTGCACCTATCTCCTGGGCTGCTTCTCTAGATTAAAAAGAAGAATTCCTCAGCCAAAAAATGCTTTCTGTTTCAATAAATCACCAGAATTTGAACCACCAGATTGGCCCAGCCCTGTGGTAAGGTTTCCTGTTGCACTGATCTGCTCTTCTAAGTCTAGTTCCCTTCCGTTTTACCCAGATAAGTGAGTAGCTGTGTTTATAACCTAGAAATAACAACAGGCTTTTTTTTTTCCTTGCTATTGTTTCATTTTTTTTCGATGTACCAGCAGATAAAGAAGAAAGTGTATGCAACAAGTCATAGAGCCACATGGCAAGCACTTTGCTTAGTCTGTGAGACAAAGCACTGTGTCTGGCCCTTCATCCAACAAGAATCTCCCTCATTTTTCTCCCTTTTTTGTCAGACTGAGCCCTTGCAGGCTCTAAAAATCCCTCCTCGCAGGGAGCAGAGAGGTGGATCTTGTGTTTCAACATGAGGAATATCAGTAGACGAGAACTGGAAACAAACTGAAAGTGGGGGTTCCCCTGCATGTAAGAGCTCTGAGGTGCCTTTGATGTCTGGGAGGCAGGGAACACCCAACTACTAAATGACGAAACCCAACCGGAGACCACCATTTTGTTCAGGTCCCCCTTCGTGATCAGGCGCCTGGTCCGGCAGGCCTGCCTGCAGGTGGGTGACGTCCCCACTGTGGCAGAGGTCTTCGAGCTCTCAGGAAAGTGGTGGGACTGTGGCACCTGGTTAAATAGCAAAGGGAGTGGTTTTGATCCGAGTTTCTTTCATGGAGTCATAGCATCTAGAGTTTGGATCCAAGCCCCAGGTGTGAGTCAGTTAATTCATGGTTGGAAATATCCCAGAACAGCCAAAATTCCATCACTGGTTCAGTGACGACGCCATTTTCAGTGCTGCAGGTCCTCTGGAGCACATAACCATGTGGCATCCACTGGGATGGACCCTTCTTCATCGCCCCCGCAAGAAGGGAATTACCTGCCTCTCCTCAGCACACCTTGTGAGCACAGCATGACCCTTCTCACCTGGCCTTGGGGGTGATGAAGGCTAGAAGGTGGCTGCTGTTGTCATCTGGGATAAAGGGGCTTGTCTGAGGTCATGTAGGATGTCTACAGTGAAGTGAAGAGCTGAATATGGGTTGTTCTGCCTAGGTTACAACACTGAGTGTGGAGATGAGTATGCAGGCGTTCCAGTTTTTGCACTGCAGCACCAATATTTGTCTCTACTGTAAGCTTCTAGGCAAGATAAAATGGAGGTCCTCTTTCTCAGGCTCTGAGGAGCCCTGATTTTTTTGAAGGAGATGCTTTTCTAGTAACGTTGCTATTCCCATGCATTAATGTTTAGCTTGTAGTGCAAAAACACAAACATTGCTGTGTAGCAACTTAAAAGCCAGCGTTACTGGCATTGACATTTTTATCTTCTGTTTTTCAGAACAGGCCTTCCCGCTTCCTTCATGTATAGAGTTGCTTAAAATGAAAACCCATCACTGCCTTGAGAAACAAAGGATGTTGTGTGCAACACACAAAATTGACAGCTGAATTTGTTACTGTGTGGTCCTGTAATGCTCCCCACCCTGCAAAACTACCCCTTCTGCTTTGGGACAGCCAAAAGACGTAATGATGCCCTGCTTAGCCAGACACAATGAATATCCTCAGGTTTCTTGCCCACGATGAGCTGTGTTGAGGTTTGGTTGTTGGCACGTAAAGTGTTGTCCCTGTGCTCGTGTTAAGCTGATGCTGATGCTGTGAGCAGTTCTGGTAATGGCCCCAGTGATCCAGAAAAGCTCGTTTTGTCTAGCTTGCTTCTCTGAGCAGAAAAGGGAAATCTGTATGGTAACTGATGTCCGGACCTCTCTGGCTCTTTCTTCAGGGTTTGTGATGAAAAAATGTTCTTTTGGTTGACAGAAGCTGGGACCAGAGATGGTGAAAATGCAACAGAGATTATTTCCCCTCTTTAAAACTTGTGTCATTTCCAGGCTGGAGCACATGCCGTCAACATGACCACCCCATCGGGTAACCTGGCAGTGGGCTGTCTGACCGTGCGGGCACCTTCCTGCTTTCTACACTGCTACTGTGGAACAAACAGTAATTGTACGCATTTGCTTGAGTAGTTTTTTGTGAAAATTGTTCATTGTGGGGGAAAATAGAGACTAAGAACTACAGAAGACTTGGGAAATGAAAAGAAATCTATCAATGATGTAGAAAAGAAGTGGGGTAGTAAATAATAATTAAAAACTTATCTGCAGATGTTCTGGTGATTCCACATCAGGAAGATATTACTCTAAATCTGGCAGACTTTGTTAGAAACTACGTACGTTTTTCTCCCCAGATTGCTTCATGTTATGGATTGCAGATCCTGCTCTGAGACTTCCAAGCAAGCACATACAATTATCCAAGATAGTGAAAGAAGACATGCAGGTAGTAGTAATAATTTTTATTTGCAAACTGTACTTGCAGTTACAATATTGCCTTTTGGCAACAATGACCAAAAAAAAAAAAAAAAAAAAAAAAGAAATCCCATAGAATTCAGCAGGCCTGTTCTGTCATAAATACAAACCTATTTTAGCTTATATCATAAGATAAACCAGAGATGGCTTTCTCTCTTTCTCTTTCAGTTGGTCTCATGGGAGACTCCTTTTTTTTTAAACAGCATTTAAGTCATAACCGTAAGGATGCAAATTCCTTATTGACCTTCAGGGAAAAGTTTTGCATGCTTTATTGAAACACCTGTCATTTGTTGTAGATAGCTAATACTCCTCCCTTGCAGCCTATTGACTCCTCTTTTTCATTTTTTAATTCCTGTATTAAGGTTTCAGAATCACAGAGCTTTTTGTATTACAAAAACTATTACTTTACACACTTTATTATGGGTGAATCAAAGCATTACTTTGGATTTGAAATCTAGTTCATTCTGGGTTTATTTAAAACATAGATTTATGGCAGATACAGTGTGATGAAAATATGGTGCTCTTGGCTTTGCAAAAAAGGCAAAATGTGAAATGCAGAACGGATAAGACAATATCAATTCTGAATCAGGAAAATAATCTTAACTATCTTATTTTAGTGTGCTCAGAATATATGCACACATGACATTACAGTTTTATAGAAATTGCATACAATTAATGTGGATATAGATTCTTAAGTATGGAATCTAGATGAAAAATGCTAAAAATAAGCCACATGTCACATACTTATTTAGTAGGCTGCTAAGTAAATAAATTATTCTTTTCAGTTACTTTTGTAAGCAACATTTATTTAAAAGCTGTTTTTTTTTTTTTTTTTTTTTTTTTTTTTTTTTCTGGAACAATCTGAATGAAAATGTTTGAGAAAATGTCAACATTGTAAAGAAACTTACCAAAATCTTTTGGTGAAACTGGCATGACTACCTAAAATGTCTGTTCCTCTTGAATTTGTAGGGAGAAGGGGAGAAACCATCATCCAACAGAATTACACAGTTACTATGAAGTCCAAAACAAATAAATTGGTACTTTAAATATTAAGTGTTTCTGTAGAATTGGGAAAATGCAGTGAGAAAGAGA
The DNA here is from genome assembly GCF_013377495.2 of Cygnus atratus. Taxonomy (NCBI): domain Eukaryota; kingdom Metazoa; phylum Chordata; class Aves; order Anseriformes; family Anatidae; genus Cygnus; species Cygnus atratus. The sequence goes on along the minus strand of NC_066363.1, from coordinate 60,281,897 downwards.
GGGATAAATTATATTGACAAACTAAAAAAAAAATCTAATACCTCCTCCCAACAACAAAAGAGGTTGCAGATGACATGAGAAGATCCAGGTTTCATAGGCAGGTTTCATATGAACATCAAACTGAGGTGCTTCATTGACCCTAAGGGGTCTGAGGGAACCTATTTCTAAGTGTATTTTAAGGGAGATCAATATTCAAAACCAAATATATTTCCAAATATCAGAAAAGGGGATAAATGACCATCTTTCTACACATTTAACAATAATTTATCAGGACAAACAATTTAACAGAACAAAATCAGCATGAGAAACATACAAGCATGTGCCCTACCGCTCATAGATGGTTTAACAGGACCCATACTGCTCGAGTTCTCTTCCAACAGATTTATCATTTGGTTGCTTGACACTTTGACAAGCTGTGTGACTCTGTTGGAGGATTTCATGGTACAGGAGAGAAAACACATCAACAGCAGCTATTCCCCTGGACACCAACATTATTATAAGCACATAAACAGACCCAACAAATTGGATTAGCTTTCTTATTTCTAGGATTTTGTAAAGCGTGTGCTTCAGTGTACTGGAAAAGCTGGCAGTTGCTGCTGTGCTTCAGAGCAGTTCTAAAACTGTTCGGAAGTGGGAAGTAAAAAAGCTGCTCAGGTTGACATTAAATGTTCTGCAGTCAGTCAGAAAAAGCAAGAAATTGGGTTTGTAACAGTTGTGTTACACACCTGGTGTTTTCTGAAACATCTACATCATGCAATATATTATTTTGTAGGAATTTTAAATTCAATGATTCAAGAGCTTAAGCACTACTAATGATATATTAGCATTTTTATATTTGATTTTCTGTAGCTTTTAAAAAGTAAAATGCATGAAAAGGCTTGTAATTATTATGTTGATAGTTTTATGCTCTAGGAAGAGATTATAGCACTTAAACTCCCGTCAAAAAACGAACAGTCAAAAAACCCACCAACCAAACAAAAAAATACCAAAAAGCTTGAAGACCTGAAACCTCAATCTCTGGATTATTTTTCTGTTTTGCAATATGAAAGTGTATTACAATACATTTTAGAATATTGTCATATTTTACTTTCTGATTCATTAATCAGAAAAGCAGAAGTACATTTGTCTCCAGGAGAAAAGTGATCAGATGCTTGGCCAGATTATGCACCTATCAGTTATTAAGATATTAGTCATCAAAAACAAACAAAAAACCTAACAAATAACCCCCCTAACTCATTAAATTAATGACTGATAAATTTAAAAACTGGTTATTTCCATGATAATTGTTTGAGATTCTCCCACTGGAAAAAGCTACACTTCTGATTATGACATAAATCTTTCCCATATGCAGTAAAATTCAACAATATAACTATCCTCCTCTATTTCTTAGGAGACTGTGACCTCTACATCTATAGTTGTGCATGAAAACAGAGACTGTTACATCAGTTTGAAATTGTTCCTGCTGTCATTGCAGAGTTTATATCAGATAAAAGATGAAATCCAAACACCTGTTAACTTCCGTAGGGAATTCAATTCTGTTCTGTGAATTTCCCTTATGAATGGAATCTTGCCCTTTTTTTTTTTTTTTTTTTTTATAAAACTACCTTCTATTAGAAAAAAATGTATAGTTTGGCATAGTTATTTTGGCCAAGGAATTTCATCTCTCCTTGATCCAATGAACCATACAAATGTATGGATTATCTAAGAAATCACTGGAGATTTTCAGTTGTTCTAAGTCCTTGCACACTAATAACCTAAGAAGTGGATTTCTTTTGTTAAAAATGTTTCTGAGTCTAGTTGTATTCTTTACAGCAAAATTGAAAGGTGCTTGGGAAAATGAAAGAAGTTTTGCATATTTAAATCAGAATCTGGAACATTTTAATGAATAGTTATAGCACAGAGAGAGATGCTTGCAGCATTAAGCAGCTACCCTTTACTGTTGGTACGAGTTGGAATGCATGGCTCCCCCTCTGCTGGCACCCCTCCTCCAAGGAAGGCAACACATTTCCAACTTGCTTTGGATTAATCAGCTTTAGGTAATGGAGCAGGGGATGCTGGTCTTCTTCTGTCATTAAGTAGTGATAAGGCTTAACAAAGACACCTCCTCTTGTTATAATTCGATTTCCCCATTTGTAAAATGATGGAGTAATAGTAATATCCTCTCTAAAGTCTGATGTAAGGCTTAATTAAATGTAATTAATGTCTTGGTTAACTTCACATTAAAAGTAACATCTATAAGGTAAATTTGTATTTAGAGGAATATGGCAATTAAATTTATTTCTAGAACTGTGGATTATCTTTCTCCTTGCTTTCTCCTATCTTCCTCCTATCTTTCACACAGGCCTGTCTGGAGCAACACAGAAGCAAAATAATTAAGAGATGAGTGCTGACTTCTAAATCAGAAAAAAAGGGATTGTTTGTGTTAGACAGAAAAGCAAGTAATGGAAACATACAAACTTTCACTGAAATACCATGCTTTTTGTCTTGAAATCACTTTTTTCATGTAGTGTCTCTAGCTGACTGATCTTCACACCTTAGATGTTTATTATGCTTCACAATTTCCCTTAGCTCATTTTGATATACAAAAGTTGGACAATTTTGTTCTTTTTCTTTTTTTTTTTTTAATGAGAAGCATATTGGATTTGGTACTGTATTCTAAAAGAGAGAGTGGTATTATTAGGTATCATTCAAAGGATTATACACACTCAGTTGCCAGGGCCGTAAAATGGTATCAACAAAGTCAGCATCCTTCATCCAGTTGTGGATGCTTGGGAGCAAGAAGGAACAGCAGAAAGTGGCCTGGAGCATATGTGCTTCATCGACAGCATCTGGCTCTGCCACTGTAAAGTGGCTTTTTATTCTTATGAATTTAAAAGCAGGAAGAACAAAGTGACAGCTGCCAGATGTCAGTGTTTGTCTAACCTGCAGGGAGCTCTAGGACAGTCCTGACCTGGGCTCTGTCTTGTTCCTGAATGGAGGGGACAGGAAAATGTTATGAAAGAGCTGTTAATTGTTTTAACTCTTTATGCTTGTTGGAGAATAAAGGCAAATGCTGCCTTTCAAGGCCTAAATGACACCAAAGATGGAGTAGCTAATGCTTGAGATTCAGGGTTATTACATGGAGTATTATAATGTTTGTGTTGGGGGTATTGACAGAGTTTTTATTTTAGGTGCCATTCTAACCATTGCACAAAGAGATGAGGGACGCTGAGCACCTACCTCAGTATTTTAATGTGGTGAAATGTTAAGATCGCACATAAACTATCAGTGAAGCTGGTCACATTTACAAAACAAGACACAGGAAATTGGAATGAAGTGACAGTGAAAAGGACCGACCACTACCCTCCAGTGTGATGCTGAAACTAAGGGTTAATATGATACACAAGCTGAGGCTATTAATCAGTAGGACTTTAGCATATGATTTTAATGAGATCATTACTTTAAAACATATTAGAAAAGCTTCAGAAAACAGATACAGAAACAATTCCAGTCCTAGAAAAAAAATGTCCAAATGTGACTTTAATGGCTGTATTTAATTGCTGCAGAGAATATTCAGCTGTTATTTGATCATCTACCTTTAATAGAAACTTGTTATGTGACCCTTTAATACTATATAAAAATGAAAACTATAATCCACTAATAGAAGCTAATGTTGGACAAAGCAAGCCTAAACAGAAAGCAGATTTTTAAGTGGCAGGTTGGTCTTGGGATCAACTTCAACTGACAGATCCCCACCCCTGGAGGTATTTAAGAGACGTGTGGATGTGGCACTAAAGGACATGGTTTAGTGGGATGTGGTAGCTCAGGCTGATGGTTGGACTTCGTGGTCTTGAAGGTCTTTTCCAACCTAGATGATTCTATGATAGTGTTGTACGGTCTGGTTTAAATGAAGCTGTTGGTTTGATTTGGAAGTTGTTAGGTGAGGTTTAGACCTAACATTGTGCAGGATGTTGGGATAAACACTTCTGGTGTTGACTGATGGACAGTGATTTGATGAAATCTGTCTATAGAATTTATCCTCACTTATTAGGAAAATAAAAACTCATATTCTGTTTTAGTTTGTGGAACCCATGCTTTAGGGAAAAGGTCTCTATCCCATACCTCTTAATGAGCTATCATTGGAGCTATTCATGTCACCCACTCTCTGGTACTCAGAATGTATACATTTTGCTTCAAGCTTATAAAGCTATTTACCTCTTTCAAAGATGCTTAAAAAATGGAATTGGTTAGGGAAAAAAAAAAAAGAGAGAACAAGTAAAGCAAAACAACAAAAAAGGACCTAACAAGACCTCAGGAAAAAGGTAGTGAAGCAGGATTCTGAAAAGAATGCACAGGAAGACAAAAGGAGGATGACGCAGACAGGTTGCAGGTAGAGGTGCCTTTGCAGACCACTTTGCAATTGAAGTTGGCAAAAGTAGTATTACTATTTATTATACTATAGTATTACTATTTATTATAGTATTGCTAGTGAGGTTACTGATAGCTTCTGTCATGAGATTCATTGTTGGAAAAGCTCACTTGGGTCAGCTTTCCTGTCTCAAGACATCAGCAAGTTTGAAACACATTTTAAGCTATTCAAGCTCTAACTTTCTTGATTTGACCACACTTGAAAGAGCTGCTTTGTCAGCAGAATGATGGGAACAGTGGTAATCAGGCCAGGATGGAAAAATTTGTGTGATACAGATAGCTCTGAAGAAGATAGACTCTGTTGTGACTTAAGCCATCCCAAATCTAAGTGTCATAAGACTGGAAGAAAAGAGGGAAGTATCTGGTTCAGAGTGTTAGCCAAAGAAAGAATATGGAAATGGTCAGTGGAAAGGGAGTCTGGACAAAAGTCAAGGCCTGGCCACAAAGCATGTTGTGGACCCTCTGAAGAAACAGAGTAAAGAAAGAAATGAATGCAGGTCTTAACACCTGGAGCTTTCTACTCTCATGTCACAGGGAGACGTGGGATGCATTCTGTACTTCTGCTGTATGGTGCTGCAAACAACGGAGAGAGGCTGATGTGGAAATTTGAGGGGAGCAGTGTGCTTTTGAAGGTGTCAGCCTCCCACTGGGGAGTCTCCTTGCCAAGAGGTGCTGCAGGGAGATGTTTGCTGTGCTGATGATCTTCCCCAGGCCCGTAAGTAACACCAGAAATTGGAGCATTTGTTTTTGGATTCTTACATAGCAACGGCCTAAGCACTAGTAAAGGTGTGTACTTTCATTGGATGTGCTTCTGCTGCTTTTCTCTATCATACATCAATACAACTAGAATGAAACCAGAAACTTGCTTTTTCCTTCTGCACACTGGGAAGTTTACAAGACTGAGAAAAAATTGCTCTGTAGCAGATCTTCTGGTAGTTTAAAAGCTTCTGAAATAGAACTGAGTACTAAGGTAACTGTAGCTGGACTGAAGCTGAACATTTTAAATTTACAGTAAATGATTAAATACAGTGAATGGAAAAAGTGGCTACACATGCAGACTTCTTACTTTTGCTGCTCATAAAACTCACTTCTCTCTGAAATGCACATCTGCTTTCTTGTTGTTCGTGGATTGAAAAACAATAGCATGTTCTCGGGATGCTGAAGGGATAGTACCCGACTTGACACTTTCATGAAGAAGTTTTCCTTTCTTCCCTCCAATTCAGTCTCCCATTAATAAGAATTTATGGAGCATTTGTGTATATACATGTTGAGGATGTGGGTAGATAGGTATATATGCTGGGTATACAAAAATAGAGTATTTAAGAGTCAGGTGTGTTGGGAAGCTAACAGGAAGAAATGGGATCAAAGTGTCCCTGTTTGCCCACACCCTTTTCTTGCATACTTCTTCTGTTGTCTTCCCACAGAACGACTGTGCTTAGGACAGATTTGAATACCATTTGTTTGTATCTTTAGAAGACAACTTTTCTTTAAACTAGAAAGAAAAGGGTGGTAGCTATGGTAGAGGCATGTCTGCTTTGTACAGTTCCTTCTAGACATCTGACAATGAAGTCCATCAGCCACCCACCCAGTGCTCATTTAGATGAGCCAAAATGGTTTTTGTAGACTTTACTTGGCATCATTCCATCCCCTCCAGCAACGCAAACCAACAGGATGTTCAGTGAACTGGGACGGTGGGTGGCTGAGTGGTACCGATTCCACGAAACACGCCGGTAGACAACTACTGCTAGCGGGACCCTGGAGGGCAGATCGAGCCTGTTCCAACAGAAGGGGCGAGAAAGGCAGGCTTATTTCCATGGAAAACCTTTGCAGAAAAGCTTTAAAATACAGTTTGTGCACAGACTGTTCTGCGAGGTAGAAAAAAATGGGGAAAAGAAACAATACAAGACTCACCAGAGGAAAAGTTATGGTAAGGCTATCTGAGTGAGGTATTCTTTCGGGGTGAAGTTAAGGAGTGTGTGTGTGAAACAAAGCTCTAAGGAGACAGATGTGATAATGGAAGGAGAATTCTGTCACTTGCTCTTTGGGTCGATGTTACCAATTGTATGTTTAAAATGTATAGAAAATGTTATTTCTCCCTCACCTCACAGCAGTGAGGAGGATAGGCTACAGGAGAGTTAATGTATAGAACATCCAGTGATTATTCTGAAAGGAAATCAAATGTCATAAAACATAACCAGACGTAATAGAAATCCTGAAAACAGGGATTTAAAAGTTCTTTGTGCAGGCTTTCTAAATGCTTGGAACTTTATTTAAGAAGCTATTCTAAGTACAGGAACACTGTTCATAGTGTAAGCTGTCTTCAGTTTCAACAGAGATGCAATTTGGCAGTTCATTCATCTGCAAACAGTCAGAGCAGTTTCTCAACCTTTTGCCCGTGGTGCACATACTGCTTTCTTAACATCTGGAAATGAACAACCAAATCATTTTGCTTGGCGTAATTTAATTGCCATAGCAACCAGATGACTACTAAAAATTTACAGACAAGGGAAATAGCTTTAGGAAAGTGGAATGGCAAGTAATCAATAGATGGACCCTTGGTGTCTTCCTGTAGTTACTGACCCAAGGTGTACCCTTAACTCAGGTGCAGGTGTTTCCCTTTCACCTTTTTTGGAGACTCCCGAGATCTTCAAATGCAAAGTTTAACTTAGATTGAAAGAATTGATGATACGGGACTTATGCAAAGATGCTAGACTTCATGGAGGTGGTGAAGATGCTTCTTCTCTTCTGGAAACTCAACTGTATGAACAGCAACTTAATTCCTGACAGCTGTTAAGGGAATACAGCTCAAAAGCCTTATTTTACATTAATCTAAAAATCCTTGTTAAGCCACAGGAGGTAGTGGTTTGATTTTAAAAAGTGCTATGCAACTACTACTTATAATCCAATTACTGCTGATACTACTCCCTAGTTGGCAATCAGTGTTTTTTGAAGCTCATGTTTGCTCTGTTATTTGTGGTTTATGCTGTGCAGACATCCACAGAAGTTGTCAATTAGCTTAATTCCTCTTCCCCTGTTTCAGCATTAGCTCAATGTGATTCTCGAAAAGGGAATGTTTGCATCAGTGTGAAAAAGGTTTTGTTCTTCTATTTATAAGCATTTACAGTGATATATCAACATCATGTTCAGCAGTAGGAACTCTTGGGAATTTCCTCATGCAAGCTACAAGGATTTTAAACCCAAAGCAAACACTTGCTTATTCTACACTAACAGCTTTCAACTATCTTGACTACAGATCAATTAGATTGTGGTAAAATACATATGGATACCAGAAGGTTTAAATGTATTTTAATACGACATTGAGCAGCATTATCACTGCCAGCAGTAGGGTAACACAGAATGGGTTGCAGTTATCAAAAATCTTCCTAAAATATTTGGTTTAAAAATTTCAGTCTGACATGCTATCAAATTCTTTGCCTCCTAAGATGCTATCTTTTATTAAAAAAAAAAATCCTCCATATTCCTCTTGCTGTTACCCGGAAAAACTGAATAATGAGAGTTAAGCAACTTTGGGAATTAATTCTAATATTTGAAAACTACTTCCTTGCTAGCACTTGGAGGCATAACTTTACTACCAAATACGCTGGCATGTGAAATCTTAATGTGGGAATACTTTTTACTCTAAAATTGCAAGGAATACATGCTATTGTAGTGTCAAAAGCTTTCCACAGCCAGTGAATATTACAGCCTACAGTTCTGTGAAATTATGTTCAATATTCTATGTAAACCAGACTTTTCATTTTTGTCAGAGAATGTTTACAACTGTGGTTGAGAAAAGGAATGTGTAACAGTCGTAGACCAGGGAAACAAAAGGCAGTGACATTCACCTGTGATTTTACTTCAGAAGAAGAGAACAACAAGAGTTTTAGGGGCTAAACTACAAATTAAAATTTATAGTGCTGTTAAAATTTTAAATCTAGGACGTGCACTAAGCAACTCTCTGATATAGTTTAAAGTGCTGCAACTTAGAGTTGGCAAAACGGAAAGGATGACTATTTGGCTGAAAACATCTCCTGGATGTGAGCACATGGAAATGGCAGGGAACTAATGGTAACCTCTAGGAGAGGAAGGAATGTAGTTTGACCTTGTTCTGGCACCAAGCTTCTGCCCCTCTGTTTCTAGCATGGTAATTGTGTTCCCAAAGAAGTAATGAGGATGAGAAAGATATTTTAATGAGATCTAAGCTGCTTTTAAGGGAAGGCCTAAATTTGCCCTTAAGCTGATAAGGACAAATTTTGTTAGTTTTGTTACCTTTTGTAAAGGTAAATTCAGAAATCCTAGTTGCGGAAGCATTCTTAAAGTCTAAATCTGTAAAGCATGTATTTTAAAGAAAACAGCAGAAAATGAAACTGATTTAATTCTTTGTGCATAGTGAGGCATCCAGTTGAAAACAAAAGTTGCTGTAAGCAAAAAAAAAAAAAAAAAAAAAAAAAAAAGATTGCGAACTGACTGAATGCTACAACTATACTACTGTTAAATGCTAACACACCTTGGTGATTTCCTTCCTGTTTTTTTGTGGTGTGAGTAGTTCTTTGAGCCATCCCAAATGATGGAGAAGTATACATACCTATCTCTCAACTAGCACACAAGCTTCTGAGAGACTGCAACATGAAATCAATATATGATTCCTCAGCAATCAGTGAGTGCAATCCTCCATTTTCCTTCCTAATACAAACAAGTTGGAAGGAAGGAAAATTTGGGGAAGGGAAAACAAAGTCTCCCTTCTCAAGAATTTAGGAAAATGTGGTAAAAAGATTTAATTCCTTGCAAGATAGGGTTGGCTCATGTATGAAAAGCACATGTACAACTTGGAATTCAGAGCAATTGCTAGACATTGCAGTTTATTGCAGAGTTGGTAAAGAGCACTGACAGACCAACGGGTGAAATAATTTTCAAATTTTGTTAGATACTTATGTATCTTAGGTGTACAAGTAAATCCTCTAATGTCAACAAGACTCCTTGCAAGTGTAACTCAAAACCCGAACAGTCTATAAAAAATCTTCTTTAGGGGGGAGTTGAAGAATAGATACTTGTAGATTTTACATAAAATGCATGTTTCTTCTCCCAGCTGTCTGATGAACACATTTGCATAAAGTTAGGATAAAGATATCCCTAACAGGAAAAGAAAAACAGCCTGAGTGCAGAAGTACTTTCTCATTCTGTTGACCAGAAGCATTTTTTCTGCAAAATGTCTTATTGCTAGTTTAAAAAAAGTAGCTTAATATGTATTTTTAAAATCCTGCTTTAAATGAAATTTCAACACTCTAAATTGCATGTTTTACAATTTCAACGTAAACAGTGTGTCCACAGTGCCAGAGAAGAATGACTATTCTATATTACAAAACCACAGTGAAAACCCTAACTTAAACTATCTTTGAGGTATTACACAATTTGAGATTGTTTCCCACCTGGCGTGTTACCATGTCACACAGAATTGAATGCAGGTGATTTAAGTTATCTTACTGTGATACAAAGCTCATTGTTAAACACAGTAGCTAGCAAATAGCAAAAAATGAAAACAAGTATTTGCTAGAAGAGAGTAATGAGTTATGCGGTTTCTTTTACAAAACTGAATGGAAAGTAAGTCTTGCATTCTGCCTTTGTCCATCAAATAAAACGGAATGGATAGAACGTGCATAGATCCGAACTTCTGAAAAGAAAGTGACTTACCTTAAAGTCTAAGTCGTCTGTTGAGGAAAGAACAACGCCCATATTCTTAGTGTATTCATTACAGAAGAATCCCTTCATTAGCAAAGCACAGACATTATTTTGTTTCATGGGCTCATGAAGAAAGGATACATTTCTGATGTGCTTTTTATCATCAAATGCTATTTCCAGAGCCATCCTGTTCCTATGAAGAGGCTTCATAAACAAATGAGGAAGTGATATATCCTATCTCCATTAGAAACATATGGGAAAAAGAATGTTTGCCATATGGGAAAAGGGACTACAATCAGTGAGGAAGTTAAGTGCTCAAGCTTCCTGGATATCATAGTAAAAAAAGGCAAAGTTTAAATTGGCTTTAAGTACATTGTATTTATAGTTCTGAACATGTGTTCATGCATTTTACAGCTATTCAACAATGACACTTTGAAATTTTACTGTAATTGCAGAATTTCTCTTAGAAGCCAGAAAGGTAAATCGTTTTTAAGCTTTTGGTACAGTGTGACGAGTTTAGTAAGCTTATTACATCTACATTTCAATTCCTTGCAGATTCTTGACCAAATTATTGGAGTCTTTAGTAGTATGATGTACTTATAATTGCTGGGTCATATCCTGAAGTGCATAGGAGCAGCAGCTTAACAGATGGAATTGTGGAAGGACTGTATTGATTAATACAATGCTCCAAGATTATTTCCTCAAATCCCTTTCTGGAACATTTACCTTCGTTGATGTCTGACACCCAGTTCCAGGAGTTAACAGTTATTACCAGAGTTGACTGGCTTTGATCCCTTGGAAAGCCAAAGTGGAAAAATGCATCTTTGAAATGTGCAAGGGCAGCTGATATTGGCTACTGTAAAAGCAGTCCCACCTCTAAGAGTCTCTCTTCTGTCATGAATCCTTTTCCTTTCCTTTCTCCTTTCCAAACCCAGTTTCTTCTTACATCTAACTGGGAACGCAGCAGAGCTTTAGTCTCTTAAAAAACATGAGGTACTATCAGATCTATTTCCTCAAGATCACCAAACATACTGCAAAAAGTAAACTGCATTGAGTTTCAAAGGAAAAAGTAACAAAAAAGGTGATTCAGTTAAGCACCCTATAACTTTGTGAACTTTACCTCTCAATGTTTAAAAAAAAAGGAAAAAAATTATACTTTACTATTTAAAGTGACACAATTATTTGATATTTAAATTCTAAAGACTAACTGCAACTTGTCAAGTAATTTCAGTTTTGCTGGTATGCATTCCAGATAACAATACTGATAGCTGCCATTTCAGGGACAGTTTTGATTCTGGGATGAAGATTTAAGAATTCTTGGTATCAGGCAGGCATTATGGTCTCAGTTCTCTGAGCAATCTTTTGGGATATAGTACTAGAACAATAAGATCAGCTAGCACATATCAATAAGTTACCCCCCTTCCAGTTTGATGTTGTTCCTGAAGGTGGTATTCAGCCAAGACATTTTATGATGAAACAGTCCAAGTAGTACTCTAGGGCTATCATACCTCAGCAAAAGACAAGTTACTAAGAACAGCATGATGTGATTCCTCGTGCTCTTCTACATAGCCGTGCTTCAGGACTACAAAAGTGTTTCCTATGAAGTATACAATGAGCTTAAAAGAAAATATGTAGGTTTTGAAAACTGAACTAGTGCTTTGTGTTAACAAAAAATTTTTGCCCTCTACCTCCTGCTAAAAAGCAAAGATCAACAAACAAATAACAGTATGTTCAACACTTTAGATATCCACTGCAGGCTTAACATGTCATGTAAAGAGCATGCCTACAGCTGGAACTATTTCTAATTAGTTCTAAATTACAATATTCATTAGCAGACTTAAGAATGGATCTTCCACAACTAGACTAGTCCTAAGAAAATAAAAAAAAAGAAAAAAACTCATTTTCCTCTTTAGTATAAAAATATAGCATGCACACACAGAAAACAAGAATTCTCTAAGCAAAGATGCCAGCTGTAGGTAAAAATCAAAAGACAAAATTGAAAAATCCAGAGCACATCAATAAGGAGGTGCTATTCATATACTTATGTCAACTGTACAACAAAGTTTCAATCATTCTATGCTATTCTAAAACGTAGATCCAGAAAGTACATTTGCATTTATTTAATTCTGATGTTGTGTTGCTTAGACTAAAATTGCCACTGAACAGACTTGTTTACTATAATCCAGAAACGTCTAATCTTGTTCCAAATATGATTTTTTTAAAATACAAAAGTAAACGATTACAGAATTACGTTTATGACTCAAGATCTGGTTCAACAAATTAAACTTTTCAAAGACAATACATTTGTTTCCTGAGGTGGCTAAAAGTCATATTTCAGTTTCATGTTACACTACAATTAACAAAAAAATGCTAGGCACAAAATCAGATGTTAACTACAGCATACAAGCACATTTACATAAGTCACCTAATTTAACTAGTACTAGTTCTGTTAATGAGTACACCTTAACAAAAGTCCTAAAATAATCTTTATACATTACAAAACAAGGATTTACAAAACTTTATTTTATTTCCAAGTTACTTCATTCTAAAAATGTTGAAACATAAAAAAATACCATTTCTTAAAGGAGTTTACAATAAAAGGCTAACAATCTGGCATGGAAGAGGTAAATATATGGAAACCTGTTTTAACAGTCACAGATCAGTCGCTGGTGATTAAAGAACACTTTGTTCTTCAAAGCTGGTAGGCACTTCCACGCAGCCAGAAATGTAAGTTATCCTACCACTCCTTTTCCCTCCCCACACATAAAAATTTCCATTGCAATAAAAAAAATTGGATAAAAGGGTGGACAGGTGATCAAATAAAAACATTAACTAAGGTCTTTATTATTGTTCATCTTGTGTAAGTGTAAAGATTTTGTCCCAAAGTTTTCCTGACAAGATGGAGTTATCTGGCCTTTAAAAGTGTTAACTGAAATACCTCCCTTTTTTACCAGTATATGTTGTTTGCTCACTGCTGTATTGTTGGTTTATGTCTGTAACAGAAACTGGCTCTAGGCCAGCCCATGGGTCCTCAAGCATTGAAGGTCTGTAATAGTTTTCCACATCATTAGACACTCTTTTCTCTCTGCCAAGCGCTGTACCAAATGGAGTAGATGTCCTGGGTGATCCCTTTGGAAGAAAACCATCAAGTAAAGAAACATTTAATAGACTAATTCAAACTAAAATAAGTTTCCTTCTAATGTAGCAGAGCTTTGAAGCTTACGAATAATCTTCAAAGAACATTTACTATTCCTCACCTGCTCTTCCTCAGAATAAATTGGCTTTATTATACTTTAATTACAAGTTGTGATTTACCAGGGTAAACACCAGTCTTCTCCAAACCACCTTTTTGCCATACTGCCACATAACTACAGAGAAGTTCCTCTGCTATTTTTCATACACTGCCTAAGTCAACAACATGTCTAATTCAAAAGCTGAACAACAAAACAGGGTGTAGAGGCTGAGGAAGAGTCAGAAACATTTACAGGAGCACAAGTCAAATATTCAGTACTTACAGATTGAGCACCAATGTATAAAGCAAATAGCTACAAATGAGATGAGGAACTTACTGTGAAAAACAATTTTTGCTTTAACCAAACTAGTGTTTTGTGAAATTTGAGAAAATGTAACTTTCTTTTGACGTGCAAATCTGAACAGTAATCAATGATTAAACAGGTATTACATGAAAGAAAATCTTTTGCCTGGAAGCTTTTGATATTTTTTTTTCTCCAAAGATCAGGGATCAATGCAATTACTTCTACAAACCTGCGAGGATCTGCAACTTAAAGAGGGCTACGACAAAGCAAATTTAACAATTTAAAATAAATATTTTTAAATATATTTTTTAATATTTATTTAAATAAAATAAAATAAAAATTTTCAGCCATTGTTCATCATCCATTGTTCTTTTCCTCAGCTTCACTTCACTAAAAAGGGAGGTTTTGTCTAAAGCCACATCCACTCAAAATGGTTTGTTTTAACCAAGGCTAAACATCCTATGCTACAGATACACAGGAGTTAGTCTACAAATGTGCCTGATGCATTGTTTAATTAAGAAAAGGATTCCTTGAGGCTGATGCTGCCTCTGACTTCGTAAAGGACTGTAAAAACACTGATTAAAGACTTTTTTTTTGGACCAACAGTGATGATATTTGAGTTTTACTAATAAACCCCCACTAAATCTAAGTGGATCACATGAAACAATTTCTGGGTAAAACTGAGAAATACTGCCATATAGTGAAGACCCCTTTGCTTTGCTGTAAGCCACTGAAACAGCTCAGTCTTGAATCTATTTCTGAAAATGTACTGACAGGTGGTCCCAATCATTACTGTTCTACAATTCCTAAAGCTTGATTATAATGGATACAAGACCAAACATGGGAACATCCTTGTCTAATTTACAGGGCGTTTGTTTCTAATGATTCACCACAGAAAATTAGGTTCTGCAGCTAAGACGATGATCTCAAAAGCGGAAAACTACTAAAAGGTAGAGAATTACTTTATGAAGTATAACATCAAAACCATGAGGGTAAGTTCAGAGAAGGACCTCAATAAAAGGTCTAAAAAACTTCCTACGGGATAAGGAGTTGAGTCAACAATTACGTTATTGTTATTCAAGCACTCATGTTAAGGGTAAAGCACCAGTACGTAGTGCTTTCTATCTTAAAAAAAAAGAGCTTTAAAACACCATGTCTAATAGAGACTGTGCAACTCCTACATTGTAAAACAGTTTAAATGTGGAGCGTATTTAATGTTATGTGTAATCTGCAGCACTCAGAAGAAAGCTGAACTGACTGACTTAACTCTCTGCAGAACCCAGTGACAGAACAAACTAAATCAGTGGCAAGACTCTTTTGGATGGATTTATTTTGTAATATGAAATTTCACTGCAATATAATGCAGACCATCCATAACACCGACATTTTTGTATGCCTGACATCTGTTATTATTACTAGATTATTATGTGCTGCTATGTGATACAAGATTGACGGCTTTCAATAAGTGTTAAATTTGAACTTTTTTTTAATTTAGAATACTAGTCATTATGTCTTTTTTTTCCTTTGTATTTTCATTGTGAAAAAAATCAAGAGGTGATTATTCACATTACAAGCTTGTGGAAAATGAAAACATACAGACATACCTGTGCAAGTGAAACTGATGCCAATGACATAAAAAAAATAACAAAAAGCATCTTTTGGCACTATTCACTAACTTGCTGAAGGTGACAACGCTGCCTTGAAAACAGGGACAATCATTTCCTTAATCAACTTTCTTCACCTGAATTTTAGATGCTGGCAGACGCACAGAAAGACAGAAACCCTGCTTGAACCGTTTAACTTGTTTTTGTTTTTCAAAAAACTTTCTGTAAAATTTTCACCCCATTATGACAATTAGCTACGGCTTCACTAACTGCTGTTTAGTATAGAAAGGGAAATGCTGCCTCTAAGTGAATTCTAAGAGGTGTTGTTCATGAGATTCAACAAACTTGTTTTCATAAAATCTAAAAGCAGGTGCATCCCTGTGGAAAAATTGAAAGCTCAGTTAAGTACTGGCCACACAAAGGTTATTCTTTAAGTTTTCTATTCATTTCAAAAATGAGATTCTACAAGCACAAAAATATAAACTATCTTTTGGATTTCCTAATGAGATTTTAAAGGGTTACTGTCACCTTTGAGACAGAAATCTTGTATTTCACGAATTTCAAAAGCACTGCACTTCTCTTACCAATAGCATCTACAAAAAACAAAGGACCAATCTCTGAAGAAATTTGATGTTGAGAACGTGCAATAAAATACCTCTACCGAAATCTACTGATGGCCTCATGAACTGAGATTTTTGTTGCCCATGTCAAAGAAAATGAGGACTCACAGGTTATGAGATTTCTTCCATCCATAATTGCCCTTCCAGGCAAAACAGTCCATGTGTATAAGTGTACAAGTACATGCACACACATCACCTTACTCCTAGGCAAAGCTACAGCCATACAAATGGCCTTCTAGTCTAGAAAGGCATCAGGTCACTGCTCTCAAGCTACTCACAAGGTCTGCAGAAGGAAAGGGAAGAGGAGAAAACGTAGACAGTCTGTGACCAGATTCAAACGGGTCTGTTCTTCATGTCAGGTTTCATTCCTAACATCAAGGACAAAGCCTATGGGGCTGTTCATGCTCACAGTTCCTGATATGAGCCAGGTCTGGCTAAAACTAAAGACAAAAGGACTTCTGCATATTCTTCTGCTCAGTTAATTTAAGGCAGGCTTTTAAAAAACACTTAGGTGAATATCCAAATGGTGACCTTATGGAGGGACATCAGACATCAATGACTAAAACCCTCTCTCTTCACAATGTCAGAGCCATTTTAATGCAAAAATTAGATCCTACTACTGCAGTAGAAACCCCACAGCCTTTGCTTTTTTAGGATCCATAGGCTTCTGCCCTGAGAGGGCCTTAGATGAGAAAGAAAACATATAATGTTCTTAATGATCCTCTTTCACGGACTATGAGATTGCTGTAAGACAGCTATCTTCACAGTAAAAAAGTAATCAGACTATTTTTGAATAGAAACAAAGTGTCAGTAAGAGGACCTTAAAATTTTATCATCGCCTGTATTGCATGTGACATTACTTAGGCTTTTAAGGTTTCCCTAAGATGTATGTAGTTGCTTTATGCAATTAAGTTGGTGTCATCCCAAGAAACGTCATCCCTATCTGTAGCACTTGTCATACACCCCAAGTAAACCATCCTGAAAAAGGCGTTAACTCGCTCAGCCTGTTGTTGATGATTCTTGAAAAAAAACTACTTTATATAAAGTTAAGCTTTCAGCGCAGTGCTGGGACTTTAAGCAAATACTCTACCATCCCAACAGATGTTCTCATTTCTGTTTAAAGGAAACTCGGCTTAGTTGTCTTTAGCAGATCACTACTTCTATCGATGTCCCGGAAAGCTCTGTATGTGTTCGGGGCTGCTTCTATGCTGTCAGACAGCACAGGCAAAGCAAAACACCCAGCACTTCCCCATTGTATTACGGAAAAACTGATCAGAGGGAAGTAAACAGAAGGGAGAGCTGTCGGTTGCAGTTTGGGGCGGTGTCTAATTCTCCCTGTACCTCGGATCGCCGAGATATTAAAAGGCAAACTGCTACTCCCTTGCGAGTCCTCGCGTCTTCCCTATGGCGGAGCGGCGTCTGTCCTCTGCGCTCGGAGCCTCGCTGCGGAGGGGCAGGACGCAGCGGCAGCGGCCCCCCCGCCCCCGTCCCAGCTGCCTCCCTCCCACCCTCACCCGCCCTGCCCCATACCTGGTAGCGCCTCTGGAAGCCCCCGGGCGAGCGCTTGTGCTGCTGCGGCTGCGGGGGAGCTCCGGCCGGGGACTTGCCGCCGTAGGGAGCCGGGTAGCGGGGGCTGGCGCTCTGCGGCCTACGCGGGGTCTGCCCCCCCGGCGACGGGCTCCCGAAGCGGCCTCCGCCGTGGAAGCCGAAGCCGCGGGGCGAGCGGCCGCCGCCGTAAGGCCCGGCCCGGGGGCCGTAGGGCGGCGTGTGCTGGGGGCTGCCGTAGCCCCGCGGGGAGGGCGCCATGGGGCCGCCACCGGGCGGGGGGCTCCGCAGCCCGCCGCCGCCCGGGTACGGAGGCGTGGGGGGGCGGAAGCTCTGCCGGTACATGGCCGGGGGGCCGCCGGGGCCACGCCGCTGCTGCCTGTCTTGGTACCGCTGCCGGTGTTTCCTCGGGCCCCGCCGCCACGGGCCCGGCCTCGCGGGGGTCCGCTCTCACGGGGCTCCGGGCTCGCAGCGTTTCCGGCGCGTAGGTTCCGGGCTCGCACGGTTCCGGGCCGGGGAAGGCGAAGCGAGGAGCACACGGGGTGATGACGAGCTCGGAGCTGCTGGAGAGGAGGTGGCAAAAGTCTTTGGGCTTTTAACGTTTTAATTTTGTCTTTTTTAGGCTTTGCATGGCGTTTGGAACTGCTGGCAGTTCTTCAGTAGAACGGTAGCTCGGGCAACGAGAGCTGTGGAACTCACAGAAATTCGTAAAAAGAGTCTCTTGGAGGAGAACCCCCTGTTTAGCAACATAATAGCGTTACTTACAGCATTCCTCTTCCTAGCCATACGAGCATAAGTCCTGAACGAATCAGGGAATGGATTTTTCAGATTGCCATCCCTGCAATGCAGCCTTACTTCATTTCAGCGCATCACAGCGCATGACTGGCGCCTTCAGAACAGCAGTGAACAAACATCAACCGAAAACACAAGGGGGGTTCATTCTTGCATTCACTGGTCTTGCTTTCCTTTAAACAACAGCTTGTTTGTTTGTTTCCTTTGCCAATGGAGGTAACTCACTTTCTACTCCCAGCGAACTCTGCTCTCTACTGCTTAACAACTTCCCTGCGAAAACATGGAACATTGTCCTTGCAAAGCTGCAATGCAAACACAGAGATTAAACCCACTCACTTAGGAAATATTTTGCTAACCCTTTACTGTTTTATTTTCTCTAAAAGACCAATTTTCTACGTACTGTTACACATTCAAGAAATACCATGTCTATGCAAAGCAATTTATCAACATACTATCAGTTCCTCAGTCTGACCAGTCTTATTCCAGAAATTGATGGTTTCTTTTAATTTAAACCATTTTCACACGAAACTAATTAGAAATAAACATCATTACACAGGTGTCGAGTTACACTGGGATAATTTTGCTGATGAATTTCTTCTCGTTGACAAATCCTAATTGCTTTTAGGATTCTAAGCATACAAGTCACACTTTCCATTACACATTGTATATCCAGCCAACAAACCTGTGATGTAACTTTTCCCTTTGTTCTTCCTCAGTGTCCAGGTGCTCTGTCAAGCAATACTGTGTTGTGTATAAGGCTCATTTTCAAGCAGTCAGAAGTTTTATCTAGATGCAGTTTTATCAAGATGCAGCTGTCATCCTCCCAGTGTATTTCCCATAAATAAATGCTGAACCTCTGTGCGGGGTTTTTTATCCTATTAAGACTTTTTTTTTTTGGGGGGGGGGAGGGGATTGTTACAAGCCTTTCACTCTGTCCTACCAGGAACTAAAAACAGTCTGCAGTCTGTAAATAGTTTGCTCAGGGAAGACTCACTTAAAGACCCAATCTTCTGAACCCTTCCAGGGTTATGTACAGGTGAAGAGAGGGCTTCCAGCATAACTAACATTGCACCTCTAGTGAAGTAAGAACGAGCTCAAGGATCTACCATGTGCTAAGCAAGAGGATTTAATGGCATGTGGTATAACTGCCTGACTTGTAGGCATGGAAAATTGTCGTGGGGATATTTTATTTCACCTTGGCAATACAGTACAGCAAACAAGAAACAGGTTTCTAGCTATGATACATTGGTTCAGCTCAGAGCTAGACATCACAAAAGCAAAAAAGTCGATTTTGGCTAAGTCCTGGGGTTTACATTCCAATTAAGCAATTGGAGCCACTGTTCTAACACCTAAGAGAAATTTCCATGTATATGAAGGCCGAACACCTGTGTCCCACATACTAAGAAAACACCTGGCTTGTTACCACTTTGTTCCCCTTTCACGTGGGTAACAGGGCTACCACCACCAGTCACCGCCCATTACCGGGACCAGAGGCAAAAAGCCTGCCCGATCTGGCCTATTTAACACCAGAGAGCAGGGCAGCCCACGGGCTGCCCGTGAGCACCGATGGGTCTCACAGAAATCTCCCCAGGGGCCACCGAGCCCCGAGCCGGGGCTGAGGCGCTGCCCACTCACGGAGCCACGCGCGCACCAACTGCCCCAACACCCTCAACAGCCGCGGGGCGGAGCAGCCCCACGCCTGCGCACTGCCTCCATCGGGAAACTATTTAACGCTCCCCTCTCCGAAAAGGGGTGTAAAGGTGAGTGGTGCCGATGCGCCTGCGCATTGCGGCGGAGCGCACCACTTTTTGCGCTGCTATTTGGAGCCGTCGTTAAGGCGCCGCGGGGATGCTGAGCGCCGCGCTGGGAGGACGGAGCGGCGGCGGCGGCGGGGGGCTGTGGAGGAGCCTGCGCCGCACCGGCGGAGCCTGCTCGCCGCGCTGCCAGGGAGCTCCGAGCGCCGCCTCGCCGGCACCCCCCGCGGCAGGTAGCGGGGACATGCCGCATCCCCGGGAGGGGTGGGGGGAGGAGGAGGAGGAGGAGGAGGAGGAAATGGAGGAAGAAGATGAGGAGGGGGCGGCAGCTCTCAGCCCTGCCCCGCGTGTCGCCTAGCGCAGCAGCCGGGCTCTGATCCTCTCCTTTTCCCTTCCCCGTAGGTGCCAGGAGCATGGCTTCCAGCAGCTCCCTGCTATTCCCGCAGGACAACAACCCCGGGCCGCGACCAAGTCAGTTTCCGCTGGCTCCGCTCTGCCCTGTTACTGAGTAACTCTGTTACTAAATAACCAACACAAGCACTAACACTTGCCCGGAGCCTGGTGTGAGATGAGCGCAGCAGGTGCAGCCCTGGCTTGAGGTGACAGTGGATTTCACCCCGGTTGTGGTGGCCTCGAGCAAGGCTGGCTGTGTGCACAAATCACAGCAGTGTGTGCAGGCAGGGTAAGGACATTAGGCTCCAGGGGTTTTCTTCCCTGGATTTGGAAGCAATCAGAACGGGATTGCTGTATTTATATTTAACTCACACTGTTGTGTAAGTATTGAAAGTCCCAATCAGCTAAGGAAAAACAACTAAGGAAAACTTTTCTGTGAATGTGACAGTAAATGGGTTTCAATCTGTTCTGCCATAGAATGATCTCCCTGGCTGCTTGCTCCAATTGCTACAATAGGCCAATTTATCACTACTTCTACCTTTATGATAGGGACAGCATAATAAATTGAACTAAAGTGTTTAAATTGTCTCAAGATTGAATGGATCTATTTATTTTTAATCAAATATGTGTTAAAATGGATACACATAGTTATCTTGTTCATGGTAAATTCAAGGTTCATGGAAATTTAGGCTATACTGAGCCAGAATGACAACAAAAAATAGTCAAGGGAAAAACGTTTGACTTGGGGTACTATAACATAGGTAATACAAGGCACATAGTCAAAAAAAAAATGAGGACAGGAGAGGCTTTTGGTCAATACTTGTTCTTTTCTGATGGTATGTTTTTTCTTTATTTTATTTTTTGTTCCTGCAGTGGTGGGTGGGTTGATAGCACTCCAGTACTCAGGATCAGTGCATCAGAACTGCTCTTTCTCTGATTACCAAAAGGCTTTGTGTTGTAATTGTTTTAGCAAATTGGTGTCCTGCTGGAATGAGAACTCGGGTCCTAGGAGTTTTCTTCTGTGTCTGCCTGTGCTTGTTCTAGTTTGAAGGGACTAGCAGGTCTGTTGCCTTCTCAGTCGTTCACAAGCAAGCTTTTGATCTCTTCTCTTCTTGCATTTCTCTATCATTGTGGACATCATCCTTATCTACAAGCATTTATGGAAAATTCCCAAGGGCCTGCATCTCTGAAACAACGCTTGTACTCTCATGTTTTCTTTCAGCTATACTGGAGTCCTAATCCCTGAATGGAGCATTAGCTGTGCCATAGTGTAAGCGCTTAATTAGTAAGCGTTCATCAGTCTCAGGGTGTGAATGTGTAAGTATTGGCCAGTGTCAATGCTTCACAGGCTTTTTACAGACTTCTTTTTTTTTTTTTTTTTTTGAAAAATCTTTATGGCTTCCTGAAACTGTTGGCTGCAGGTAGGGAACCTGTTGGCTGTGAAAGACTGTTGTAGTGTGGCTATGAGAAATGGAGGTAACACTGAATGCTGGCTCCGGAGGACACTAAGGTTTCTAGTGCTAGTGAGCAATTGAATAAGAATCAATTTTTAAATGGAATGCAAAGAAGAGAGAAAGGTGGGCCCTTTTGGCTAACTAACAAATGATGTTTTTTATTTTTAAATTTTAATTAATGACAGCAATATTATTGTGAAGCAGATGGACTTAATTCTTTAAAAGATAAGCATATGCTCAAGTGTTTGCCTAACTAGAGCCAACCTGCTAATCTTGAGGTTACACTAGAGGATCTGTGATGCTTACCTGGCACTAGCACAAGTGTTTTCCAGCACTAGGAGTCTTCACTGAGGTGTGCAAATGTTGAAGAGAGGTGACAGTCTGAGTTTTCCTAAAGGGTTCGAAATGTTCAAAATATGTGGTTGTTCTTAGACAAGCTTGTTAGCCTGTTTTCAACATGCTGCTTGGTCTGCATATTGCATTTAAAAAAATAAACCCCGTTAAACTCAAATATCTCTGGAGTGATTTGTAATAATTGAGGGGAAATGTCTTAAAGATGAAGAATGGGATGTGAATGTTTATTACTGGGAGCAGTACAGTGACGGAAAACATAGCAAAAGCCTTGAATTCTCAATGCTTCTTCATAGCTCTGTAGATTATTTTTATATATATAAACATATTAAGATTAAAAATCATTGAAATTAAAAAAAAAAAAAAAAGTGTTGGGGGGGGTGTTGTGATAGGTGGCACTGATCTGACGGAGGGAGTGTGGCACAGGCATTCATGATTGCATGCCACTGTTGTGTGGCTCTGGAGATGCCCTGTACTTTGAGGGATTGTAGTTCCTTCCTCCTGTTCTGGAAGTCTGTGCTCGAGTTAACTGTTTTCGCCATGTTTTACATCTTTTTTTTTTTTTTTTTTTTTTTTTACCTTGACAAACACACAAAGCTAACACAAGCTAGTGCTGTGTAAGTTTTGTGATGTTATTGGGCAGGTGCTGCTTCCTTTTTTTTGTGGTAGGAGCCAACCTTACAAAGAGTAATGAAATCCCCGTCTGCATGGGACAGTGTAGTGTTTGTGTTCCCAGTCTGCAGTTCAAGACATTAAGTTAGCAGAAGAAAAACTTCCTTACTCAAGGCTACCCAGAGATATTTGCAAACCTGTGGTCTAGATGACGTGACTGTTTGCCTTGTCGTGCCACTGCTGTTGTTTCTCAGGGCTGGTCAGGCTGGAGAGGGTGAAGAGGGAAAGGAGGAGAGAATTGTGGTTTGCTAGTAGTCTTGCCTGTGTAATTGTCATTGAGAATTAAAAGAGAGAATGAGTGTTTCCATGGTTCATACACTCTGCCTTCAGTTTTGTAACTTCTCTTTTGAAATGTAGAGACTTTGTGTGGTGCAAGTGCATGGGTCTCCAGGTCAAACAGCTTTGCTGCTGTGGATACTGTGATTCACATTCATCTGTTATCCATTAATTTTAGTTTGTCATTCAAATGTTTTCCATGCTTATCTTGGATCTTTCTTCAGGTTAGTCTTTAAAAGATGTGTGTTTGTGGTTGGCATATATAAAAATACCTCGAGGTAGTTTTTACTGTAGAATTCTTGGGTGTCTATAATAGGCTCTGCTATATCAGCCATAAGATTTTTTTTTTTTGACTTTGAAAGTCTTTAATAATAATGTAATATAATCCTAATAACATACTTGTAAAGAAAGCTTTATTATCCTGTATTTGGGGAGGGAGGATGATGAGAGAGTCACAAGAAGGGTTTCAAACTTCCAATCAGAAACATCTTGAAAAAAAAAATCAACTGAGTTACTGTTTTCTGTTTCTTGTCAGGTGCTAGTAATGTAAAGCCACTGGATGGCGTGAAAATTCTTGACTTAACAAGGTTTGTGTTTTGTCTATCATTTGGAACACTCTGTCTAGATGCGAGTATCGTAGTAGGAAAAACTAAGAATCTTCTTATAATGTTACAGGGTGCTTGCAGGGCCCTTTGCTACAATGAATTTAGGAGATCTAGGGGCCGAAGTCATCAAAGTGGAAAGGCCAGGTAAGGTTTGTCTTTATTTTAGCTATGGTAAGAATGCGTGCCGGTTTAGCAAATGATTGTTTGTGTATTTGGAATTGTCGTCTTCCAGTGTTCCTCAGATTATTAACAACAATTTGGTTTGTGATAATGTTGTGGGCTGTTTACCACGGACTGAGAATGTAAGTCTGGACACTCTGAAAATATTTAAAAAGACAATGCTATGTTGCATTGGCGACTGTTTTTTGTTTAGTGTGTATGTGGTATTGGCTAAGAAAACCTTAATTTTGTAGCTGTTTACCTATATTTTTTAAAGCTATAGCTTTCAAATTTCTGGAATACTCTGATGACATTGCCCTATTTCTGGTGCGTTAGGGAACTAGTTAAGTAAGTTTGTTTGCATGTATATGTTCTGTTTGCTTTAGCAACGTACTCTGTGTATGTGTGTTTTATTCAAAACCCAATACATTTAGGGAAGATGAGTGCGAGAAGGTTGAAGTTGTAAGATCAGGTCACTTCTTTCCAGATATTAAGGTACAAAACAATACCAAGTCATCACTTACTAAAATGGCTTATTCCATCACTCAAAATTAAATTGATGTGTTGAGTTGTTTGGACTTTGAGGTTTTAGTTTGGGCATGGGAATGCTTAGGTGTTTCAAATTTCTCGTAATGTGGTGAGGGAGTTAAAACAGTTGTAACTGTAGAGTGACATCCAAAATTTGACATGCGAACAGAAACTTCCAGCAAGGATTTATATAGGAACTATGAGTCCCCAGTCAAGATCCTCAGATTTGAGGCTCAATAGGTTTATAATATACTTCCAATTTTTTTCTTCCCTCAAGCTAATTTTTTTATATGTTGGTAAATTCATTATATTAGGAGCTACCGTGGGGGCTTTACTCAGCTGGGAAGCTAAATTCCACCACAACCACACTCTCACTCCCCCCCTCAAAGGGAAAGGAGGAGAAAATATGATGGAAAGGGCTCAAGGCTTGAGATAAGGACAGGGAGATCACTCAAAGATTAATCTCGCTATGCCAAGTCTGTTTTGCTTGTGACGATAATTGATTACCTATTACTAACAAGCTAGAGCAGTGAGAAACGCAAAACAAACTGAAAACACCTTCCCCCCTTTTCACTCTCTTCTACCTCCTTCTCCCGGGCAGTGCAGGGAAATAGGGACTGGGGACTGCGGTCAGTCCCTGATGCTTCACCTCTGCTGCTCCTTCACGGTCACTTCCTGCCCCTGCTCCACATGGGGTCCCTCCCGCGGGATGCCATCCTTCCCAAACTGATCCTGCGGGGGCTGCCCACAGGCAGCAGCTCTTCAAGAACTGTTCCCACATGGCTCCGTACCACGGGGTCCATCCCCCAGGAGCAAACTGCTCCAGCACGGGTCCCCCACGGGTGGCAGCTCCCCCCAGACCCCTGCTCCTGCGTGGGCTCCTCTCCATGGGCTGCAGCTCCGGCCCGGGGCCTGCTCCTGTGGGGGCTCTCCATGGGCCGCAGCCTCCTCCAGGCCACATCCACCTGCTCCACCGGGGGCTCCTCCACAGGCTGCAGCGTGGAGATCTGCTCCATGTGGGACCCATGGGCAGCAGGGGGACAGGCTGCTCCACCAGGGGTGTCTCCACAGGCCGCAGGGGAACTGCTGCTGCGTGCCTGGAGCACCTCCTGCCCTCCTGCTGCACTGACCTTGGGGGCTGCAGGGCTGATGCTCACTCCTCTCTCCCAGCAGCTGTTGTGCAGCAGTTTTTTCCCTTTCTTAAAGTGCTCTCACAGCAGCACAACCAGCGTTCTGTGTCTCTTTGGAGCCATCTGGAGCTGGCTCTTACCTGACATGGGGCAGCTCCTGGACTCTTCGCACAGAGGCTAAAAAAGCCCTTACCCTGCCACGTAAACCCAATACAGCTATCTGTTAAAGTTTTTGCTTTGTTTTTCCTAGCAACAGGAAATTATATAGAGAACAGTGAAACAAGAATGATATAGCAGTTTAAACTTAAAACAAACAAAAAAAAACAAACAAGTACAGGAATCATAAGAATCAGATGCTAAGTTTGAATAACCTTATTGCATGCTCACAATTATTCATTATGTGAATTAGTGTATCCTATGCCTTTGCCATATTAATTGGGCATCTGTAGCTCATTCAAACTGTTCACTCCTAGATTTTTTTCATCTAGGAAGTGTTGGAATTCAACATGTAGCTAATGTTAATGCATAGGAGGTTGTGCTGGTGTGAACCTGTATCTGTGAAGATGATAATCTAAATTTTGACTTGTCCGTTCTTGCTATGAGAATGAATAGCCACAAGACAGGCCTGCTGTTGTGTTTTTTTATAAATCATAGAATGGTTTGGGTTGGAAAAGACCTTAAAGATCATCTAGTTCCTATAAAGGTGTAAAAGTAAATTTTGATGCAGTTAGATTTCACGTAGAAAGCGTGGAAGTAGGCTTTACTGTTAGCATTCAGTATAATAGAATATTTTTGTAATTAGATTCATGTATTGGCAATTACTATCTCAGTTATAATATGTAATTATAAAGAGGGATGACTCTAGCTCTTCATTTCTATGTCATCCTTAGAGTTTCCTGAACTCTACACCATTTACATATAAACTGCAATGACTTAGATTTTTTTTGGTGGGGGTGTCTGTGAAAAGTTAAAGCTCTTCACATGCAAGCCATTAGATTTTACAAAAAGAAACAAATCAAACCAAAAAAAGAACACCCTGCCCTTCTTCCCCCCCCCAACTAACCAACACCTAATAAAATGGATGCCTTTTTTCAGGATTCAGTTATACTCACACAGATTTCTTGAATTGGAGGTTATTTACTACTCCCTAATGAGAAATTTTCTTTATTCTCTTTGTTTATCATGGGCCAATACTGTCTCTAGGTTCAAAGTTAAACACTGTGCTGCTGCTAGGATTTTGAGTCTTTGCTCTTCTCTGATCACTGAACCACAGAATGGCTTGGATTGGAGGGGACCTTAAAGATCATCCAGTTCCAACTCCCTGCCATGAGCAGGGACACCTCACACCAGACCAGGTTGCCCAAAGCCCCATCCAGCCTGGCCTTAAACACCTCCAGGGATGGGGCATCCACAGCTTCTCCAGGCAACCTGTTCCAGTGCCTCACCACCCTCACATTGAGGAAGTTCCTCAGTGAGCGAGTCTGTCGCCAGCCTTCCTGTAGGCCCCCTTTAGGTATTGAAAGGTGGCGATAAAGTCTCCATGGAGTTTTCTTTTCTCCAGGCTAAATAACTTCAACATTTATCAGCATGTCCTCACAGGAGAGGTGCTCCTACTCCTCTGGACTCATTCTAATCTTAATTCTAGTGCTCAATGTGTCTGAGATTAACGAGCTTCCAGTGTGTGTTTTCAGATGCAGAAGAAGATTTCTGTCACTACTTTAGAGTCTGGTTGGACTCCGAGTAGTTAGCTTCATAGATAGAACTTACTTCAGAAAGAGAAGAATATTTGTGTGTGTTTTAGCTTAACATAATAGTTTTTCCACTCAACACTTGCACTTGATATAAAAAGAGCTGTTTCTGAGATCTGTTGAGGATTGCGTAATGGTAAAGTAAAAAAAAAAAAAAAAAAAAAAAAGAAACAAAGCCCCACCTCTTCATTCTATTGGAGTAGCTACATTTTTTTAGTTCTTAAAACCATACAGGAATAACAAGCCACATGGCATTCAGTTCAATTCTAGAATTACACCTTTCGTTTGACTTTTAGTTTAAGCTTCATTACACATTTGAGGCTTGTAACTATGCCATAGGAGCTGCACATCACATCAAGTTTCCATGTTTTAAATTTCTTTACTTTATTTTGGTATCGTATTTACCAGTTCTTTTCAAAACTAATGAATCATATGTTTGAGATGCTAAGACATAGTACGTCTTGTATTTTGTTTTCAATAGGGAATATGGAGTTTTAGAACATCTAACAAAACATCTATCAAAAGTCTTGTCACAGCAACCTATGGATCATCCTTAGTCATGTTCTGTTTCAGATGTTTTCACGTTAGTGACAGGGCAGAAGCTGCATCAATTTGATGAGATGGACAGTGGTATTTTAAATATCTCCATAGTAAGAATGGAGCAGTGTTGATGATTAGTATGAAGTAATCATTTTGGAGATTTGCATTCCTGCTCTTGAAGAGTTTGTTTGGTGGTTGAGGGAGAAAGGCAGCCGGAGAAGTCTGAATGTCAATCATTTGATGACAATCATTTGACATTCAGTTTGAATGTCAGTCATGGATAATCTCATTTTTCTGTGAGATGTCTATAATCACAGGAGTGTTTATTTGTAGAGGATAGTAGTCACACTACGTGTGTGTTCCTTTTCCTACGTGGAAAGTATTACTGAAATTTTGTTTAATTGGCTCAAGATAGGACCGTATAGAAGCAATACTACTTTTTTCCCCAAGCTTCCTGCTTGAACCAAGATAGTTCTTTGAGATGATAACCAATACAAATGTTGTTGAGTATAATTTACATTTGTATATCTTCTGCCACATTTGAGCTTAGATGGCTGTAACCTTTAGGTGTTTTTCCAGTGTGTAGCATGATATGGCAGTGGCTATATTGTGTTGGACCAACGGTTCTTTAGGTCAGTTGCGTATCTCTGCTAGTATTCATCTTCTGTGTTGCCTCACTGAGGAAAGTTTTTACTCCCTTAAAGTTAACAAGGAGTTAAGGTCTAGATACTGAAATAGATGAAGAGATATTGTGCATGCTTGCTAGCACTTGGGATCATGATTATATCCAAACTTAAATTTAGTTTTAATTCTAATTAGATTGAAACTAAAACTGGCAATTAAAATAGATTGCCAGTCTTCATGACATTTAAGAAAAGTTTAAAATTGGAAATTAAGTATAAATGAATCAGTGACATCAGTAGCTGCAGAAGCTTGAATTCCATTTTCCCTTTCTGTAAGGCAAGAGAATTTCTGAATGGTGGAGCACTGTAGCAAATGCTTCTTTTTGGTGCTGTTCTGCAGCACGCAGCTTAACAACTTGTTGTTGATTAGTGATATCATGACTTTGTATCTGGAGTGTTTCATGAATGGCTTGTTGACTGTGTGAACAAGAACGTCTGCTAAATTCTTCCAGATTGCATGAAAGAATGGTATTGCAGCTCTGCTTTAAGTTAAAAAGGAATTAAAAATACAGCTGCTCCCCAATGTATTTATTTCTATTTTAAAATGTAAATAATCATAGCAGGAACAAGGCAAGCTGTTTTAAAATCATGACAGCACGACCAAAAACAAAACTCACTTTGCTTAATTACATTCATTCTTAGGTGTTTTCTGAAATAAATGTCCTAGAATATGTATATTATTTTTTTTTTCCTGCCTACTAATTGTAATTTAGAAGGCCTAAATATTACCTAGGAGAAGAAAAAAAAACTTCTTATTCCTGTTGTGTTTTGCCAGTGTAATACAGGACAGTTATAAAAAATGTAAAAAATGTGATGGTATTTCTTTCAGGAGCTGGTGATGACACAAGAGCTTGGGGCCCACCTTTTGTTGGAACAGAAAGTGTTTATTTTCTCAGTGTCAATAGAAATAAAAAGGTAAATGAAGTGCTACATTGAAGATTAATCTGTTGTAATTGCAATTAAAGATGTAGTTCTCCTCCTTCAAATTATTTACGTTTGGTCTGGTATAAAAGCTGAACTCTGTACAGTACATTTATCATTGACTTAAAACTAAGTGAAAATGAACAGTAAAACCATAAGTAAAGACGATTAACAGAGAACTTCACTAGTTTAATTTTCTTAGATGTACTTTATAAGAATATAATTTGACTTCATTTGATTCTTAACATATATAATGGAGCAATAGTTACATTGGCATTAGTTATGTTGTCAAGGTGAGTACATTTCAGGACAAAAATGAAGTATTTTAAACAAAAAAGGCTGTAAATCTCTGGTATGCTTCTGGGGTCAGCTGAGGCAATTTCAAAATACAGGAGTGGTCCTGCCAGTCTTCAGTTGCTGGTGCAAATCAACTGAAAATTAACCCTGATGAAATTCAGGGTTATTAATTCTTTTAAAAGATCGTTTTTTTGGGATGGATCACCTGAGCTGACCTGCCTTACCTGGCAGCTGGGGATTGGGGAGAGCAGGCATCATACTGTAGTTAGGTTGGCTGAGTGTAGTTTGAAACTTGAGGATTAATATGAAGCTTCACAAAGTGCCTGAGCTGTTTAGTGGCTTGTTGCCATTGAAACAAATGTTTCTGGTGTCCCCATGTGTACTTGCAGTAGTAAGTGCTGTACAAACATACAGTGAGCAGACCACAGTGCAGCTCCCAGTTGCACATCCATCAGGCTTGTTCTGTTGCTTGTCTGGTTCTGAGACCATTAAGCCTGCTTTACCAACAGAAAATTATTTTTAGGGGTGGAGTGGGGTTAAAATTTGTTTATTTAGCTATAGTGTGAAACTTAACTGTTGGTTGTGTTTAGAAGATGTTGATAATGATTAGAAGGGCTTTTACTTTAATTACTTTTTTTTTTGTCTCTAGAGCATAGCTATCAATATGAAGGATTCAAGAGGAGCAAAAATAATCAGGGAGGTAGGTTTTAATGGAATGCAAATCATACCTATTTTGTATTGGTTTGATCCTGTGTAAGAAAGAATAAACTCTGCGTAAACTCTCAAGTATAAGATATCTGATAATTAAAAATGTGTATATGTGCAGTTCACTTCTTAAATACTTCTAAAATTACAGTTTATTGCCTCTACGCTCTGCAGTTTTGCATGCAGAAAAGTTTGGTGCACAGTGTAACTTATAATGATTTTAGATAAAATTTACTTGAAAACTTCATCAAAAGCTTCAAATTAAATATTGTGAGGAGAAGGTCTAACAATCTAGTGCTTATCTGGTGCTATGTTAGATCTTACTGTACAACTTCATCAACCTAGCTTGAAACTCCTTCCAATGAAGTCAGCAATGAGCTTACAGAAGGAGAATTGGGCTACATACACTCTTTGCATATTTCAGCGTGTTACAGTATATTCACAACTTCAGTTGCTCTGCATCTTTCTGAGAATTGCTGTCCTGTAGGTCAAATTCCTACAGATTTCATATATCTTTATTTTTTCAGTATTTCAGTGCAGAATGCAAGGGTGATTTAAGGTGATCTTTTTTTTTCCACGTTGGAAAGCTAATAAAAGCACCGTATTTCACATTCTGTAAAACTTGTGTTGTCATCCTTTTTTTTTTCATTTTTCTTGAAGTATAGGACCTGCTACATAGTTCTGTAGGGCTAAAAATCACAGCAGTAGCAATATATCTAAAATGGTAAGCTGGCTTCTGATCCTGTTTGCTTCAGTATCAGTTCCAATCACTCTTGTTTTTTGCAGTGAGACTGTATATGTCCTGCAATAAGTGGAATTTTTCTGGTAGTAATTTTTGCTAGGAACTTTATATGAAATTAAAGTAGATTAAGTTGTCTGATATTTTGATACTTTTTTTATTGTCAGCTCTATGAGAGAGAGATGCTTAAACTCCGAAGATTTCTATATAAGCCAAGGATTTTCTGGTTCCCTCTCCCCGTGCTCTTTGCAGAACAGAACCATTCATTACTGATTGTTATGAAGCTGTATGTTTATCTTCTAAAGGTTTTGGAAACAGGCCATTTGGA
The DNA here is from genome assembly GCF_013377495.2 of Cygnus atratus. Classification (NCBI taxonomy): domain Eukaryota; kingdom Metazoa; phylum Chordata; class Aves; order Anseriformes; family Anatidae; genus Cygnus; species Cygnus atratus. Next base: position 60,250,434 of record NC_066363.1, on the reverse strand, counting down.
ATAACACAGATGTATTTTTTGGATAAAATAGTCACATTCTAAATAAGGGTTTAAAAAAAAAGTTCCTCCCAGAAAACCAGTAAAAAAAAAAAAACACCCTAGTTCTCTTTGACATTTGGGAAAAGAAAGGGTGAAAGGAAGAAAAATTACTGTAAGCAAAATGTCCAATGATTTCATGAATATGGGCTGAACCTGTTTGACAAAGTTGAAGACATCTGGGACTATGAGTCAGGATGAACTGGAGGAAGGATGGATGCAGCATTAGCTTCTTATGTGTGAATGCTACTATTTTTGGTTAAGAAATTCCTTTTTTCTCATCTTGACATTTGTGTCGGAAGGGGGCTCCTTGATTTTGTTGTTAAATGTACAACTTCCTCCTGCCTGCAACATGGAGAACCTCTTCATGGTTTGTGCCACTCAATGGCTGGTGACTTTACAGTATTACAACCTTTGTGCTTGAGGCTGAGTTCAAACCCCACATGATTTTTGTATCAAAGTAGCAACTTTCCTATCATTGTTCTACTTCACTCAGTGATAGCCTTGGGGGAATTTGGTGCAGAGGTCTTGACATTTTAATACTGCATCTCAAATGGAACCAGAGTATATTTTTTTCCATTTTCTTCCATTTGGATTTTCTTAAAAATAAGAGTGTTATGTATAAGAGGCTATCATTTGTTGTCAGTTGTCTTTTGGTAACATCAGGAAAGATGTGTAAAGAATTGAGTGTTGTTCAGCAGTGTGTTTCCTATAGTGTAAAGTAATGTTTGTATCTGCAAGGTAACTAATGGCAAGAGGAACTTTGCATTTGGGACATCGGTTACTCACAATTAAATACAAACTATGTCCTGGGCTGAAGACCTACAAAGAAAAGTGATGAGGTTATGATCATTTTTCTTTATTAAGAAAGATAGCATGGCTAGAATAAATCATTTCCTCCCTTCCTGTAAATTCCATATAGGTGGAAGGAGGTTAATATCAGAATCCAGAATCATATTAACAAAGGAATCGAGTCTTGAGGTGTATGAAAAAAGCACAACCTTGATAATTGCATCAATATTATCAAGTATGCAGAAGAAACCTGTTAATCAACTGTCCTGGATTTGGCACAGTACTTAAAAAAAAAAAAAAAAAAACAAACAGGAAAAAAACAATGCACACTTGCCCAAAGGTCTGTTCTTGCATAATTATGTGATTATTTTACACTGAAGTTCCTACTACTACTTTAGTGCTCTGTTTTGTTTCTTTATTCTGTGTCACTTGTAGCCCTGTTTTCATTCCTAATGCTTTTAACTTGCTGTGAACTGCCTTCCAAATATTTGAATGTCTCACTGAATGGAAATGATTTTCTCTTCAGTGATGGTATGTGCACTAATACCATCCTCTGACACACAATCTTTTAGAGCATTATTCAGCAATTTTCAGCATCTTGTTTTAGGAAACTTGGATACCTTTCTCCTGAGTATTTAACCTTAACTAATTAAATTCTGTGTTTAGTCATGAAGGACTTAAAAGAATTCAGTTGGATGGGGAGCTGATGGCACTCCTTTCCTCCTGTTCAATTTAGCTGATAGGTCAGCATGTGTCATGAATATTGTCATCTGTGTGTGTGCGTATTCACACATTTCTCTGTGTGGAGTACTTCTTTCAAAAAATCTTTTTGAAGGCGATGAATAGCCTGCTCTGTCAAGTTAGTAGCATCATTGTGTTGTTTATATTCAATTTAATGACTAGTTGGCATGCATGATACCTTTTTCTGTCCTGAGGTTGAACATATCAGTGTCTGATCTGAAGCATATAGTATTCCAACTCGGGTCTGCATTCTGTTGCTGTTAGTAGAATCAGAAGTACAAGTGGTAAGCTCTGGAGGGCTTGTAGAACACAGTGTGAAATTTCAGTTGACAATGGACTTAAAACCCCGTTGAATTTTAAGACCAAAACACCTTTTGTGTTTTAAGAACATGCAATTGGTTAAGATCAGAATCTGAGTTCAGTACTTGCCAATAACAGAACACTGGGTACCTCTTAGAGTTCACTGAGCATCAAAAGAGATGCATACTATGCACACACTGACTTGTACATTAAAGACTATTTCCAAGAGTAATGGGAATGTTAGTGGCAGAGCTGGCACAATATTTGTAAGACATCTATAACATTATGTTCATCTCTATAAGAATACATACACACTGCTAGACTGGTCCTAAATCATTGTATCTGCACTTCACACTGTAATCAACCGTATATGTTGCCACATCCAGAAGTATTGCACTTATTTTTTGTTAGCCATCTTTTTTTCCCCCTTAGTGGATTGTAGGAGATACCTCTTCAGTATGAGGTGGGCAACGGATCTCAAACTAGCCTATACCATCTCTGTGCATCTGATAGATTACAAAGCATAGTGAAAACAGTACACAAGTTGTAACTGATTGCTTTTCTTGGATGAATTTAGCTAAGGTTGTAGTTTTGCCAATTGGAAAAGTATTTAATGTATGGACTGTGAAGGATTTAGAGAGAAAATAAACCCCCTTGGCTCTCTTTTTCATAAAGGCATGACATTAAACAACTAACAGCTTCCCCCACTGCATTGCCCTTAATTTACTTCTGTGGTTGGATCTGCTGTCCTGCACAGAGGATTGGGACAGTCGTAGATCTGTCTGAGCTGCTTCTGTTTTTACTAGCTAATGCTTTAGCTCTGTGAGCTCTGTAGAAACCTTATCTTCTTGAGAACTGTCCTGTGACAAATGCCTGCTTTTTTATTAACTGTCATGAAGTTATGGTCTTCTATGGAGTCCACTCCTATTGAATAGTTTTTTTAAAAAGAGCCATTTGTCCACATAGAAATCCAGCAATACTTATTTAGAATATGGAGACTTTCTCATATTGTAATGGTTTAAAACTAGTAGTCCTAGCAGTTCTTGACACAGCCCCTTGAAATAGCTTACAACATGCATTTTAAAACCCACTTTTACCTTATGCTGAACTTAGTTTCTGTAAATTTTACTAATGTTTCATCCATGCTTCCGGTTAAACCATTCATAATTCGCATGCCTTCTTGACTGAATAAGAATCAGTTTGTCTTTCCTGTTAAATATTTGCTGGCTTGGCTGTTTCTTTGGCCTTAGATTCAACTAAACAGTGTACATGCTAGAACAAAAATGCTTATGATTGCTGATATGATGACACTAATTTATAGAAGCTGGCCCAATTTGCTGTATATATTGATCAGACAGCTGCATGGTAGTTCCAGAGAATGTGACTCTGATCATCTTGAAATAACATTAAGAAATGAAATGTTTTAGATCATGCTTAAAGGTGTGTGCACAAACATGTTCCTCTCAGGGAATAACTTTTAAATTCCTGTAAAAAGAAACAAAGAAAAAACCATCCTACAACCAAACAGGGGAAAAACTCCAAAACTATACAACTCTGCCAAGCACTGCATATTTCTGTTAATATGTAGTTCTCAAGCTTCAGAAGCTCTCAATATTATATTGAAACATGTATAAATATTTCTGTTCATAATTTCTATAAAAATAAAAAGATACAATTTAAAGCCCATCAAGGTCATATGTTAATCTTCAGTAGATTTTGGACTAGGTCATTCATTTAGATGTGATGCAGAAAATCATGCTGCAGAGCTTGACATCACTGTTCTAATCGAGGTGATTTTAAGATGTTCATGTTAACCATGTTAACCTCATAACATTTTTGGGCTCTGTATTTTGTTTCCACATACAGAAAGTGGGATATATAGCCTTTGTTCCAGTAAGTGTAATCAATCATTTTAAAACTTAAAAATAAAAAATCAAACAACAAAACAAACATGTCCAACTCCCCCCCCCCCCCCCCCCCCCCCCCCCAAGATTTTACAAAACCGTAAGGTAGAGGAAACATGGAAGATAAACATGCATCCTTTTCCCCCTCTTTCCTCACGCTAACTACAGGTATAAAGCTGGTGACTGTTCTGTAAATTTTGGTAAAGTATTCGGAAATTAATGTGATTCTGCTAATACAATTATGTTGTAATTTCATCTAATAACTTTAGGATTTTGGTAGTTTCTCTTCTAGACACGCCGCATCCCTAATGTGTAGTTTGCAGACATGCACAGTCTAACAGACCAAAAAAATATCTTTAGGTTTGAATTCTGTTCTGTCAGAAAGACAAGAACCATCTTGATTAGTGAGATGTCAAGTTATATGAGGAATTTATTGAACTTTTGGAAGCTCATTAACAAATCTTACTCTTTTCTAAAGCTTGCAGCTGTGTCTGATGTTTTTGTGGAAAACTACATCCCTGGGAAACTGGCTGAAATTGGTCTAGGTTATGAAGACATTAAAAAGATTGCTCCTCACATAGTGTACTGTTCAATAACAGGTATTGTAATTTCAGTAACTTGTCATTGTTTCCTTTATTCCACTCATCTTGTTATAACTCATGTAGCAATATCAATGTATATTATTTCAATGTCAGTTAAGTTAAATTGGAAGATAGAAAACAAGTTTTACTTTAATTCAAAAACCAATACAGAAAAATTGGGAGGCAGCAACGATGTCAGCACTTTATAAGGTGATCGACAGTGGCAATAGTAGACTGCTGTACTCCTATTGGCCACAAAGGAGCCAGCATTGGTGGGGTTCCTTGCATTTTGCTTTGAACAGATTGATAACTCATTTTTCCCCCATTGGTTTTAATGAACCAGTTTTCATTGCAAGTTTCCAATCTAGTCATTTCAATGTTTACTGCCCTGAAGCATGCTTCTCTCTTCAGTTATCTAGTTACATGTTCATGGAAAGGAAGTAGACATGAATATCAGGACCTGCATACATGTTAGAATTAAATTAAAACGAAGAAGTTGCACACGTTCAAAGACCAATTCAAAATCTTAGTTGCAAATCAGGCCAGACCTGTTTTGCTTCTGAATTTCTGAATAACATCTTTAGCTTTTTAATTACTGTGTGTTTCCCATTTAATGGGGAGCAAATGAGGTTTTTTAGTCTGTGATATATTTTTCATGCTTTTGTGCTTTTTTGAGCCCTTAAGACAAGGGCAGAAAGGCAATTATGTTCAGGACTAGCTGTGAAACCTGTTAAGTCTTTCTTTACGTATGTTTAGGTTGGTCTGTGGTTAGTTACCGCAGTGTTTTTCACATTTGCTTGTGCATGTAATTTATCATTAGTAAATTGAATGTTTTTGTGGTTTCAGTTGCTGTACAGTTGATGAAAGAATAAAATGATACCCATCTTGCAATTTATTTGTGATGGCTTGGCGTTTGATTTGGTAAATCTGCTTTTCCTCTCACACTGCACATGTCAACTTCTGAATGCTTTTACGTGTTTGTGATATTAGATGAAAACTTTGAAGTAAGAAAAACTACTTCATTTCACAGAATTGCTTAGGTGGAAAAGGACCTCTTGAGTTCATCTAGTCCAACTCTCCTGCTCAAGCCAGGTCACCTGAAGTGGGTTCCTCAGGACTGAGTCCAGATGGGCTTAGAGTATTTCCACAGATAGAAACTCCGCAGTCTCTGGACAATCTGTTCCACTGTTTAACATTTGTCGTGGTAAAAAATGTTTTGTGCTCAGGTGCAATGCCATGGGTTTTTAGTTTTTGCCCATTGCCTCTTATCATTCAATGGGTGCTACTGAAAAGGGTCTGTCTCCCCCTTGCTCACTCCCTCCCACCAGGTATTTATATTCATTGGTAAGAATCCCCTGAGTTTTCTCTTCTTCTAGGCTAAAGTCTCAGCTCTTATCATTTCCTCATGTGTCAGATATTGCAGTCTCTTAATCATCTTCATGGAATCACAGAAAGGTCCCTTCCAACCTTAACCATAAAGACCATCCAGTTCCAACCCCCCTGCCATGGGCAGGGACACCTCCCACTAGTCCAGGTTGCCCAAAGCCCTATCCAGCCTGGCCTTAAACACTTCCAGGGTTAGGGCATCCACAACTTCTCTGGGCAACCTGTTCCAGTGCCTCACCACCCTCACAGTGAGGAAGTTCTTCCTTATATCTAATCTAAATATCCCCTCTTTTAGTTTAAAGCTATTAGTCCCTGTCCTATCGCTACACTTCCTGACCAAGAGTCCCTCTCCAGCTTTCCTGTAGGCCACCTTTACGTATTGGAAGGCCGCTGTAAGGTCTCCCCAGTCTTCTATTCTCCGGGCTGAGCAAGCCCAAATTCTCTCAGCCTGTGTTCATAGGAAAAGTGCTCCAGCCCATTGATCATTCTCTGTCATATTCAGCTTCAGGTTAGCCTTGGCTTTCCTAACCCTTTGCTTGCACTACTGCAAGTTGAGAAGAACAAACTGGTTTATTTCTAAACTCTGTCACCTGATTCAAGACACTACAGCTCAAAACTATTTTTTTACTGTACTGCATTCAAATATCATTTGCTTTTTTGGAGCTGTGGGATGAATGCTAATGTAAGAACATTTAGCTTTAAAAAAAAAAATGGTAAAAAGGTCAAAACTAAAATATTTGCTGACAAAAATTGCTTCGTGTAGAAGCTCAGATTAAAATGTGAATGCCTATGGAAAGAGACAAAAAGATTTTTTTTTCCGTTGTAAACAAATAAGGCTAGACAAATAGCAAAGGAGGTTGTTAAATGCAATAAAACATTTTAATAGTAATTATGATTCTATGTGTACTGCTAATTATTATGGAGAACGCTAGGGGAGTTTCTGTACTTAAGCCATTTTCTGCAAGGGGTCAATTTGAGAAATTGTTAATTTGAATATTCAATATAAAAGGCTTTAGAACAAATTGGTAAAATGGATACTTATAAATCATCTGTATCAGTATATCGGAGCAAGGTGAAATTTTGTTGGAGTCTGTGTTATTAATATGCATCATAACTTTGCCAAGGAAAACATACAAAAAGTTAACTGACCACATCAAGCTGTTCATGTAAACATATGAATCACTTCACTTTTCTGAAGCAGATGGGGGAACCTTATCAGTAATCCTTCACTTTTTAAGGTACCTCCTATTCCTTTGCTTGCTGTTCGTAGTGTTCAAATGCTTTTCCTCTTTCTTCTCGTTTCTTAGATGTGGAAGCCTATTAAAAACAAGGGGATTTGGGCACAGCAATCTGTCTGTAAACAATGTCTTGGATGTTGTGATGTTAGGCGTGATAGTATGTGATCAAAAAACAGGTTTATGTGAGTTAATTGAGGCATCTGATTTGGATGCCTGGTTTTGTGAAAAATTGGTGCAGGAAACAGGTTAATGCTGTGTTCTGAAAGGCCCTCAAAAAGTACTCAGTTCCCTGACTGTAGACAGGAGCTATGCATGTGACAATGTACAAGGATAAGGATTGGAATTAAAGTGAAGTGGAATGACCCTTGGACAAACTGAATTCTTGTAGGTTCCTGAGGGCTTAGATGCAATATTTCAGATGGAAAGAGACTGAGAACGCAGTCTAAGATTATTTGGTAATGCCATAAAAAAAGCTATGTGTATATAAAATGCCTAGCTGGAGATATGGAAAATATGAGTTAAGGAAGATCCAAAGAGAAATATTGTTTGTCAGATGTAAGAGATGTGCTGGCCTAGAACATTGGATTAAATGGACTAGTTGTCTTCCCAAATGTTGAAAATTGTTGAGACAAATTATCTTGGTTACAGAAACCCCTTTTACTTCTAAACAGTGGGATTTCATCCATCATTTTGCACCTCACTTACAGGCTGCGCAAGAGATAATAGGAACATGTTAGCTCTCAAGCTCTTTCTGTTTTGCAGGTCCTGTGAAGGATAATGGATACACAATATAACATGAATTATGTTACACGGTCTTTGAACAGAGGATTGGAGTGGTTTATGCTGTTTCACTCAGCCAGCTTCAAATATGCTTTTTAAAGGGTGTATTTTATGTATCATGGCTATTATTAACAGACAAAATGATGTTGGTCATTGTTAATGACTATCATGAACTCTGTTACATTTTAGATATGAGAATACAGAGACAGACATTTTGGCATAACACTTGATAATGCATAAGTAACCAAGAAATAAACATGTCCAGTGTGTCAGAATCAGGGTGTTTTCCCATTTTTTTTTTCTTCTTGTTGTTCATTCTACATGCTGAAGACATTATGGCAGATTCGTTTAATAAATTACAAGTAATTACTGGACACTACTTCCCCTATCCATTTAGTTAACTCATTAATGAGACTGGATATCATCTGGAATGTCTTGGTTTCTTATTTTTGGAACCATATTACCTTTCATGTTTAAACATCATAGGTATGGAATGCAATCAATAAACAAGTAATTTGAAGGAATCAGTTTCACCCTACAGCATAACTTGTATAACAGCTGTGATCAAGATGTCTTTCAGATTTTTTTTGTCTCATTCAGTTGCTACATGTAAGTGTAAATAAGTCAAGTTGGATATTAAAACTTTTTTAATTTTAGGGGCCATCCAAAAATATGGAAAGTAACTTTCTGACTCTAGACTGCATTGTATCCTTCCTTTGTATTATCCCAGAGAGTGTGTGCTCAAGTTGTAATTGTTTGTGTTATTATTATTATTATCATTTTAATTATAAGACTATCTCTGTCTATTACCTTCTACCTTGCCCTTTTCTAGATGCGATTGCTAAGCTTAGCAAGTTCAGATTCTTCCCCCGCTAGCTCAGTTCCTCACCAAACATCAGTTTCGCTTACCTCTTTTGGCAACCCACGCTTTCCTACCAAATTAATTTTCCAGATAATCTCCTTCAGAACCTTCATTCTAACCTGTTTTTTGCTGCATAATGGGTATGAGCAGTAAATATAAATAAAAAGTGGGCTTGAGCATTCTCCATTGGTCTGTGAGGACAGCATAGATATATTTGTCAGAACCAACTGCTGGGATGTGGTATGGTGTAGCATGTGCATCATGGACTGAATCGTTGGAGATTTTAGCCCTGAAGCACTAGCAAGTGTTTCCTTGGAAAGTGTGTATTTCCGAGCTCACATCATAGCTTAAAACTGTATTCAGATATTTTGGTGGAAATAAAATAAAACAAAACCTTCAAAAGACACAACAATATTACTAATAGAAAAGCATAACCATGACAAAAAGGTCTCCCAATTTTTTTCAAGTCTTCACTATAAAGAATAGAAATTCTCAGGGTTTTAAGCAAACAGCTGTAAAGTTGTTGTTTTCTAATATAGCAAAACAAACCAGCTTCCTCCTCAGTTTTGTGCTTAGGAATAGCAGAACCATTCTGTGAGAAAACATTCAAAAGTTTTGTTCTCATTATAGTGTAAAGATCAAGATTTGACTATACTGCATAAAATACTTTTTTCAATGAAAGGTATGGAGGTGACTGGTTCAGTGGAATTAGGCACACATTGTAGCAGAAAAAATCTGGAGACAGGCTTCCTGGAAGTCAGAAGCTATGCTACTTTATAATCTACTCAGACTTCAGCAATTTCTCTTACATACAGGAATGCTGTTGGTATGGAATCACCTCTTTTTAAATTTTGGACTGTTGCAAATCGTTAGTGATAGTAAAATGAAAGGCAGTGTAATTTTTCAGAAAGTCCAAGGTCATATGTGGGTGAAGAGTTTAGACATAGGTAAGCCAGATACTGTTGTCTTTTTGACATTTTGGAAGTCCTGATTAGCAAACCAAGTTTCTTATCCAAACAGTGCTGATTGAATGTATCCAGCCCTGTGGCAGCAGTATTTCTCAATGTTTCTGCTGCTTTTTAAGTGCTCTCAAGTTCCAGATTGTCTGTTCTCGCTCACAAGTTGGCTTTTCTGGTGAGAGTAATCTTAAAATTAGTCTAAATATAATATATTTTGACAGTTCTGTGGTTGAGATTGGTTTAAGTTTTTTTTGAAAATTGGCTGCTTAAAGTAAATCATGTACAGGTCACAGGAGAGTGACTATTTGTTGCTATTGGTATGGTCTGTATAGTTCAACGAAGAAAGTCAGTTTATTTCTGAACAGGAGGGGGCACTGTTTAAAAGGACAACATTATTTTCAAATTAAAGCACTTTTTTCTTTTCTTAATACCTCTGAAGGTAATACGTTTGGACAGACTTTGAATTTTGTAGGTTTTTTGAATGATGAAGGCTATTGCTCTTAGCTTCTCAACCCCTGTCCCCCTGCTCTGTTCGTTTATTACTTTTTGATTGAACTGTGCTTGCTCTACTTCTCTTCTACAGGTTTTGCTGAAGCTGGTGTTCCTTACTTTTTGGCTCCTTTCCTTCTTTTCTTCTTTACCTTGTATCATATGCAGGTTGCTTTTTTGTGTCATTTATAGCATTACCCAATTTCTTCTTTTCAATGTTTCCTTTTTCTGTCATGCCATTTCTTAAAATATGGCTATGAGGTACTTAGTTTTATGCCTGTTTAAAGATTTATTTATTTTCTCTTGTAAACAGGAGAAAAATAGTCTAGTATATTTATGCTTGAAAGAGATTGAAGACGTAATGATGATCTGTTATGCAGAAATATTTGTAGTTCAACCAAAAAAAAGAAGTAAGATAAGATGTTTGGAATTGCTGTTTTTATTAACTTTGTATTACTGTAACAGATTATATTTCTTCGGGATTTGTGGTCTCTAGCCCCAACGAGTCTTAACTCTGATTTTAAAAATGATTAGACTACACTGAAGTGTTAATTGTGCTTGCTAGCAAAGAGTAGTGTTGTAAAAAGACAAAAAAATAAGTGGAAAGAATGGCAAAATATTTTTTTCACATTTTGTGTGTCTTCTAAGTTTCATACGGTTCTAAATCTGGAATTGTACCTTGTAATGAATGTACATGAAGTCCTTAAAATCCATAAATGAACATATTCCTTCAAAAATATGTAAGTCTTATGCATCTCATGCATGATTCTGATGAATCTGAGAAGCAAAGTAGTTCTTCACTCTATCCATCTGCATAACAGATAATAACTCAAAATAATGTACTGATGATTTGTAGCTGCTCCTCATGAGAAGATGTAACGTTATAATTTTAATGCTCGTCCTACTTTGTCTCCAGGATTTTCATGACAGGGAAAAAAACAACAACCTCAGCATGTTTTGCTGGTCAAAGGCTAGCCAAAGTGTTCTTAGTCCTCTAATTTGCACACTTTCAGTGGTGAGATGTGGAATTGCCTTGGACTAGGTATAGTTTGTAGACTCCCTCTTACCAAATGATTCTGGCGTATAAAATCATAGATAACTTGGACGGTCTAATTCTTGGTGCTCACTCCTTCGCCTGATGCATGCCTGATGTTTTTGTCACTTCTAGATGGTTATAGATCTGGATATAATTACTTGGGATAAATTGGTAGACTACCTGCCAACACAATGATAGATCCTACATTAAAGAAAACAGAGTTTGTTTCACAACATGACATAAATTGGCAAAGTAACTTCTTAAAGTTGTAAATTAGTGCTTATGGAGATAGCATACAAGTAGGAAATGAAGTTCTGCTCAGAAGCTGGCTCAAGCAATGTTTTAGTTGTAACTAAATAACAGCAACTGTAGAAATGGTTTTGATCAAAAGTTATTAAAAATTCACTCACCCAAATTTACTAACAAGATGATTTTTTTTTTGTAATTAAAAAAGCAAAATAATTTCATCAAATGATCCTAAAAGTAGGCAAAACAAGTTGAAAAAAAAAGCACTGAAAGTGAGACAAAAAAAAAGGCAAGCCAATGCAAGCATGAAGAGTGAAATGGAAATTTGGAGAATTAGCTGAGAATTTAAAGAATTGCAGCAGTCTTTTGATACTCTAAAAACAGGAATAATTTGAGAGGATGAGATAATTAAAGAAGCTGGGAACTGCAGAAAAGGAGGATCAGTGTCATGGTATCAGTCTTCAGTGAAAGAATGTTCAGAGAAATTTTCAACAGATCTATTGTTTTCTAAAAATAGAAGGTACTGCACTGTCAGACTGCCATGTCAAAAGAGGCATTTTCAGAAGAAACTGGGCGTCTTGCTTCCAGTAGTTCTTGATGTGGTTTGAGAATGAAAAGGCAGGTCTGGAAAACTCTGAACATTATACCTCTCTTAAATAAACAGAAAAATCAGATTTGCAATTTGTGAGGTATGAACTTACTGACAGCAATTGACAAAGCATTTGAAGGTGAAAAAATATGCAACATCTACCTGAGCCTGATTTGATAAAAATAGAGCACTTAAAAAGAAAATCAGGCATGTCAAATGTGTTAGTTTTTGCATTATGCAGTTGGAAGATGGATTAAAGAGTTGACCTGTCAATTTTTTTTGATAGCTTGAAGTTATCTGAGTGAGTTGTTAAATTATTAAGCAGGGTTTAGAGATAAAATAGTCTATGATAATAATTTTTGAGGAGTTTTTGAGGCTTTAAAGACAAATCATTACTGGGATAATATTATTAGCAGGTATAATAGGGCAATAAACCTTGTGGCATATATTTCAACTGTAGTAAAGTTCTTGACACTCTCACAAAACACTTTCATAAATAAGCTAGGGAAATGCAATGTAAAACAAATAATAAAATCGTTTCTGGAGTGACCAGAAACTACCTTAGTTCTTGTACTATACAAGCGAAAACTATTAGTATCTCATATGTGACGTGGAAGGCAGTACCTCAGAACTGACATTGCTGGATATTTTGTTTTGATAAAAATGGTGATAGAGTAGAATAAGGATGACCCCCAAATCCTCATGTGATTAAGAACTACAGGCTGTTTATTGTGGGTTTTGGAGTTAAGGGGCAGGAAGAGTCTAGAGCTGATTTACAGATATAAACCATAATTTTCTCTTTATAGCATTATAAATCTTATTTAAAATTGTTTCTGGGAGTGTGGCTAGCTCACAGATAAGTCATGTAAGTCTGGCCTCAAAATCTCTGCTCAGTTTTTCCTCCCACAACCAGGGATTTAAAATATTCCTAAGAGTCCCTGTGTCACCAGAGCCCAATGGGCAGTTGCATGATGTATTCCTGGTGTAAAAGCTGCAATTTAATTGCGTGAGATCTGTATACAGCTCAAAAGGTCCACAAAGCAGAAAGGGAGTACAAGTGTATTATACAGCACGATTAGAATTAGAAATGACCTTGACCAATTTGTCTACACAAATAATAGAGCAAGGGTAGAATTAAATGTTGGAGCAAGTCCAATATCCAATGTACTGTCCTTAATCAGAAATAATCAAGTCCTTTTAAAGATACCGTGGGTGAGAGAAGGGTGCTCAGAAGATTTGGATGTAATAATGGTGGGGCATGATCGAAATTGAACACAAGTCCATGATATCATATTGTCATAGATGAAGGATTTGCATTATACTGGATTATATTAAGACAAATATGACCTAAAAGACTACTCCTGCCCTACTCCACATTGGTGTGTTCTCAGTTGGAAGGCTAAGTCTGCTTCTTGGTGACATATTTAAAAAGTGATGTGAACAACTGGAGAGAGTTGAGAGAAGAACTATGGATAAGAATCATTGTATAAGGAAGGTAGCTCAGAAACCTCATTTTTTCTTAACTAAAAGCTGCTATGATCAGAAAGAGCTATTGTGGCCATTTAACCCGTTCTTCCTAAAATGTTCTGTAAATTTGCATGTAGTAATTCTTAAATGAAGATCCTGATGGTATGTGAAGGCATCAGCAAAAAGTCCTTGCTTAATGTGTAGGAGCAGTCAATATGTTGCTTGGTTTTCAAAGTGAGAGTGTTAAGAACAAGAAAAAAATTGGTAGGTAGTAATTAAAATAATAAGAATTTGGATGTGACCATTGGAGAATTGGGTTGTCTGATTTTGAGAGATAAGTGATTTGGAATAGGAGAACAGCATATGATATAATAAATGATGCAGATCCACTATTATATACTATTAAAGATGCCTTTCTCAAGCTGGGTAAGTCCAGGTGGCATCTGAAGTTGGAAGACTGGATATTTAAAAATGGTAGTGCATTGCAGAGAAATTTGTCTTATAGTACTCTGCAGAGTTTGCTGTCGTACGTCCTTGAGAGCAAGATGGTTGTCGAATTAAAAATTGAGTAGGCAAATATGCAGATAATGAGAACAGGCATAGTTATAACTAGATATTCACATCAGGATGTTTGGAACAAGCCAGGAAACTACTGACCTCTTTGAATTCCAGACTACATCGTGTCGGTTGTTTGTTGTACAGTTCAGGATTGATACATGAAAGAAACTTAATCATCAAATTTAATGATGATCTTGTTTTGAGGAAGGTAGATCACGGTATTTCCTTGTAGATTTTAGATATGGTGAGAATCAAATACTTTGGTGCTTTTCTGCCCTATGCTGATGTGCTCAGTTGTAATTCTCAGTGTAAACTACATGTTCACAAAAATTAACAACTGGCTCCTTTTGCAGCTTCATGGCATGCAGCAGAAACTATTGAAAGGGTACTATGCTTCTCACATGTAGTTATTCTGATATCTGAGGTGGCCATCTATATAATCAAATTTACCAATTAAGACTACATTCATTCGAAATATGAATTTCTGCAAGACTTGAGGAAAGAGCTTTAATTTATAAGGCACAATGGTTAAATATTGTAGAGCCATAATCTCTCTCTCTCTCTCTCACACACACACACACACGCACACACACAAAAAAACTCATAAAGAAGTTAAACAAAAAGTTATGCTTGTATATATGTTTGTAAATTGAGACTAGTTCTACCTATTCTGCTGGGGAGTAGGACAGTTTTTGAAGCTATCATTCCTTACTCCTTGTATTCACCAAATGAATAAAGTAGCCAAAACCTCTGATGTGACAATTTTAATCTCTACTTGTATTATACCATGTTTGCAAGCAGAATTTCTCAATGTTTGGGTAAACCTTAATACAGAACTCTGCCTTTTCTACATTATCTCATGAATCCAAGATACCTGATCTCTTTCTAGACATCTAATGAAATTTGTGTCTCATTTTGAAATATCTTTAGCCTTGTAGACATCATTTGAGTATCCAAATTGTCAGTTTTTCCTTTTGGCTTATCCATCTGTTGTGGTTTAACCCAGCCAGCAGCTAAACACCACACAGCCGTTCGCTCATCCTCCCCCCTCCCTCTCTGGGATGGGGGAGAGAAAGGTGAAAGTGAAGCCTGTGAGATGAGATAAAGACAGTTTATTAAGACAGGAAAATAACAATAACAATAATAATCATAATAATGATAATAGTAATAATAATAATACTAATAATAATACTAATAATATGTACGAAACAAGTGATGCACGATGCAATTGCTCACCACCTGCTGACCGATGCCCAGTCTATCCCTGAGCAGCTGGCCCCCCCACCCTGGCTAGCCACCCCTATATGTTGTTCAGCATGACGCCAGATGGTATGGAATACCCCTTTGGCCAGTTTGGGTCAGCTGTCCTGGGTCTGTCCCCTCCCAGCTCCTGTTGCATCCCTAGCCTGCCCGCTGGCAGGACAGAGTGAGAAGCTGAAAAGTCCTTGGCTTGGTGTAAGCACTGCTCTACAACAATTAAAACATCAGCATGTTATCAGCGCTCTTCTCATCCTAATCCAAAACATAGCACCCTACCAGCTACTAGGAGGAAAATTAACTCTGTCCTAAATGAAACCAGGACACCATCAAATGGAAAAACTGTTTTTAACATTAAAAGTAGAGAATTTTCTTATGCAAGGAAGTTAATTGGCAGAAATTCAGATGTCCAAATTCAGCTTTGATAATGCAAAAAGAAAAAAAAAAAGGCAAAAACCAAAACAAACACAACCCCCCAACCCCAAAACAATTGTTCTCGTTTCTGTGAATGGAGAAATAATAATTCTTGTTGTTCCTAAGAACAAAGCAATCAATCACAATGGTGATACAGTGACAAATCAGTGGTAGTGTTACGTAGTACATAGTTCTGCAGATTTTTCTTTTTAAAAAGTGAATTTTTGATGCCAGTCACAATGCATTTACATAACCCAACAGTGTTGTGTTGAGAAAAAAAAGCTATCTGGAATGTGCTGATATAGCTGCGTTGCTTTTGTGAGCTGCCTGCCTCAGTCATTTGTCATGGTGTAGATGCTGTAGCAGTACGTGCTGTTAATGGACTTTCATTACTTGTTTAGAGCTAAAAGAAGATTTGTGTAAATGCAAAACTTCAGGAAAGAGTCTGTTAAGAGATGACCGTTGATTAAAGGAAGGTGGTACTATAGCTGAGGTTTCTGAAAATTGCCCCTAAGTTTCAGGGGCAATTCAGGGACTATCATGTTCTAAGGTTTTATGTCATTTTGGCATTCTTAAATGTTAGGATAGTGTCATGCCTCTGGTTTGCTGCCTCTTGCAGAAAGTCACCTGTGATGTTCCCAAACCTTCTTTTGCTTGTCACAAACTTTGTTCCAGAATTCTGCTGCCTCAGGGCTGGCACTCTGTGGCCATCATTTCTTCCCAAAGTAAAATACTTAATATATGCAATATAAGCTGCAGTCCTAACCACATGAAACTTAGTTTGTGTAAATTTATTTATTTATAAAATAAAGCAAATATTGTTATTTGGTAGGAATGAAAACAGAAGACTTTCTAGCAGTTGACTGCTTTATTCAGAAATGAGTTATGGCGGCCAGTGGGAGCTTTTAATTTCTTTTCCCAGCCATTAGTGTTAATTATTATCCTACTGATATACAGCTATGTGAATGGGTCATTCTTACTGGTGCTATATAGGGAACTTGATCTTGATTTCTGTTCCTTAAGAAGACCACCTAAATGTTCCCCACTGTCTGTTTTATATCACAGGTGATATATTCACAAACAGGTTGTAACCTCTTCTACTTTTCTGGACACAAATAAAAAACATTGTGTGAGTGTGTTAGGCACAATAATTTTTTCCGTGTTGAGTTTAGTGTTATATTTGGTGCTTTTTCTTAATATGGAGTTATTTTTTTTTTAAATAAAAAAAAAAGTAGTAATCCTAATCACTCTGAGGAAGACTGGGAAACAGTGACCCCACTGTTAATCAAAGGCTTACAAATGGATGACAAACAATAGGATTACTTTGAATTGCTTTGTTGTTAAAAAAACTTTTATTTTTTCTCTTTTAAGGTTCATTTGTTTGGAAGCTTGATTAACAGGATTTGAATTCTTGGGACTGCTGGTTATAATATTGTAAAGTTGTTCAAAATCCTCACTTTTTTTTTTTTGTTCATGTTGTAATTAAGTTGGAAGTGTCTGCTTTCTAAGCACCTTAAACTTGTAAAGGCTTTCTGTATGCATTACCCTTAAACAGTTGGTTTGGGAATTGTCATATAACTTTACCACTCAGTTGTATTGTGCTCTGAAGATGAACCGTATAAAAAATTTAAAACTATATCTGCTTATTCAGGAAGTCTGTCAGCTGCAAACTGTTGGAAGCTGGGAGAGTACTCAAGAAAAATATTAGATAGGCTTATCCTGTTCATATTGGCATCTGTTTTTCTCTATTTCTGGGACAGAACATGTAGATAGCTGGGTCTTGAGTCTGATCTAGTACATTTGTTCTTATATTCCTGTGCTATCCCGTGCTTTTTGGACAACAGCTAAACTTTCACACCCATTAGCACAGCTCAGACAGCATGAAGACAGATTCTCTGTGTTCCTGTCCCTCTGGAGCATTATCGATGGAACGAATATTGTTGCCCAAAATACCAATTGCAGGACTAAAAAGTCCCCCTAGCAGCACCTTTAAAAACAATTTGGAACATGAGTTTCCAAAAGGTTGCAGAGTAAAATGTGAACCATCCAGGC
This sequence comes from Cygnus atratus, assembly GCF_013377495.2. Lineage (NCBI taxonomy): Eukaryota > Metazoa > Chordata > Aves > Anseriformes > Anatidae > Cygnus > Cygnus atratus. The sequence continues at coordinate 60,232,747 of NC_066363.1, read as the reverse complement.
CTGACAGATGTTGCAGAGCAATTTAGCTGGGTACCTCTTAATTGGAGGAAAAGCAAAATGGGCTTGACTTCTGGAGTCTCTTTGTAGTGGTGATGGCAACAATGCTTTTTAACCTGTTATACACAAAAACTGTCCACTCCAGTCAGGGGTGATTGAAGTATGAATATCCCAAAGATGCATTTTAAGAGTATTTCAGAATAAAAGCAAACTTTAATGATGCCACCTTGTGCAAGACAAATGTTAACCACATTAGTTGTTAGGATACAGGACCAAAGGATAATTTTCCTACTTAAATTATAGTTGTTGTATTTATCTTTTTTTTTTTTTTTTTTCTGGGTTCCCGATGTATTAATTTTGCAAAGAGCTAACAGACCCATTCAAAGTGGGGAGGCTTCTGTAACATTCAGCTGGTTGACAAACTTCTTGGAACTGAGTGTGAGGCTGTTTTCTATACAACAGGCTTCTGTCAGCACAGCTGTGCTGGTTAGGAATGTGAAGAGGTGTGAACATTGACCGGTTTAGCTGTTTTGGCAGAAGCCATTAGCAACTATGCTATTATATTGGCAAAAGTTTTTTTTCTTTTACTGGTAAAATTGATCTGCTCAGAATTGCATTTCTGTAAGTGGTTTTACATTCTAGTATAAAGCATAATTTGTCCTGGAAAGTTGCATTTGCATAAGCAGTGCTTTGCCAGTATATGGTGTACTGTTATCATTAGAGTAATGAAGGGCTCTGGCATAGACACAGAACAAACTTCCAAAATATATCAGTAATACAAACTAATAAGAAAAGGTTGGAAGCTGAAAGGATACATGTTGAAACAAAGTTTTCTGAGAAACTGATGGGAGCTGACAGGCCCCCCTCTCTGTTGGTGGGATTGGTATCCTTGTGTGATTCAGATCTGATGTGAAGGTAGGCTTAGTTGAGTGCCTCTAAGTCTTCGAGTTTGCGTGCTTCTGTCACCAGCACACCAGCAGCAGCTAGGATGCATGTATTTTTGCTGTAAATGATTGAGCTAACCTTTTGCGCTTGCATTAAACATCTTAGCTGAAAAGCCGTGCTGTTTTTTTCCGCTACTGTTTCTCCAGTCACATGTAGCCTGAATGTCCAAAATATTGTGAGTTTAGAGAAATGGTTGAAACTGATTGCAGTTCTGAAACACTCTTGTGTTCCTGTTCCTTGTTCAGTATGAGAAATATATACAAAGTTTAATGAACAAGTCATAAATCTTCCTTGCTTTAAAACTCAGTATTGACTTTAAGCTATGCATAGAAGTAGTGGTTTTCTTATGACTTCATGCTCATTGCTTGGTCTTTCATCTAAATGTAAGCACCCTAAAATTAGAAATATTTTGTATAAAATCTGAAACTTCAGGATTTTGGACTCCGTCCTAATGAAGAATACCAGAGAAGACAGCCTGTGAGTTGTAAGGTTTGACACTGGGTTAGTTTACAGTGAATGAAACCAGATTAGGCACTGAAATCCTGGGTATGAACAACATAGCAACGCAGTACAATTGTGGAGACACTTACTGATGGTTTAATGTTTATTTTTCAGTAGCTATTATACTTGGACTGATGCCTAGCTAAGTTAACAGAAATAAAGCTGGAAGATTTTAGGCAGCTTCAGAAGCCATGCAGTAGGCTTTTGTAAAGCTATGCTTATTGTTTTTGAGTTCTAATATTCTAAGGAGAAGACCCAAGCAAAGATCACCAAGCAGTTTTTGTTATTACTAAAAAGATCTCTCATCTGGTTTCCAAAGAAGTTCGTTTCAGGAGACAGTCATGTCTTGTAACCCTCTTTTCTGCTTTGTTGTTTTATTAATATTTTTTGTATGTGATAGACTTTCTATATGCGAGTTGCAGCATTTTTGTTTCTTTTACTGTTTAAAATGTTGACGCTTTGAGATTTCAGCAAAATAATGGATCAGTATGACTTACTAAGATGATGCAAAGTTCCCATGTCTTTGTTGTTGGTCTTCACTGTATTTTCTGTGGGTATTAGATTGGTAGGAAGACTGTAAGTAGCTGATGTTGACCTGAAAATGTTTCCTAGTATGCATGTGGTCTTCATTACTTCTGTTTTTAAAATACTGTGATAAAATAAATCCCTTTGCCAGTAGCTAAAAAAGAAAAAGAAAACAGTTTTGGGTGTAGAAGACACAAACTGTTGAAAAATAGCCTGTATTTTGTCATTTACAGAAACCGAAATGGTGGCAGTATCTGGCACTTTTCCATGTGCTTGAACATTAAAAGCATTCTGTATCCCTGTGTTTATGTCAGAGTTGGCCGAAACCCACTGATCTGCAAGTTGTCTTGTACAGAAAACTTTGTCATTAGAAGTTGTAGATTTTACGGCAATGTAAGGGTAATGAGAACAGGACTGTGCAAAACAGTCCTCCCATAAGTAAAAGTTCTTGTAAAGGAAAGGGAATAATCTGCCTGTGACGCATAGGACAAGAAGTGATTGTTTAAATGTAAATAAAAAAGACTCATATTAAAAGTTAAGAAAAGCACCCTCGTAGATAGAAGGCTTTCTTGCACTGGAGTAGACTCATTATGGATACTGCAGTCAGAATACAGGTCTTGCAGCGAACCATGACCATCTTTTCAAAAGAATGGCTGGGGTTGGGAAGAAAAATTTTGTAACTTCTTCTAAGACAGTACGTCTTTCATAAGAATTCAATGGAGCTACAATTACCAGATGCTTGCTTACACAAAGCTATATTCTTTGTATGGTAAGACGGGCTATCAGGTATCATAGAATCATAGAATGGTTTGGGTTGGAAGGGACCTTAAAGATCATCCGGTTACAACCCTCCTGCCATGGATAGGGATGCCACCCACCAGACCAAGTTGCCCAAAGCCCCATCCAGCCTGGCCTTGAACACTTTCAAGGATGGGGCATCCACAGCTTCTCTGGGCAACCTGTTCCAGTGCCTCACCACCTTCATAGTGAAGATTTTATTCCTTATATCTAATCTAAACCTATCATTTTTTAGTTTAAAATTATTACACTTTGTTCTGTCACAACGCTCCCTGAGGAAGAGTCTCTCCCCAGCTTTCTTGTAGTCCCCCTTTAAATACTGCTATTATGTACCTGCTCAGATAATATGACGTACGATTGTCAGATTTTTATTTCTCTCAAATTAACTTCATTGCAGTTTTGAAAAATTTCACAAGGTGATATCTCAAGATGGTTAGTGTTGTCTAATTAAAGGTTTGTTCAGTTGTTTGGACATTCTTTTTCTGGTATCCTGTTGTATGTTGTATATCATTTATTTTGAAGGTGTTTCTCATCAGTGACATATGAGTCAGAGAACTTGATTAGATTTTACCTGTATTAAGAAAATCTTTATAGAGGAAAAAAAAGCTAGGTTTTGCAGTTTTGCCCTGCAGATACTTACTCTATGAAGGCAAAGATTCTTTTCACATATGACTCTTCCTTAGAAGGCAACTGGAAAAATCTATTGTTAGAAAAATATTCAAGTTAGGCAATAAATAATGAGTCGTTGAATTAACCAGTTCAGCTGTTTTAAGTAACCATATGCATTTACTTTTTTTTGGTTTGCGTGTTGAATTCCTGTAAATGATCAGTAACTATTGTATGTAATGATGCATATTTTAATCAAGGAATCTGCTATCATTAAAAATAGGAGAGCTTACTTTCATATGTATTTCCAAGAAAAGGCTTTCAAATTTTCTTTTTGTTCATGTAGGCTCTAATGTACATATATGTTACTGGATCCTTTTGCCTCCATCTGATCTTTCAGAGCAGTTCATTTAAACTTTAAGCTGGGATTTACACTTTCACTATGTTAAAAAAAAAAGAAAAAAGTATGAGGATTGCAAATTATATTCAGTTTACTGTTTGTGATGTCAGAAGTCAGAGAGCTCATTCTTTGAACTAAGAAAGGATTGAGCTTATATTTATACAAGTAAAATGTACGTAAACCTAATGTAAAGCTATAATCAGACTCAAACAAAAAACAACGAAGTTATTATGTTGGAAGAAAAGCCTGGAATTTTAAGAATATAGTGTATTACATATAACCTAATCCTCTTCAGAAATTAAATATTTAGGAACTAATTTTTAGAGATTTGCTTTGGAAAGTTTTGAGGAAATGTTTGGAAAAAAAATCATACTGATTTTGAGCTTGTTTGACTTGCTTTTCTAGCTTCAACTTGTAGTAATTAATGTCATGTGAGGAACTGTATATTTGAACTTAGAGGGAGAGTTCATAGTTATAGCATGCAAACTCATGTTTGTCCAGAGATGGATGCAGTGAAGTACTCGGTCAAGGTTTGTTTCTTCCAGTGGATGTGGCTGCACAAAAGTATAAGCAGTCACACCAAGTGAAGGTCTCTTGAGACCACAACTACTTTAGAAAGAATGTTGGCTGATTCAGGTGAGAAAAAATTGTGTAATTAAGTAGTTACTTTAAAATTCTTTCAGAGTCATGGGATAATCATGTACTTATCAATTACTGTGTACCTTTTGCTTTGGTGTTGATAGCTCTCTGACACTGTACTGCTTGCCCACAGCATTATAAATGTTCATGGAAAATGTACTCCACAGCCACTCTCTAGTTCTATGCATTTTTTCACTACAGAAACAGCAAGATTGTTTGTATCTGTTGAGCTGAAATATGACATCTTTCTGTTGAAAAAAATCTTTCCCTTGGCTTATTCCCAACCTTAGCCAGGGGTTTGTCCCAAACGTTCCTTCCCATACCTTGGTAGATATAACAAGGTAGAGGCAGGTGGGTGGGGTGAGGAGGACTTAAAGCAAAGCATGTGGAACAACACAGAGGTTCATAGATGTAGTTCACCTCAGGACTTAGCTAGTTTCTGTGGAAGTGTTATGACCTGGATGAGTCTGAGGGAATGCTTGTGCTGTACAGCTCGGAGTAGTTGACTTTACTATTTTAAAATTAGCTGTTACAATGTAAGTATTTGGAGTCATAAGATCAACTGATCTGTATCAAGCAGGGTGCAAGGAGTGAGTTGTTACCTTTATGAGCATGTAGCTAGGAATATTTGTATTAACCCAAAACAATGGTGGGGAATTTCGGTTTGTCTGAGTCTCCTTGGGAGGGGGAGTTTGAGTACTTAATCCAAGTGTCTTTTAACAGCTTAAGCTTTTAATTGAAATTTTGGTTTCAGAAAATAGGCACTGAGTTTCACTTGATTTCCGAGGTCATGTAGAAGAGCACCTCTACATAGATTGGGAAGCCACTTCTGCCCTGAAATTCAGAGTATGACAGTTAAATTTCAGCTGACGTGGTTACAAAAATAAAAGCAATAAGAGCATCCTCTAGGTGATTACAGTTTAGGTTATGGAGGCAACAACTGCTTTCTCTTGGCTTGTTTGGCATGTTGAAGGGCTAGAAAACACGTTCCAGGAATTTGCAGACCTGATTACAAGCCTGTTGAAAACCAGACTTGCATTGTTTGAAACTGTGGCTGTGTCCCAGAAGTGTGGTTGGTGTTTTCAGAGGAGTTGAGTGAGGCTGGGTACCCGGATCACATGAAAATTGAATGGAGTTGGACAACTGGCAGAGGCTAACGTTTGTCCCCTTCTCGTCTTTCAGTATCTAAATCCTAGCAGAAAGTTCTGAATTTGATTTAATCATTTTATCTTTGCCTTCCAATTTATAACATGTGACATTGTTTAATACAGGACTAGAATGTTTAGATCTGCATGTGTAAAAGCAATAAAGTAATTGGTATACTGTACACATTCACAGTCATCAACGGGGAAATGAAATGTATTTATCAGATTTTGTTCAGATTTTATACTTGCTGACTTGAGTTTATTTTTCACTCTTTTCATCTCTCCTGACAGTTTGCTCTGACTTCACCTTTTTCATATCAGTTCTGATCTCCTGTAAGCTTGCCTGCCCAGGAAGTTGTACTTCCTTTCCTTCTGACCAACACATGGCAAGCATTTTCCAAGTCGTTACTCGTTCTGCAAACGTCTTTGGCAGCTCTGACATTGCAAAGTTTCATGTAATGCGTCTGTTAGATTTTGGCTTTTCTCATTATAGGGAATTGCTTGTGTTCTTCTGCTTGTTTCATTAATCTTTATTAAGTAAAGATGTAAGCTGTCTTTAATTGAATGTTTTCTTTTGGCAATAGAACAAGTCAAAAGGTGTTTCTCATTAATTTGTTATTCAGCAGGGATAGCCATCTATCTGGATTGAATTTGTGACAATGTTTAGTCCCCATTTGTAGAAATGCCGATGTTGAACATATTTTTCTATGTTTTGCTCAGAATATCCTATACAGGCTGACTTTATAATGTCATTTGTCATGTGGGAATTGAGCTACAGGGAATTGGTCTGTGTTGACAGCATGTCTCCGTGTTGTTTTTTTCTCTCCTTTTAGTACAATGTGTTTTATATTTTGTCTTATAAAGTTTTATCATGCTATCAAATCACGAAGAAGTGCAGAAATAATGGCTTTTGGTTTTCTCTAGTGTATGATTCAAATATTTTGGACAAAGGTCATCATGAGAAATGCTGACCTTTCTTTTTATGAAACAGAGTAGCATATTTGGACTTTCCCGTAGCAGTTAATTGCTAGGCCATCATTAGCTTGAAAGCAAATGGTGTTAAAGAGATGAGTGTGTTGCACTAGTGCTTTTTCCTCCCTTCCAGTTTCTGTGCTTTTAGTTATGCATTATTATTTTTTTTAAACTTCTTTCTCTGTTGCTTTTTGGAAGTTGCACGCTGTGTTTAAGTGACCAGTACCCTGGGAAAAGTGTTAAAATTAATCAAATATGAATCAATTGTACAACAACATCAGAAATGAAGAAGTATTTTTGTTAACCCTTGTAAAAATCCCAAATGAATCAAAGGTTACCTACATAAAAATATATATATATATTTTTTAAGGTGATTGTCATTTAAGTGATGATATTGTAACACATTGGTGTCTGTTTATCCCAGATGCTTGCATGCGGCTCCTAGTTGAACTGTTTTTATACACATGTTAGGAATTCTGTCATCATATCATCAGTAACTCCTAAGTAAGCAAACGGAGTGTCCAAATGCATGTTCAGAATGCGACTTGGAATAGCATGAGATCTACAGACACATGGAAGTTCGTCTGGGATATAGTTGTTTATTTGGTTTGCCTGCTTTCTTAAAATTTATGAAGAATGCCTGCCATAAATGTAGCTAAAAATCCCACTGTCATCTGGCAAAAATGAATTAAAGCTATGTTGTAGCTGACATGGTATTATAAAGCTAAACCTGGGAAGATACATTAGTCTGTTTTTCTAACAGAGTTCTTTTTGGACACAGTTTTTGCTAGCATTTTTGAATTTAATGTGACACTTTTGAGCATCTGGCATTTGGCAGCTTACTAATAATACTTTTGTGCAGTCTAACAGCTTTTACCGTTATTGAAATTTTCCTAATCTTCAGCCTGACCTTTCTCACTTCATAATATTTATTTCTGTCCCAGAACAGAATTATTTAGGGTGGATTCCAAAGCAGAGTGTGTCTCATGTGATGAATATATTCTAACAATTTTGATTGTATTTAAGTGGATAAACTAGCAGTCGCTTGTTATGACATTGGAAAGTTTGGGAAAAAAATAACGCCATATGATGCCTGTAAATATTATCATTTTTTCCTGTGGTATGTTTCAAAGCTTGAGAGCCATCACATGGCACTCGTACACTAGTTGCAGAAATGATTACCTTCATGGTGTCAGAGGTGACTTCTGTTTCACACTAATTGGCCCCATTTCATCAGAGCAGGAATGTCGCTCCAACTCTGAAGTAGCAGCTAAGTTTTATTTCCCAATGAAGAGTGCTTTTATTTTATTAGTTCTCTCTGATCTGACTAGAAAAATCTGGGGAAAATAAATAGTCTTTCCATTTGTCAGCAATTGTTGCAATGTATTAACAATGGTATAATTTAGTCAGATAATAGCAGCAGTCTCACCTCTAGCTCTAACTTGATGGATGTATATTGCCAATATTTGTGGGAAACTTGCTGAGACTCACTTTACCAAATAAATCTGCAATCAATTGCAATTAGTGCATTGCATAAAGTCACTACTTCTGTAATGCCTCGAATGAGTGATGAGAATCTGAGTAATTTAGTGTTTATTTTGATGTAATTATCTTCTAGTTTTGCTACATAAATAATTTTTAGGCATCTTGAGCTTTCTCTTGTTGCACTATATTGAAGATTTGATCTTCAAGCAACTGCAGGTGTTTTAGAACAGCTGTGAGCTGCATTATTATTCCATCTTAGTTGCTTTTTCATCTCATGCATTAGTTTATTCAACTTTAATTGTAATATGCCCCCAGATTTGGTGTGTGTGTGTGTGTGTCAGTGAGGGGAAGATAGTGGAAAAAAGATGTATCCTTTACATCATATTAAGTGTGTCTCATTTTGAATATTCATACAATGTATGTTATGATGCTGCATACTAACAAAAAGAAATGGGTGGCAATCTTAAGTTAAGGGTATTAGGATATTCTCTCTGTAATATTTCAACTGCAAGTTTGTCTTCAGCCGCATGGGAAGTTCTGAAAAACTGTGGATGCGAAATACATCCTCTAAGGCCACTTTTTCGTTCTTAACTTATGTATCACAAGGGATACAGGATTGCCTGTGCAAGGCTATGGCATTTGCTTTGTAAATACTTTCCATAAAGGCCTTTGTTTCCTTTAAGCTAACACAAGGTAGCCAGCACAACTTGTTCTTTCATACTTCTCTCACATCCTGTTCATTTTAAGATGCTCTTTCACATGCAGAAGATAGACTTGGCTGAAGGCTCAACACAGCTCTAGGAAGATGTAGGTGGAAGTGATTTTGCTGAATAAACACATGGTCCTTTTGTGGACATTTGCAGTTTGCGCTCTGGTGGTTTCAAATGCTTGCTATACAGGTATATGCTTTGAAGATGGCAATTCTTGGGAAGAACTTGGAGATCTGTCTGGGGGTTACCGTGTCTTGTGATCAGTTCAGCTGGTTGAAAGTTTGTGCTTTCCTTCAAGCTTTATGTATTTGTATTCCTATTTTTTTCTAAAACATCTGCACTGCGTTGTTTCATTGACCTGTGTAGTTTACTCAAATAATAATGTTCAGCCTTCTTTTTTTTTTTTGGGTGGTGGGGAGGGGGAGGATAATGGGATCTTTCATTTTCAGAAATAGATCTTTCACAGTTAGATGGCTTCCTTTTATTCCAGGCATTTCTGGGCCAAGCTATCTACAATGACAATAGATTTTTGCCCCCACAGTATCATTGTCAACTTAGACTTTAAATTAAAACCAGAATAATGTATTTTTTCCTTTTAAATTTATTATGACCTTTGAAAACTAATCAGACACACCTTTACAACCTGTGATTTTAACCAGAAAGACGTCAAATAATCTTCTGTGTCTTGAAACCAGGCTGTTGTCATGTGTGGAAAAGAACTTAAAATCTACATTTCTAAAATACCACTAGAAAAATGTGTGAATTATTGCCTGTCACCTTTCCTGAATTTAGTGTTTAAGGGATGGGTGTTTGTCATTACCAGAAGAGCGTTGCAAAAACTTTATAGTTTTTCTGTCTACATACTAAATGTTTAATTATCAGATGTTTTCTGTTTATGAAAACGTTTTTGTGAGCAGATTTGTTGAGATGTCTTTTCTTTGTTAATAATTGAGGTCAGTGCATAATTTCTCACTTCAACATGCTTTTCACTATTCAATTAAAGTTGTTTTGAGTATATTTTTTATTGAGCAAGATTTTGTTTTTGAAGTGGGCCCACATATATTTAAATGATTTTAATGCTACAGTTCATCTCAATGAGATAATGGTATATGCTTAGAGCTATTCAGAGCATTTTGGGGTGGGTTCAATATTTTATTTGCAAATCCTGTTATGCTTGCAAATCAACACACTATTACTTTTTGTAAACTTGAGTCCGTAAGTATAAAACGAAAGGTCACTAGTTGCTCTTTAGGATCTTCCAGTTAGCCAGTGCCAGAGAAACAATTTTTAATAAAAGTGAGTAAACTGGCAATTTTTTCTTCCCTCTTTCGTTTAGTGAAGTCAATAATATATAGATTTGACCATAAGAGAAGTGTGAATCCTTTCTTCTGAAATATTTGTTTTGAGGCTACATCAATGAAGTCTGTGTTGGCTGTAGTATCCTGATATCCCTTGTAGTACTGAATGCAGAAGCTGAGTTCCTTCTCAGCCTTGAACAACTGGGATCTGATGTCTCCCAGAAAAAATGTCCTAGCAGGAAATTAGGATATTCTGTAGTACAGTGGGGGGAATTGATGTGTTTGTTGGATATTGTTTTTCTTTGTATTATTTACTAAATACTGGGGTAGTAAAATACTTTAACCGCAGTTCGGAAATGATGATTATTCTCTTGCACTGTACATTAGGAGTCATATCTGAATTTTGTACATAACAACATTGGTCCAAATGGAGGAATTGAAGAAGGTTATCCTAATAAATTGTGACTTTTAATTTTGTGCTGTAATCAATAAAGCCAACCTTGACTGTCACATCTACTAAACAGGCTCCTAGAAGATTATTCTGGGAGAATGAGAAATTTTTGTCTTGCCAGTACATGATGATATATTTTTATTTTAATACTGTTCTCACAGCTGAGAGTGATATAGAAACATTACGTTAAAAGTGCCAGCCAAACTAGAATTCTTGTATGTAACATACAGCTTCTAACAGTTTGCTCCTGTAATTGGGGTATTTCTGCTAGAGATTTCTGAAAAGAGAAAAGAAAGCATGAGAGTAGCTTTTGAATTTGTTACCTCTTTAAGGAGGAGGAGAAACTTAAATCTTTGACTTCTAAAGGCTCTGAGAATTTCTATTAGTTTAAATAGTAGAAATCAAACATTTTTTGATTCCCTGTTGACTTCTGCCCTCTGTGCTGATGTTCACTAGTTCCATAAAACGAAGAGCAAAAAGAAACCAGCCATGATGCTTTGACCACTGTGTCATTGCATTGTACAGGCACAGTGCGTTTACAGTCTCCAATTTCAGTCTAAAATTATTAGACTGAGAGGTGGTAATACCTGGAAGGGAGACAGAACTGATATCTGGATTTGGTAACTTCTTCAGCTGGATCTTTCTGATGTAGGAAGATCTTCTCAATGAAGATTTTTCAATAGTTGTTGAAAGAACATAATGAAGTAAAGAGGAGATAGGAAATCTATCCAGAATTAGGATCAAAATCCTCCTCATCAAGCACATTAATAAAACAGCCACTTACTCTTAAAAATGTGCAGGAATAAGTAGAATACAATAACATTCATTGGTTGTACAGTCTGGACAACTTGTGAACAGAAGCTGATGAGAAATATTAATTGGTTCCATTTCTTTTCATTCTAAAATAATAAGTGTTCTACTTGTCCTCGATTGAATTACTATTTGCTCTTTTTCTGTTTTAGGTTATGGTCAGACTGGTCCAATGGTTCAGAGAGGTGGATATGACTCAATTGCAGCTGCTGTTTCTGGTCTCATGCATATCACAGGGCATGAGGTACAGTGCTCAACTTTTAAACTTAATAGTATCGTTGACATACCCTATAGTGACTAGTGTATGGAGTAAGATAGTCTATGCTAACATGTGTTATGCATGCCCTCCACAATCCAACAAGAGGTCTTATTTCTGTGAATCTAATAAAATGATAGTACTTATGCCCTTGAGGTATCTCATGCCACGCTCGCAAAACCAATGCCAAGCCCTGAGAAGCAGAAAATGGAAGAAAAAGGGTGTCCTAAATTTTTGGTGAATGAGTAATCAATAACTTATGGTTATTATAACTTATCTGTTAAGCGACTTGCAGACACTTCAAGAGCTATAATAGACACATTGTTGACTCCTGGATAATGGAACCATACTTGTATAGGAAGCCTCACCTGTGCTTTGATATAGTGAATACACCAGCCCCTTAAAAGAGGGAGTTGTGAAGCCACACAGATAACTCTGGCAAAGTATCTTTTCAGTCATCCTGCCCTAAAATACCCAGAGACATGTCATTAGTGGCTCTGGAAAAGCTTTATGTGCTGCTATTCCCACTGATATCCAAGATCTTTGTTAGCTGCAGCAGTGCAGGAAGCATTACAGAGGTAACTTAGTATCTGGATTCCAGGAATACACAGAATGTGCTGGTGAAATAGGCATTTACTTAAGCCATTTTGAATCACCTACAGATGCAGGGAATGTGGTCTCCAAATGTTATTTCTTAAGTGAGGTAGTACTACAAGTCTGTTCTCTGTGTCATAAATACTAGATAGTCCTCTGTGCTCCTGATAGTCTGGAACCAGTAGTGCAGATCTTTGTAGTATGACACTTGCATGCCCTAAATAAACAAGGAGCTCAGCAAGTTTCTGTACTTAGTGTCAGATATTCATATTTATTGAGTGGGTTGTTGAAAGCTGACCACAGATGATCTAGACATTACTTTAGGACTGATATTCTGCCAGTAGATTTGTTTTCTCCTGTGAACAATGGCAAAACAGCAGAATGCTGTGTTCCAGACAATTATTGTTACCAGTCGTCTTTCTAAGGTGGAGCATTAGGACTGAGGAAGCTGAAATATCTCTTGCCTAGTGTCCTAAGACCACCCATTGCTGCTATGTTAATGCTAGATACGCATAGAGTGTTCCATCTCAAAACACAAGAAAATATAGTTGAACGTGCTCCTCACAGATACTTCCCTTCTGATGTGTAAAGCACATATATATTAACCAATGATTGAGCACAGTAATTCTAGATTTCAGTGCTTCTAATACAATGCCAGAAACTTCATGCCCACTTCAAAATGTACTGAACAAGGCTAGGTGGAAACATAAATTGTTAGAAAAGGGCAAATATTATTAGTACTGGCTAAATAAAAGGGTATGGAGAATGTGTTAAAAATGTTGAGGGGGGAAAACAAACAAAAAACAAACAAAACACAAGACTCTTGTGAGGTTTTTAAATATGTAAAGGACAGAAAATATAAGTGTTATGAGAGCAGTATTCCTCCATGGCATTTATGGAAATGGCTTTAATTAAAAGGTTGTGTTAAGACCTACACTGGGAATCCAGATGTTTGCATCACCTCACCAGGACTTGAGGCGATGTGATCAAGAGTCATTTAATCATTGTTGGTAACAGTTTCATCTATTCACTGGGAGATTTTAACAATTCATTCAAACTTAGTCATTCTCTTGCATGATTAAAATAAACATGCTAAAAATTGCTTCTTATTTTTCTTCATTTGAAATTGGTCATATATTTTATCAGTTTCTAAAAAACATTTTCTGATGTATAGATGGACGGTTTTGTTTCAAATACTTAAATAGTCAACAGCTCCAAAGATTCAAGTGTGTCTTTTTGTTGTGGTGAAAATTGACCAAAATGTTTTTAAAATCACACTGTATGCTTGCTTAAAATTTTACTGTTTAAAGTGTTATTTTCAAGTAAAATTCCCATGTTCTATATTTATACATGTGCCTGATTTTATTGGAATTCAAACGCTACCAGCTCTGAAAAGGGAAGAAAAAGCTTATTTCAGTCAGCATGTAGAGAAATGGCCAAAGAAGAAAAAAGAATTTTGCTCACTTCTGTGATTTTTCCTCTATTAAAACTTGTTGTTTGTTGACTAGATAATGTGAATTTGTATACTGAAAATAACATGATGATCTGAAGTACACCCCAGTAAACTAGATTATGATTTTTTTTTTCCTTACAGTAAATTGAAAATGTTAGTCTTGTGAACTGGTGAAAAAAAGAAATAAAAGTTAGAACAGATGATGTTTTTGTATTGCCTTGTGGTGTAGCTATTCATAATCAGCACAATAACATCAGTATAACGGTGCTCTGTGGAAACTTTCTTTTTGTAAACAAGCTGTTCAGTCTGCTTGCAGGACAGTCTTAGAGGTCTTAGCTGCAGTAGACAAACTACGAGGTTGAGCAGCGGAAACAAAACATCTGCATACATCACCGAGGGGCTTAGTTTTAACGTGTATTAATACATATGTAGAGCTCCTCATGAAGCATTTTAATAATAGGATACTAAAAGTTATGTTCTATATCTGACGTTTTAAAAATGGATAGAATTTATAGCAACATGAATTTTAGTTTAGAGACATTCCATATTGTGAGTTTGACTTTATTCCAGCCATCTGGCTGCTGATTTAATGTCTAAGAAAGCAGTTTACTGTTGCAGATCACTTAACTTTCTTGGGTACTGAGCGGCCATGCCTCCAGTTAGTAAACTCTAAATAGTATTCCATGAAATCTATATATTACCAACACAGAGGTTCGAGTAAAACTTCTTCTGTGACAAAATTGATGGTTTGTAACATTCTTTTTCCTGCAATACTTTATATAATACTATCTTTGAGGCATTAAAGAGATCACAGTGGAAGAAACTAAGAAGAAAGTTTCTGACTAAAACGAGTATTTTTTTCAGTTACCTTTTTGTTAAGGATATAGCGAAGGAAGAAAAAATATAATACGAAAGTGGAATGTACCAAAAATACAGAACAATATCACATTTGGCACACAGTATAAAACTCTTGAATACAAGATTGTGCTTTTTTACATGATTTTTCAAGATCTGAGAGAAGATTCCCTCATAAAGAAATCTTGTATGTCTTACCTTTTTTACTTCTTTGCTAAGAAATAGCTGTTACTGAAATAGTGCTGACTATTTTTGAAAGATTTCCAAGCAAACTTCTGAATCTTGAAATCAAACTGTCTTTTGCAATATTGCAATTAAAGGCACAAACTTTGTGCTAGTGTTTTTGCTGATCATACTAGTTTGTGCTAGTGTTTTTGCTGATCATACTAAACCAAGCACATTCAGTGTAGAGTAGAATTGCTATCTTTAAACTGTATTTTCATGTGTAGATAGGGGGACTTGCATGGAATTCAAGCTGTTGTAGCTTGTTCAAGCTAATGTATTTGACTACCTCTGTATTAGAAATGTTATGACACCTGTAAAATCCAAAATTCTGGTATGTATGAAAATTTACAAGCAACAGAGTGGAATCTGTTTTGTGTAAATCTGTACCACAAATGCATTTTGAAATGAAAGTTGATGCTGCAGGCCAGATTTTTTTTTTTAACATAAATTAAAATATGCTAAAAGGACTGAGTTTACGCTAATGACACTTTTATTGTCCCGGAAGACATAATTTATAGATACTTTATTGGCTAAACACCACATTCAAGTTTTGTATTTGATGAACAGAAAATTTGTACTTTAACATATTCAGATATATTAGTGTCAGATGAATATTCCTTTGAAAATTTCAATGACTCATTAGGGCAATAACTTGTACATAATTAAATGAAAAACAATTTGGATGCAAGTTCCCTTTAGATCTCTAAGTGGATCATTACACAGAATGTTAGATATCTTTATGGTGGTGCAGCCTATTTAGTAAGCATTCTTTCTTGATGAAGAAGCATTTTTGTTTTACTGAGCACAGAACAGCAAAGCATGATTGGGATCTACAGTACCAGAGGGGCCATTCTTCAACTTAAAAACAAACAAACTCCAACAAAAGAGTACTCATGGTATACAGCGCAGAGCTGTTGAAAAAAATATAGCCATTGCTGTTTCATATTAGCTTCAGCAGTTATTTCCCATCTGTAAAGACTACTGGACTTAGAATACTTTTATTAAGCATGTCATTTCAAAACAATTTCCATTTCTAAGGGATCATTTTTGTATTGCTGATGTAAATTTGGGAAGAGAAATTATGTCTTATGTCAAATAACAAAACAAAACAAAAAAAAGCCATGTGTTGTTGCTATCACGGGGACAGATTGTGTTGACAAATCGTAAGGAATTTGGCAAACAGCAAAAGTTGAGAATAAAAGTGTAAACTGGTGGTAAGATTGAGCAATAGCAAAGCACAGTGTCAGAAGAAATGGTCTGCTTTATTGGAATGGATCTTCTGTTCAAATGAGCAAAGGACACGTCCTGGGGCTAACCCTAACTGGAATTCAACACAGCCTATGAGCCACGGCCTAAACCACTTTCTCCCTGACCCGAGGCTACACTTTGTTCTTCTACTAGAACAGTAATGTCACTTTAGGGTAGGGAGAAAGAGCTTTGCTTTAAAATCATTTGTTTGAAGAAAAGATATTGTATAGGCCCTTACTTTGCTTGGGGAACTGGTATAGTGTTAGCTACAGAAGTACTGTGGTGTGCTGTCAGAATCTCCACCTTTGATGAGAGGTTTTTCCAACAAAGAAAGGTTTATCTGTATGTATGGAACTTCATCTTTCATCTAAAGCAGCTTAATATCCCTTGTTCAACAGGACAGATAAAAAAAAAAAACTAAACCTATTTCACAGTAGTAAGAGCATGCATCCTGTCACAAAAAAGGCACAGGGTGGACATTAAAAGCTGAGTAAGTTGGAAGATGGCTGCTACTCAATTATATTATTAGACATAACAAAGAGGAATGGAAATTGTTCAGGCTGCTACAGAATTATAGATTGTGGAGGGTTAGAATGAAGTTAAAGCCAATGTTTAAAATAACATAGCAGTACAGAGCTAGTAGTTTGATTTCTTGATTAAGGGGAAATTGTGAAAATATTTTTATAAATAAAAGTTAACTTTTTACAAAGGCAAAGGAAGCGTTAGCCTTAAAAGTTTAGGTACTTGAGGAAGGAAGCACTGGAATCAAGGATTGAGAAGACAAATTCAAATGCAGCAGTCTATTAAAATAGCTGTGTTTTTTATATCTTCAAAGTGTAATTTTCTCTGTTAAGGTTGAAATCAATTGCACTTTAAAAATATTGGAAATTGTTTTCAAACTAAGAAGACTGAGAAGAGCAAAGAACTACGGTTCTGCCATGCAAGGAGTTATGTACCTGGGCCAATGTACTGTGGAAATCCTTTAGACCTTTGGCTTTCACTCTGTTGTCTCTTTACAGTATCTCTTTCCTTTTTGTATTCATGAGTGGAAGCACTGATGATAATAGGGAAAAAAGTAGCATAAAAATCATTTGTAATTTGCAGGCTTTACAGCATCTTCAGGTATGGAATTGTGTGGATACTGCAAGAGTATCTTTTTCAGGGGTAATTTTTGTTTCAGTTCACTCAAAGATGCTCTTAATCTCTTGCTGCTTGCAATGCAGATCCATGTAAATACTTTTTAAGACAAGTCTTATTCAGAATGTACTATAAACAAAGTAATGTTTTGCTGTTTCTTGATTGTTTTTGTTTCTTTTGATTTAAATTGGGGTGTTTTCTTTTTTCTTTAGGAGGGTGAGCCAGTTAGAGTAGGAGTAGCCATGACAGATCTTGCTACTGGGTTGTATACATGCGGAGCAATTATGGCTGGTTTGCTTCAGAGGTATAAGACGGGGAAAGGACTGCACATTGACTGTAATCTCATGTCATCTCAGGTAGGAGTTTAAAAAAAAAAAAAAAAGCTTTTAGTTGCGTAGATGTTTGAACCTAAAACCCACCATTTTACCATGAATTAATGTAAATGAGTAGGTACAATTTATGAAAACCATAATAATGGTTTCATTGACAGTTTCTATATTCTACTGCTCTGAGAGTGACCGTTTTATATGACATGTTTATAATTACTACAGCAATGTTTGGTTTTCACTTTTTACAAAGGACCACTATGTTCTTTGAAAACATAGGTTAATCAAGGCTTATGATCTCCAAGAGACAGTAAGTAGCAGTTGTAGTAACAAGTTGGAGATAGACAAGCATAAATGGTGACACCAAGTGTTGGGAGGGGGGCCTTGGCACTTGCTAGTATAACTACTGGAGCGATTGAATGTCTTGAACAAAATTGCCCAAAGTTGTCAAATAATCAAGTGTCACCAAAGTATCATAGAACTATGGAATGGTTTGCGTTTCAGGGACCTTAAAGATGACCTAGTTCCAAACCCCCTGCCATGGGCAGGGACACCTTCTGCTAGACCAGGTTGCTCAAAGCCCCATCCCACCTGGCGTTGAACACTTCCATGGGGCATCCACAACTGCCTATCCATTCTCTGCCCAGCCTGTATCTGTGCTTGGGATTGCCCTAATCCATGTGCAGGTTAAGTAATCTTATCTGGGAGATCTGCCTTCTATTTCTGGGAATTCAAGAATAAAGTAAGTGTGAAAATGCAGTGTTTTCTATAGCTGCATTTAAAAGAAATCTCATCAGATTTGTAAAGACAAAGATGTTTTGATCATGACAGCTATAAAGTATACAAGTAATAATGAAAACTTTTACGTTGCGTTTGAACATTTAAGCACCATTGGTATAATGATTTATACTTCACAAAAATAAAGTGATGTTGCTACAAGGTGTACGTGATGAAATTATATGTTGACCTGCTAATGTAAATACCTTCTGGTAGAAGCAGGGAACATGATTATATAGGAATTTTGGTGTACATTTTAAAATATATGTCAAGACTGTAAGTGCTACTTATCAAAGCTATAACAATGCTCTATTATTTTCTTCTTTATTCAAATGTATGTTTGTTTACAATGCTCTTAATTTCTTTAAATCATAATACCTGTAAGTATGTTTGAGATGGTACAGTGCCTATTGCACAACCTGCTCTAAGTTGGCCCTTCTATGACCAGGAGGTTGTACCAGATGACGTCCAGAGGTCCTTTTCAATTTATATCATTATATGATAATGAATGAGACTTGGAAGGTTTCACTCATTTTAATATCTACTGAAATTAGATCTGGAAAGGAGGGGAAATGCTTGCTTAAATTAACATAGAATTTTTAATTTGTTTCAGAAAATTTTGTGAGGACTGAACCCTTTATCAAACTTAACTGTATTTGTAAATGTTGTGTCTGGACTTGAAAAATGTAGTAAGCAGTTTAGAAAAATATTTTAAATATATATTTAACTCTTATTAATTCTTTTTTTAATATATTAGTATTTTTTATTTCGTTTAAGATATTTTATAGTGTTTTACATTACTGCAATTTTTGCTTAATATTTTCACTTCTAATTTTATTAAAGGACTTCCAGTAGTTTTCTGAGTCATTCTGTGATTTCTTGATTCTTTGTTCCACTGCTTTTTGTCTTTTTAATTGATTCTTCTGAATTTCCTGTATTTAGTGGAGTCCTTTAAGGGTTGGTACTGGGACCAGCGTTGTTTAATATATTCATTGATGACTTGGATGAGGGAATGGAGTGCGCTGTCAGCAAGTTTGCTGATGACACTAAACTGGGAGGAGTGGCTGACGCGCCAGAAGGCTGTGCTGCCATCCAGCAGGACCTCGACAGGTTGGAGAAGTGGGCAGGGAGAAACATAATGAAATATAACTAGGACAAGTATAGAGTCCTGCATCTGGGCAAGAACAACCTTAGACATCAGTATAAGTTGGGGACTGCCCTGCTGGAAAGCAGTGAAGGAGAGAGTGGCCTGGGGGTCCTGGTGGACAGCCAGATGACCATGAGCCAGCACTGTGCCCTTGTGGCCAAGAAGGCCAGTGGCATCCTGGGGTGTATTAGAAAGGAGTGTGGTTAGTAGGTTGAGAGGGGTTCTCCTCCCCCTTTACTCTGCCCTGGTGAGACCACATCTAGAATATTGCATCCAGTTCTGGGCCCTTCAGTTCAAGAAGGACAGGGAACTGCTCGACAGAGTCCAGCGCAGAGCCACAAGGATGATTAAGGGGGTGAAGCATCTCCCTTATGAGGAAAGGCTGAGGGAGCTGGGTCTCTTTAGCCTGGAGAAGGGGAGACTGAGGGGTGACCTTATTAACATTTATAAATATGTAAAGGACGAGTGTCAGGAGGATGGAGCCAGGCTCTTCTTGGTGACATCCAGTGATAGGACAAGGGGCAGTGGGTGCGTATAAGCTGGAACATGGGAGTTTCCACTTAAATATGAGACAAAACCTTTACGGTGAGGGTGACAGAACACTGGAACAGGCTGCCCAGCGGGGTTGTAGAGCCTCCTTCTCTGGAGACTTTCAAAACCTGCCTGGACGTGTTCCTGTCTGACATGATTTAGGTTTTCCTGCTCCGGAAGGGGGATTGGACTAGATGATCTTTCAAGGTCTCTTCCAATCCCTAATATTCTGTGATTCTGTGATTATTATTTGATATTTTATCAAATGCTGAAAGTAGTAAGAGTTAAAGCTAGGTGTTGGTGTAACTCACATTTCACCTTCCTTTTTCAGCACAGTTGTCTTTAGAATCTTTTCCGTTGGTTAAGGCAACTTTAGCCATGCAAAAAAGTATTCTGTCTTTGTGAAATTTACATCTCTGTTCACATCATCATCATTTGGAGCCATTCATAGACATACCCAAGAAAGGGAATGAGCACTTGGATGCATGTTGGTGAACAAAGCATGATCTGTGGTGTTTGACTTCTTATATGCACAGCTGAAAAAGCAAAATGGTGAAGGGGACTTTTTTTTCGTATTTTTGCTTTTATATATATTATCTCATTTTATACTTGTTATTAAATTATTTATATAAAAGTGATTAAAGAGTAATTCCATGCATGGGCACTCTAATTCCAAAATAAATGTTTTTATTTACCTCAAACTTGGATAAATTAAAATTAAGTAAGTTGATGTTTTGGAGTAGAATACATGTATGAGTTGTTATTCAGAAAACAGTTATTTTGTTTTAAATAACCCTACTACCTCAGTACAAATTAACTCTGGGGTGTTGGCCCAAAGCTGTAACGAGAACATTTATGTAATTGGAAAAAATATTTTTGGATCAGATGATGGAGTAAAAAAACCCAACACCAAAATGTGATCAACCCCATTAAAAAACATGTTAAAATAAATGAAGAAAAAATATAACTGACAGTTGAGTCTCTCTGAGAACATCTAGTTGTCCTGGTTTTCTCTCTTTCTCTCTCTCTCTTTTTCTCTTTTTCTCTTTCTTTTTCTCTCTCTTTCTCTTTCTCTCTCTCTCTCTCTCTCTCTTTCTCTCTCTCTTTCTCTCTCTCTCTCTCTCTTCCTTCCTTCCTTCCTTCCTTTCTTCCTTTCCTTTTTTCCAAAACTGTTTTCAAAGGTCAATGTCATCAAAGACAAGAAAAGAACAAAATTTAAATAGTGTTGAAAAAAAATTGCTCTCAGTACTTCTTGTGGTAATGTTTTACAGGGAAGTTAGACAACTACTATGGTACAATCAGGTTCTTGAAAGATCCATGCTTTTAGAGTGATTATGTTTTTAGCAAGCTGAGATATCTAAAGCTAGCTCCTTCTGTGATTAATGTTTAAAGAGAATATGTCTTTGAGATTTCTTATGGATGCTGTCAAAACAGTAAGGAACCTGAAGTTGTAGACTTTAAATTCTGGTTGTTGTTGATTGTGGATCTAGATGTCAAATAAATGCATCACAATAACTTTTCCTTCAGTGTGGGTTTCAATGAAGTGTAGTTATTTTTTAATGAGGAAAAAAAATCCTTTTTTTTTTTCCTGTGTGTTAAACAAAAGTACTGCTGAAATGTCTTCTTATTAAGTGTTATGACAGCAGGGACCTATACGAAACTTTTGGCTTCTGACAGCATTTCATGCACTGATCTGATGTGCTTATACCTTTTGTACATCCCTTCACCTGAACTGGGAATTCTGAAACAAGACCATAAATATAAAGGTAAATGGTATCTTTTATATAATCTCCCTCTCTCCCTCTCTCTCTCTCTCTAGTATCTTCAGTGAGCAGTGTTGTGGCCGTCCAGTGCTTAAGGGGATCTTAGAGGAAGGATATGGATGAACTCTGTATCAAGGAATGTTGTGATAGGACAAAGGGCTTTAAACTAAAAGAGGGTAGGTGTAGGTTTAGATTAGATATAAGGAACAAATTCTTCACTACAAGGGTGGTGAGGCACTGGAAGAGACTGTCCAGAGAAGATGTGGATGCCCGATCCCTGGAAGAGTTCCAGGCCAGGCTGGATGGGGTTTTGGGCAACCTGGTCTAGTGGAAGGTGTCCCTGCCCATGGCAGGGGGGTTTGGAATTAGATGATTTTTAAGGTCCCTTACAACCCAAACCATTCTGTGATTCTATGAAAACAAAACAACAACAAAAAGAAAACCCAGGCATTAAATCACATAAATGCTAGGAAATTCCTGAAAAACAATTGGTTTATTTTATAGCAAGAAACCTAGCATGTACATCCCCGTCTGTATCTGTGCTATTACTTTTCTGCATGCCTTATAGAAATGCAAGAGGCTTCTTTTTTTGTATAGGGGGATGCTTTTGATGTTATTACTTGCAAAAATATGCTAATGACAGAGATCACAGAACTGAATTCATCCATCAATGAAGTTTTTTAAAGAAATCTCCTTCTGACTGGCAAGTCTGTTTAATATTTGACTGGTCTATGTAGAACAAGTATCTGATAGGAGAAATCATGTTCTCTGAAAATGTTATTTATAGAATATCTTAAAACATATCTTCCTTTCAAAGTCTTTGTATCAAGCGTTTTTGCCCAATATAGCAGTTTATTACTATCAAAGAAGATTTCTTTCCCCACAGCAAAACAGAATTCTAGGATTTTACCGACAAGAGAGATACAGTGACCACTAGAATGTGGTCTTGCAATGAGCACAAACTTTCTATATCTATCATCTATAAACTTTTAACCCATGTCATACAACTCCTTTGAAATTTTTGAAATCAGATGATTTACAGTTCTCAGCTCCAGACCCTTCAGCGTCAGCATCTAAATAGTGTCCTTTAGATGATGCTAGTAAATAAGAAGGAAGTGGGTTTTGGATTTGGTTCCAATTATGCAATTGTGCCTTTTCTTCTGTTGTGGCTTAAAAAAAAAAAATCTCTTGGAAGTTTTAATATCCTTCCTGTATTTAATTACAACCAGGCTCCAACAAATACTGTAATAAGTTGGTTTCTCTTGGATTGAAAATCTGCAAGAAGTATTTTACATTTAACATTTCTACAGTTTTGGAGTGTAATTTTTTTCCAGATTCCACAGACAGGATAATGCAATTAATATTGTTTGTATTAAATGATTGTTCATCAGACATTTCTCTGCTTCTTATTATTATGTTTTGATTTGTATTTGTCATAGGAAACTCTTCATCTTCTCCAAATTTTAAAGTGACCCTATAAAAACCTAGGAATTTGGCATAAATTATTTTTTAGATCCTATCTGTATGCTTTAGTGTGGCATTTAGTTTATTGAGAAAATGGTGAGGTTTAGAAACTGTTAGTTTTTGTATTTGAATCCCTTTTTCCCAAAAAGTATGTGTTGAAGGCATAGCTGTTTAAGGTACTTCAAGTGCTCTCTATTTAGAGCTTTCATGATATGTCTTTTACAAATTATTAAATATAGGTGAAACTTGTAGTGATTGCATGCTACCCATAGGGCATATATGGCATAATGGGATCCCTCGGCGGTAAGTTGTGTGAGAAATACCAATCTTGGGACTCGGGTGCTATTCAGGTTATCATGGTGGTAGCTTGTTGCTTCTCTGCTTGATAAGTTATGAGTTCACTGAATACAGAATGTAAATGTGCTTTTCCAGAGGCCATTGTTTCTGGTGATTTCAGAAGCCAGCTAGCAGGACTCTTGCATGGTTGCCTTATTTTGTCTATGGTTTGAATAAAGAGTTTTTTTACAAGCTTATAAAACATCCTCTTTGCAAAATATATTCTGTCATGTTATAAAAGTGTGTATGCACTGTATGGAGATGTGTTGTCTTTTTCATGACACAGCTCTGATATGGAAAGATAATAAAATCTAAATTAAAACAAGTGTTTCTTTACATATATACAGTGCCTCAGACTCTATTCTTCAAAATTTCAATTGAGGACCTCAGTATAACTGAGAACAGAAGTTATCCCTCAGGGTTTTAAGTGGCCAGAATTTTATTGAAGTAGACCAGAAGACCACACTAACATGACAGTAACTCAATTTAATATTGGCCTCTGTGGAATGTGTGTTGTGATTTCTAATGATTAGTTAGTCGTTGGTAGATCATACTCCAATTGCATCTTGGATTTAGTGGCTTTCTTTTCGCTGTAAACAGAGTACTTAGCCAGATTGCAAGGAAAATTTCTTCTTCATTTGCTACTTGACAGTGAAGTCTGTGCCTTTTTGTCTTTACTACTATTGTTTCTTGTGCTAATGAAACTAAGCCTGAATGTGTTGCAGCTTCATTTTCCTCTCTGGAGCTACCTCTGTCATCAATTAGAGAAAGACAAAAAAAGGAGATAGGAAAAAATATGCCCACTCAATACACAGAAAAAGCCAGTTATCTGGAGTGGGAAAGGGGGAGAGTTTGAAGACAAAGGAAGATATTTCTTCTAATGAATTTATTATTTAGATGACCTTTGAATATGAGTGCAATTTTGAAAATGGAATCAAGATGTTTATTGTAGTTTATTACCAACAGATCATATTTTGGGATCATGCTAAGTATTAGGAGAAAAGGAATAACCTGAGTAGTTCAAAAGAAATGGCAATGATATAAGCAAACAGTAGCAGAATAAGTGTTCAAGGCCAGGCTGGATGGGGCTTTGGGCAGCCTGGTCTAGTGGGAGGTGTCCCTGCCCATGGCAGGCAGGTTGGAACTGGATAGTCTTTAAGGTCCCTTCCAACTCAAACCATTCTATGATTCTACGGTCTTTGGTTATGCTGAAGGAATGGTAACTAAGGTTTGAGCAGTGCTTAATGTGACCATCTCAGATAGCTCTGACTGACTGTTTTATTTTAAAGGTGAAGTAAAGGATGATGCTGGAACAAATTTGGACTAATGACTTTTTTGGTCTAATGGAGTTTGGCTGCCATGACTGTATTTCTCTTTGTATTATTCTGTACGGTATTGTTTCCAGCTCTTCAATTAAATTGCAAACCCTTCAGTGTAGTGACATGCTTAGGCCAGAGGTTATGATTCATTATTTTCATATTATGTTATAGTGAAAGCTATATAAAAAAGTGCCCAGACTCTGGTTTAGAACTTAAAAAAAAAAAAAAAAAATTGAAAAATTCTACCTAAAAGGCTGAGTTCAGCTATTGGTAAAAATACTTTGCCTTCTTTGGAATGAATATTTGTAATACTAGATTTCTGTGATGAAAATTATGTGAAATTATTTTGTAACTTCATTCAAGCTTACTCTGTAACCTCTCTTTCTTTTTTTTTTTTTTCTTTCTTTCTTTTTGGTAGTAATTAAATAATTTTCTAAACCTGTTAAGGAAAAATGTCGTTTTTCAGAGAAGCATGTACAAACTTGTCACTGTTCAAAATGTCATGCAGAAATGCCATATTTTGACTCCAGACACATTGGTAATTCTAACCTCATTTTTTTCTAAATCTAATAGGACTTTGGACCATGTTTCTTTTTGAGTTGTATGTGGCTTAACAGCTCCGTAGATGAACCCTGTTTGTGGTGCAGACAGCATTACAGTGCTTAAAAAAGCAAGGTGGACAAACGAATGGAGGGTGTTCATTATATTTCTGTGCCTCTGCAACATCAATCTCATGAATTGAAATATGTGCTATTTCTAATATTTCATTCAATTGCATGTGTCTGTTTCTTGTGTCATCCCTGTAGTGCATTAGCACAGAAGTACTTAATGGGCAGCATCCAAACATCTTTTAGTGTTACATTTAATGCCAGTGTTGTTCTGCTGAGGTAATACAATACATGACTTTTTCTGCTACCCATCTCCCTCTATTTCTGTGTGCTTTGTGTGCAGGAGGATATTGTTACTGCGGTCTATGCAAGAGCAGTTGAAAGCAAAGTTTTTTTCCCCCCAAAAATTATTTTGTTGGGTTTTCTTGAAAACCTTCTGTTAAAATTAAGCAATGTTTTGCTTTTTGATGGAGTTTATCTTCCATATCTATACAAAGACAATGATGTTCTTCATTCAAAGCAAGCAGTCTTCTGGACATAACTGCCTTCTGTGTAGAAATTCTCATGTTTGTTCTCTCCTTAATCTATATAATCTGTTTTCCTACAAAAAATGGCTATTTCATATTAAAGGAGAGTAAGTTATGGACTGGCTTCAACATCTCAAGCTGTTAAAATTAGCATTGTTTTTGTGGAGAGACAATAATCGACAGAGCAGATAATAGCTTTCTCAGGGACAGGCAAACTCTTATTATTTTATTTTATTTTATTTATTTATTTTGTGTGTGTGTGTAAGTGTTAATGCTGATAAATATGGAGACAAAAAGATGAGTGCTGTAAATGGTTAGGTCTACGCATACTTTCATTGTAAATGGCACTGTTTCTAATCTAAGATCAGAAGTGAGAAATGCCTTAGTACAACTTATTTTGAGTGTTGGCAGCTTTACATGGAAAAGTATCCTTCTTACTGATTCAATAAAACAACAGAATCCTTCACAAAAGTGTATGTGGCATCCAAACTGGAGCCTCTAGATACTACCCTGTAACAAACAGTAAGAAAAACTACTATAGTTATTTTGATGCCTGTTCTCATAGGTAATTAACTTTTATATGAACAAAGTCTGTTTGTCTGGGTTTTATTTGCACATTTT
The DNA here is from genome assembly GCF_013377495.2 of Cygnus atratus. Lineage (NCBI taxonomy): Eukaryota > Metazoa > Chordata > Aves > Anseriformes > Anatidae > Cygnus > Cygnus atratus. The sequence goes on along the minus strand of NC_066363.1, from coordinate 60,206,278 downwards.
GCTTTTTTTATTCTCAATTATCAAATTTAGCTACTTCTTTTAAGTGCATGTTATTCTGTGTTTTGCAAGTATGCTTACAGTTCTTTGCATGAATAGAAGCCACTTTAAGAATTTGATCCATGCTATTTTCTAAACAATCAATGAAATACAGCCAGGTACCAACAGAATGAAAACCTAAATATTTTAACTTGTAATTCAACTTTTATTTATGCCTTTAATAAAGGCATAGGTTCCTAGTGGTTAAGGCTACAATTAACGAATATTATAAGAAAATACATCAGAATATTTAAAAATCTATATAAAATGTAGCAGAAGAAACTTTTAAGAAGTTACATTTTTGATGGGCTTGGTAAAGCTGTGTAAAAATGTAGAGGGTAACATATGCAATATATATTCTTTCTTCACAGAAGATGGAGAGCTGAGGAAATGATTGTAGAAGTGTCATTGTTAAGGTTGTCCGATATGTCTGTTATCAGAGTCTGGTTTTAGTTGCTTGTAACTTCACTGAAGTTTTAACTGTTTTGGCCGAATTTTCCATGTCATGGAATTGCCAAAAGATGATTTGTTTTCAAAGTTACTCTTAAAGTGATTCATCTGTTTCCAGGAACAAGTTATGGGAAAATACGTTGATGGGCACTTTTTTTTTTTTATTCATTCTCCTGAGAAACTCAGTGCCTTCATTCTTTGGAGTGGAAACTTTAAATTTGGTAGATGATTCACCCTAGTTTCAAGGAAGTCTTTTGAAAGGAACCCAGGATGGCAGAAGGTGCAATGTGCACAACATATGGTATTCATAAAGGCCAATAGAGACTCTCTAGGAGATTCAGTGGAGCATTTGGACTGTGTATTCCCTGAGAAGTTAAAAGTAAATAAATACCTAATATATACATGAGCTGACAGTTTGAGAAGGTAGTATATGATTGAGGGTTGTATATCATAGAATTATAGAATCATTAAGGTTGGAAAAGACCTTCAAGATCATCTAGTCCAACCATCCCCCCTACCACCAATGTCACCCACTAAACCATGTCCCTAAGCACCAGGTCCAACCTTTCCTTAAACAACCCCAGGGATGGTGACTCCACCACCTCCCTTAGCAACCTGTTCCAATGCCTGACCACTCTTTCTGAGAAGAAGTGTCTCCTAATTTCCAACCTGAACCTCCCCTGGCACAACTTGAGGCCATTCCCTCCGGTCCTATCATTAGTTATCTGTGAGAAGAGGCCAACCCCCAGCTCCCCACAACTTTCAGGTAGTAATATGTGTAGCACAATCTTGCAGAGTGTATAGAGTAACTATTTCTGAACTTTGGAATTCTTGTATGTTTTGTTGTTGTTGTTTGTTTGTTTGTTTTTAAATTCATCTTTAAGTGAAGTAGTATGTTTATTTACCCTTTCAGAAAAAGCTTATTAATATGTTGTTTCCATTAAGAAAACGCAACTGATTCTTCCTTCAAAAAATATGTTGGTTTCTTCAACTCATGTACAAGAATTTTTATTATTATTTTTTCATGCCAGTACTGTCTAATAGATTTTATGGTCAAGATTTTTATTTCTGATACTTCATCTAAAATTCTTCTTGTAAGTCATTTTTCTTGAAGTGGCGAGTAAGGAGACAGGAGTCCATTTGGCATTTACTTTCTCTTGAAACTGTGTGCTGAACAATACTTGTTTTTGAAATTTCAAGTGCTACATCTGTTAGTTGCATCAAGTCTTTACTGTTGTCAATATTAATTGAATCTTAATGAAGAGATGATCTCTCCACTGGATGCTAAAGCTGTCAGAAGCACAGAAATTTCATCCCGGTCCTCTTTAAGCTCTAAATAGCTAATTAAAAAAAAAATCATAGATTAGACTTGTTGATGTTGAATTTTACTGAACTCAGGTAGCAGTTCTCTGCAATGGAAATGCCTCTTTTTTTGTGAAGATGCTTTAGTGTCTCTATATAGCCTAAACTTTTTTTTTTTAACTAAACAAGTGTAGTTTTCAGGCATCGTTTTTGCACTATTTACACCACTGCAGACTGAAACTTAAGTCTGTTTTGCTTTTTTTTTAGTTTCCTTCCATTCTGAGAATTCATGCCTTACATAGGGTCCTTTGCCTTTGTTTATCTCCTTGCATGTATTTTTTATTGTTATTTTTTATTGTTAGTAGTTTATTAAGCATGTCCTAACACATATTTTCTGTGACTGATTTGCTGTGTGCTGTCATCTGACAAAGGACTATTCTGTCAAGTGGATATCTTTAATCAGTGAGTCTTAAAAGCTGCATGTGATTACTGGTACAGACGTGGATACCTGCTTAAGTGTCTGGTTGGAGGGCTCTAAAACAGGACCTACTATGAGGTCTGTTCTAAATTTGTAGCTATTTGTCAATAAGAATTTGATTTCCACTTTAGGCAATTGTATTTGTGTCTGGGATTATACCATGTGCTGGTGCTTCAATGCCAGGAGTATTAATTTGTGAAGAGAGAACTCCTGATCACAACATGGAGGTTCACATTAAAAGAAATCAGTGTCACTGGGAAGTAAAACCTTCTCAGCCAGAGCATGGTGCTCCTAACATAACCACAAAGATTTTGTGAAGAGGGTGGAGATTCTTTGACAGTAAGCCTTGGCCTATGTGATCATGGTCTTGATTTTTGAGGTTGCTTTTGCAGATCTCTTCAAAGTCATTCACGGAATTTGCTGCTCTGCAAAACACAGGTTGAAAGCAGCCATAGGGCTATGGGCTCTTGAAGGGGAGGAGGATTATGGGACAACAGTTATGAATTAATATTCAGAAGAAGGTCAGACCTGCTGCCTTACATGGATGTAGGGATATCACTGATGAATTTGTAAAATCTTGCTCTTTTTTGGGCAGTGGTTTTGTGTACTTGTGAGTGGGGATGTCTGCCTGGTTTATGAATGTATGGCACTCTTGTGCTGTTTTTAAGCTTCTGCTGAGCTCTAAACTCCAGGCTAGAAGGGAGTCCCTTATCTGCCTGGATAAAAGGCAATGTTCATTGACGGCTCTTGGGAATGTTGTGGCCCTGAGCCCCTGCGGAAGGTTGTTGGCCTTTGCATAATATAAGTCACTGAATTTTTTTTTTTTTAGGATGATTTTTTCCTACACACCTATAGATTAATATTTTGGTTACTAGTTCCCTAGAGTATTGTGAAATAAGTTGTCTATGCTGCTGTAAAACACCTGTCTGTTGAAGTTCCTAGAGGCCTACATGCCTTTTCTAAGGAAAAATAAATAGAGAATGAAGAAAAATATAAATCAACTCAGTAAGAGTTAAAGCCTTGTTAAGATACATAGCAGTAAAATGGACACAAAATTGGAGAAGGAAGAAAGTAAAGAATCTAATTAAAATGTTACTTTTCTCTTTTTTTTTCCAGTTACCTGTCATCTTTTGTTGTTCATGTACACTTGTTGAGCTTGCACATAAATAAATGATGGACTGACTCAGTGAAGTCATTGTAATAAATTGTTTGATGTGCTGTGTTGAAAAAAATCTTTTGAAATTCTCTTTTCTTTGTCTGCTCACCTTGTGGCTTTTAATATCTTGTTTCCCATCTGTCTGTTTCTGTCATAAGATGAGCATAACTTTTCAGACTTTAATGTAGGTCTGTTTTTGTTCTGGTTTATGTAAGTATGTAACAAAAGCGTGATTTGGCCACCAACAGTAATATCAGAAAGGAATTTTAAGGTGTGTGTTCCCTTTATTGATGTGAAATAGAGAAATGCTTATCCGTAGATACTTGATAATGCATATTTACGGTACATAATCTGTCTCTGAAAGCAAATGAATACAGAGGTGTCTGTACTGTTGTATTACATCTGCTTTAATGTTACAAATCCAAAGGTTACTTTTATGAATCTCTTATTAGTTAAAAGAGAAAATAAATGGGTCTATAAAGGTTTCATGAAAGCAGTTTTAAATAAAGGTTTAAAAATACTTAAGTGAGAATGTAATACAAATGTACCCTGTCTTCATTTTGAGAGATTGGTTGTACTGAAGATACTCTTAGTGCAGGAAATATCTCTAGCAATGAAGTCTTCACTGAGTCTTGTAGTACAGAGGAATTTGAATAAATGCTTATTTTGTTAATAACACTTTTTCTGGGGGTTTTAATATCTGTAGAAATGTTCATTAGGGATGTGTTTTAATGCTTATAATTCAGCAGTTTGATTAACAGTGACAGGGTAAGTAGGTAAATAAAGGTAGGTAAATAAATTCTATTTTCTTTTTTAAGGACATAGTGTAAAGATTTTGTGGTGCCTTCTCAGTGAGAGGTAAAGCTCTGGGGAGACCAAGGAGAATTAACTGAGATAGGAAAGCAAGGGAAAGGGAAAAGTCCTGGGACTGCCTGTAACAATTCCATGGAACAGTAGGAATAGAAGCAAGTCTTCTAAGTCTGCTGAATTCATTAGATGGTTATTACTAAGGAACAAATGCCACAAAGTTTACTCAACTGAGTATAGTTATGCATAAAACACTAAACGCTAAAATACATAATTTGATGTGCTCAATAGAAGTTTATTTGTATAATAATGATGATAATAAAAATAATACTTCCTTTTGGCTGGCTGATAAGACTATAAACAAGGTACACAACTCATAATTCGAAAGGAACTGAAAGTCTTTTTCCTTCATGACTTACTGAAAAAAAATTATAAGTAAAACAACTTGAGCAGGATACACAGGCATGAAAGCAAAAGATCAGTATGTTGCTGCCTATTGCTACTGAAACAAGCCTTTGAACAAGCTTTAGTGATGCAATTCCAGTATTTAGCGAGTGTTATGTTTTAAATCCTTTTTCCAAATCTTTTTTCCCATTGTACAAGGTACAGGTGCTTTGGAGAAATGTGTACAAGTAGTTTTCTGCCATTAAAAGAATTATATTCATCTCAAGCAATATGGAATACTGTTAAAAATATTTTTATACTTAAAGATAGCAGTTTTCTTGTGAAAAATCTATTTCTACAGCATAGACTACAGAAAAATAAATAAATAAATGGAATGACATCTTGGCTTGATTGTATTCAATATCAATATGGTAGGATTTCTGTTCCACTGGGTTTTAATTCACTTCATACTTCTTACAGTTAAGATTAGCCTAGCATTTCCTTGCTGAAGTGTGAAAAGCTAAATACAAATACATGTTGCATAGGATGTTCTTATGTCTTTAAAAGTCCAAGCCCATTGTAGTGGATGCTTCTCACCCGTCAGTGAAACTTGTAATACAGCAGCTACAGTACAGTGCTACACACAAACAATATGGAACAATATCTAGCAATTTATATGGTAAGAATTTCATCATCATTGCATAGCCGTTTGCTATTTTAGAAAAACCTCACTAGTGGTGTGACCCCAAATTGAAAAATGACAGGAATGATAAGACTAGGATATCTGTAATTAATAAATAATACACTTTTGTGACTCATCAAACTCTGTAATATAGTGTGTTTCATTCTGTGCTATTGAGGAAAGTTGCAAACCAGAAGGAAAAGTCCTTTCTATATATTTTGCAGATCCATTTCCTTAATTGCTGAGATTTTCCAGTGGATCTCCTACTGAGGGACACACTAGACATTGTTTAACATTTTAGCTGAATGAAGTGACACTGGGATATAATAAGCTGCTACTAAAACCCAACTCCAAAATGTTTTCCAGCAGTTTTCAGGAATATGGTGTTGTATTTGTAGTTAGCATATGGATGTAGTTTTTCAGCAACAGTTAAATTCTCATTTGCTGTATATTTTCTTAGGTTTTCTGCTAAATACTTGCTTTAAATGTGAAAGCGATGCGCTATTGTTGCCTTTTCAGGGTATATGAAGAAATGAAGAGAAAACTTTTTTTTCTAGAAATTCTTATATAATTCACGTATTACTGGTGGACTCTGAATTAATTACTACATATTTAGATGTAGATTAGCCTGATTAATAGTTACAGAACATTGCAAACACTTTGATCATTGTAAGAAATTTCTTCCATCTAGAGGAGATATTTGAAGAAAATCATGTTTTTGGAAAAAAAAATATTGTCACAAGGCCTACTATTTAAGCGAACAGTTGCACTTACTGTCACAACTAGTTAACAGTGTGAAACAAATGCATTGTCTGATGAATTAATGAGAACTTGAATTACTAATTGCAATGCTTTAATGCGTTACTTGGCTTTAGATACATAGTCACCCACTGTTTTACCAGAGAAATAATGAAAAATCTGTCACTGATTATAACAGACCCACTGTTTTTCATGCATTACTGCATCATAAATTTTCACTTTTTTCCTAAGATGCATTTGTGCTTAAAAATATATATATTTACCCCTGAAATTATGGTTACTAAATTTAGCATGCCATATTTTTCAGAAAATTAATCTTTTTTTCTTTTTTTTTTTCTGTCAAATTAAATACCTGATTAATCTCTCCTTATCTTCTAATGGCAGATGATTTATTGAGGCCTACCTCTTAACACTGCAGAACATATAATATAATACTGCAGGGAGCTGAAGACTTCTGAAATACTTTCTGTAGCTTGGACATGTAGAATGAGAATAGGAGAGAACAGAAACTTAATCTTCTGACTGAGAAAGTCTTGTGACCATGGATCAGGAAATGTGAGTTCTAGCTCACAAATCCATGGTGCTTCCTTTCCTTTCAGAATCTGGACAAGACACTGATATTTTCTTTTATTTTGTTGACCATTCTGCAAAATGCTTAGGGTAATACTGCCTTATCTCTTAAGGTAGTTTAATGCTAGATTTGTCCAGCACTACTGGTGTTATAGGACACTCATTTTTTTACTATTTGAATTGTACTTACCCAACCATTTCCATGATACATGTACTTGTTTAATATTAAAAATTCAGGCTATACATAATATATAATATATAAAAAATGTTTTTGTGATATAAAATGTTTTACCTTATGTATATAAACCACATACAAATATACAGAATTCACAAAGATGTCAATGAAGTTTGAGCTTTCCTGAATACTTTACTTTTTTCCATTTATAGGTTGCATGTCTTACTCATGTAGCAGCTAATTATCTTAATTGCAAAATTGAAGGAAAACGCTGGGGTACAGCACATGGGAGTATTGTTCCATATCAGGTAAGCCAAAAGCATTGGTTTATTCTACTTTTAGAATTCATGATTTTGTGTATTATAAGATTGAGAACTGACTGACTACTTTTCCCATGACCTGCTGTATTCTGTAATGTATCTGTGTCTAGGTAGGACAAGGTTCTGTTGTTCATTGTAGTTTTTGCATTTTGCGTATTTCTTCATCAGCAGTAGATTAGTAACAGAACACTGACATAGATCAAAGGTGTTCACTGAAATTGGATGACTTTAAAGCTAGCACAATGACTAGATCATTTTTTACTTGACAGAGAAAGCTTGTTTTTTTTTTCTTTCACTTTAAGGGTTACCTGACTTCCATACCAGCCACAAACTGAAATCTTTTGCCTCTGAATCTTACTGTTTTTACCTTGTGAGTCTACAAGAACAGGCTAAGTATTCATGAAAGTCTGGGAGTTCTTATTTATTTGCCATTATCCATTGAGTTTGCTGCGAATCACTGGTACTCAGTGAGACAACAGGTTAGAAAAAGAATTAACCAGACCTCAGATCTCTCCAATGGAATTCATAGTCTGCTACATCTAATGAAGGGTTGAAATTCCTTAAAATAACATGACCTTCACCATATAAACAAGCACAGGAAAAAAATTCACTGCAGGCTTTAGCTTCTGGCTAGTGTATGGGAAACTCTTCAAGTAAACAAAGACAATTTTGTTCTTTTCTAGCTGATCATTTTGTTATCTTGATGGAGGTCATATTAACTTAAGGAGATTTGGTCATGTATTTAATATATTCTTTGTTTCATTTTTGGCACTTCTCATCAAGTACTTGTGTTTGCATCTAGCTAGGAAGAGTCTGGATTTTTTCATTTCTGGATGGAGTCCTTTCAATCCTGATAGGGACAGTTCCCAGCATTTGTCTGGGACAACTAGCATCTGAACACCACTCAGTTGCTTTACAGTCTCCCTTGTTAGAGAATAAGAGGAACTCAATGTATATTTACTTCCCAGTGCTGGAGGTGGTGGTGATCATCCTTTTATTAAAGGATTTTCTACTTGTGGCTGTAGAAACTCTGAAGCAAAAATCTTCCAAATGGAAGACATATATATATATGTATATTATTATTATATGTGTATTATATACATATATATACGTATATTATAATATACATATATGTATATTACACAGAACATTGTCCCTGGCTAAGAGTACAGCAGATCTCCTCAGGTCTACAACAAACATCAATTGTTTTTGTAAAAGCTTTGTATATTTGATCTAGGACACTTCTTTTTTTCTTTTTTTGTTAATTTTTATTTTATTTTATTTAAATACATGCTTTTGCATAGTCAACCATCAATTTCTGGACTAGCTAGAATAGATTGCAAATCGTCTCTGAGACTGATGGGGAAATGTTGCAGCTGTTTCTGCAAGTGAAATGAGTTTGGTCCTGCAGTATTCTCATCTCAGGTGTAGAGCAGCACAGCCAGAGCTGCTCTAGTCAGTGGAGCAGTATGGCCATATTTTGTAGGACCAACACTGTGTAGAGCTCTGAAGTGCAACGTGACCCAGCCTAACCAGGCATCTGCTACACAAGTAGTTGCATTTGGCTGTGTTTCTGTAATGCGACCTTTTGGTGCAACCCTTTTTGAACTTTGGTATGTTGAAAGTACAAAACAGATCTGAAGTGTCTTTAGTTTCTATAAGCAAAACCAAAAATCTGACTAAACAAAACATTTTATCTTCACCCTACTGCATTTGGATGAATAAATGAAACTTGCATTCTTTTAGCACCTTTTTGCTTTTGTTTTTCCACAGTCAAAATGAAAAGAAAAGCATACACATTGGTATCCTTTGTTTCTTTTTTTCATAGACAGCTCTCCAGATACACAAAATTAGTTGAGATTTTTTTTTTGTTTTAATCAACATTAATCAATACGTAAATAACTTTTTTTTTTTGTAATAATCCTATCTAAACTATGGTTTCTCTGTTTCTGTAGGCTGTTTCTGCAGTAGGTATTATAAATATTACCTCAATATTATAAACAGTCTTAATCTCAATTTTCTTGTTCATAAACCAGTGATTAGGATGGGTTCATAGTGAGTGGAGCTTTGTGTGTGTTTTTGTGGCTCATCTGTTAACTTTCTGTCAGCTAACGTGGTTATGATTTTGACAGCAACCATAAAGTGTATTCGTTTGCTAGTTTTTCTCACTTTACTAGCATAAGCTATAATGAGAGTGCAAAGCTCTTTTGAAATTTGAATTAGCTTGCATTATTGGAATTGTATTGCTTTTATAGCTGTTTCCATAGTTCATGTGCAATATAGTTTAGAATAGAACTCCGAAACCTGAGTTTCACCCCATTACAGTTACTAAATATACACTTTCACTTAATAAAGTAGTATGTGACTATCATAATGCTATTTTTTTAATGAAAAATGTTTGTTTCAAGGTATTTTGTGCAAAATTATATAATTTGTTGAAAAAATAAAAATTATATTTCCTAAAATTGAACTTAGGTATAACATAGAACAAGCATGTGGTAGCAAACTGTTGTTCTTTTCTTCTTAAGGCCCCTTGCTGTATTTTGAGCTTCCACCTTGGTGGAACTTTAAAGTGATAGAGAGTAATCATGGGAGATCCTTTTATAGACATTAAAATGACAAAACCTATATGATCTATGATGTCTACAACAAAAGAAGCATGACCAGCAGGTCAAAGGAGATGATTTCTTCCCCTCTGCTCTGCTCTTGTGAGACCCTACCTGCAGCATTGTGTTCAGCTCTGGGGCCCCCAAAATAAGAAGGACAAGGACCTGTTGGAACAAGTCCAGAGGAGGGCCACAAGGATGTTCAGAGGGCTGGAGCACCTCTCCTGTGAAGACAGGCTGAGGAAGTTCGGATTGTTCAGCCTGGAGAAGAGAAGGCCCCAGGGAGGCCTTAGAATGGCCTTCAAGCACCTAAAGAAGACCTACAGGAAAGATGGGAAGGGGCGTGTAGTGAAGTGATAGGAAAAAGGATAATGGTTTAAAACTAAAAGAGAGGAGATTTAGATTAGATATTAGGAAGAAATTCTTCACTGTGAGGGTGGTGAGGCGCTGGAACAGGTTGCCCAGAGTAGCTGTAGATGCCCCATCCCTGGAAGTGTTTAAGGCCAGGCTGGATGGGGCTTTGAGCAACTTGGTCTAGTGGGAGGTGTCCCTGCCCATGGCAGGGGGGTTGGAACTGGATGATCTTTAAGGTCCCTTCCAACCCAAATCATTCTATGATTCTGTGATCTTTTTTTGTGAAAGAAGTCTGATCAGAGACTGATCAAAAATTAATAAAAATTACAAGTTGAAAGCATTTTAAATATGTACATAATTAGTACTTTATTTTGCTTTTAATTGTTGTGGTAAGTGTTCTAGTGCTCTGTTTAATGCAGTCAGCATTATATACTGAAAACTATTGTAATTTTTTTTCATTGAGCTTCAATTTCATAATTTTGGCCAGAATATCTTATTTGCAAATGGCTTCAAATGGCTAAGTTTTCAGCTAGATTTTCTTTCCCCAAACTACCAAGATATGTAGCCCCTTTGAAAACCTATTTCTAGTCCAAGTAACAAGCCCTTAACAAAAGTGATGTAAAGTTTGCTGCACAAGGACTTTCATACCCTTATAAGTTTTTTCTCATTTTCTGATAGTGTGCTCCCTTTGTGGCACAACCATCTGAAATGTCTGAGTTTTCAGTTCTGTTTGCTCATCACCTTCTCTGACAAGGAAGAATTTCAACTTCTTTTCAGTGCATGATTTCTTTCATTGCACCTGTAAAGCTGTCAGTATATAATAGTTTGCCAGGGTTTGCAATGGAGGTGAACTTTGTAATGTGCCACAAAGGTGAACAAATCTGGATTCTTGTCAACAGAAGTCAGAAGTAAATTTTAGAGTGCTGAACCCTTCATGAGAAACTGTCTACTTTGAGCACATCTCTTTTCAGTCAGAGAGGTGTACTTGGAATAGGCCACTCCTGTGATCATACAGGAACAATATCTTGCTTGTAACCAGATCCCAATTTGCTTAGTTTCAGATGTTAAAACACAAACCTTGAGTTCTGGTCTGTATCTTAAATGTAATTAGTACATTTTTTTTTTTTAAACAAGTTTCTATAATGAGACGGGTTGTTTAGCTACAGCTGTTCCATGATTATCCAGAGGAAATCAAGAGCTTAAAAGCATCCGGTTTACATAATTGTGCAGAGAAGTAAAGTCATGTTACTGTCTTTCATTTGGGGTGACAAGGTCTTTCCTCATTCTCATGGTTTCACCACTGTAGCTATCTCACCTGTACTATGCCTGAGATCTAGACACTCACTTTTTATCTTACAGTTGGACCACTGGGAACAGACAAATTCTCCTGAGTATTTCATAACCTGCATGTTTACATGTTGTTTCCTGTGGCAGCTTATCACCTTTTCGTCAGCAACCTGGATAACTAGGCAGTAGTTTCAGATGCAAACTTTTAGCTAAAGGTACAGGGCTGTTTGCTTTCACATCATAATGGTAAAAGTCAGTCTGAAAACTGAGAGACCAAGCTCTTACAAATCTCTCTTCTCCAGCCACTTACCTCCTTCTCCACCCTACCTCCCAAAATTGTCTCCCATGAATACATTACTGCTGTTCCAAGTTTATTCCTAATACTAACAAGGACTTCTCAAATATACATCATATTTTCAGAATATGCAAAGGGCACGACCATTCTGCACAGAAAGTGAAATCACAAGACAGGAAATAAATTATTTTAATCAATTATCTTTACTGTGCCTGTGCACTGTCATAACGAATTACACCCAACATTAATGTTTTTTTGTATTAGAGCATCACTGAGATTCTCTAAGAATCAGCCCTTTGTTGTGCTAGGCATAAAATTTCCTTCATTCTTGCCCAACTGATCTGGCAGAGGTGCTTTTCATTGGTGCATATGTGTACCAATTTTCCTAACTTGGCTCTGGAGAATCTCACAGAACTTATCATGATTATCTACTTTTTGCAGTGTAAAAAAAATTAAGATGTAAAAAAAAATATTTTTTTTTCAGTAAAAAAAAAAAATGTCAGTCATTCAGAAATTTCATGCTGCTTATTCCACACAAGAATGTAGGTATGTGGTCATTTTTTTCCTATCTTGATTTGGTTTTATTGGGATACTTCTGCAGTTAATGTGTCTTGGAATCAAAATCAACAAAGAATGGAACTTGGATTATTTTTGGAGTTTTGTTTTATGTGTAAAATTCTCTTTGTAAAATCAGTGTAGAACTTATTTAATGGAAGAAGATCTTTCTTGTTTGCTCAATCTAGGAGAAATGCAAGATGACCCTTCTTACTGTCTGAACCTCATCAACATAATTTTTATATGGACTTTTCAAACTGCCCTGGGGGCCTGTTGTCCTACGCTGTTGTTCTGAGTAATGAACTATCACTGCTGAAAGCATTGCCCATGTGATATGAAAATTAAATGTATTCACAGATAGACTGAATAGAAACTTTGTGCTCTCAAGCAGCAAAGTTAGTTCTCTCCACTGTATGGTTTCAGATTCCAAAGAACAGTTTGTCTGTCCTCAAGATACCTATCTCAATTCATGTCCAGAGAAGGGCACCGAGGCTGGTGAAGGGTCTACAGAATAAGTCTTATGAGGAACAGCTGTGGGAGCTGGGATAATTTAGCTTGGCAAAAAGAAGGCTGAAGGGAGACCTTATTGTACTTTACAATTACCTTAAAGAAGGTTGTAGCGAGGTGATCGGGCTCTTTTCCCAAGCACCAAGTGAAAAGACAAGGGGAAATGACCTCAAGTTGCACCAGGGGAGGTTTAGGTTGGATATTAGGAAAAATTTCTTTACTGAAGGAGTTATGTGACATTGGAATAGGCTGCCCAGGGAAGTGGTTGTGGCACTGTCCCTGGAGGTCTTCAAGAACTTTGTAGATGTAGAACTTAGTAGCATGGTTTAGGTGATTAACTTGTCAATGCTAGGTTAAAGGTTGGACTAGATGATCTTAGAGGTCTTTTCCAAACTAAATGATTCTGTGATTCTATATGATGAATAGCTGGTCTCCTGGATACTTTGGTGACCTACTGTATCTCCTTGAACTACATACCTACATTTTTTTTTTTAATCAGCCATTTCCTTTCTATCTTTATCTTACAAGATACAGAGAAAGCCAGAAAGGCCTGTGTCATCCTGGATCCTGTAAAACAAGAAAACAAAAAGTGTATTTGGCTTTTTTTTTTCTTTTAAACTACATACTACACAAATGTTTTGGTTTTATTGTGATGATAGGGGACCACAGTTGGCCCTTTGCTTGGTGGGAAGCACTTAAGTAGGGATTCTGTTTCCTTGTTATTTTAGTCAATTCAAAGGTATAAGAATCATTTGTGGAATGCAGTGTAGAAAAGTTCCCATTTATGGGGAATGAACTCCAGTTATTCAAAACTGATGACATTATATTGTAACCTTCCTGGTGATAGTCCTTCAATGAGTTGTCAAGCCTCTCTCTTGGGCAAAGCTGCTGTCTGGAAAGGAAATCAGTAGGTTTGCCTTGGGCAGTTTTAGACATGTGCTTGGTGTATGATGTGAGATGTGAGGTGGTGTTATAACTTCATTCATATATATCCCATCCTGTCACAGACATAGCACTTTAATGAAGCTGAGCTTGTATCTAATTATTATAGACAGCTTCTTACCTGTACACAGATACTTTTCAGATGGAAATGAAATACATTTTTAATTTAAAACCTGAAACTAACTTTTTTTTTTTTTTTTTTTTTTCTGAAGAAAATCATCCTGTATCTTTCTGGTTTAAGGAATGCCTGCAAGGTATTTTTAATGAGTATCCAATATTCTGAATTTGCAAAATAGCTTTGGACAATCATTGTTATTGTTTAGGAATGATAGCTGATAGTTAATACTGTCTCATTTTTCATCTCCTCCAGGGAAATGTCACAGGACTGTTTTGCAAGGCTATTTTTTGTCAGAACGTTTGTCACAGAACATTTCTGTATCTTGAACTCATATTTAGTCATTTAAACTGGGTGTATATTAAGATCTTTAGTCTGTCACTTGCCCGTGGTTTCATGAGAAGTCATCTGGGATCAAAACATGGGTGCGCTGGCGTTCAGAGTCATTTAGTGTACATATTTGTCTCCTCTTTGTTCTGTTCCTTGTTTCCTCCATTGATGTGTGAGGGATCTAGTTTGTATTACAGCAGCATGGTTAGCCTACAAATGTTTTGCAGGATTACTGAACATTGCAGGTAGGTATATCCATGTCAAATTGTAATCTTTAGAAAGGGAAGCATAGCAGAGCCCTGATCAGAAGACCTCTTTTCACATTATTGCTGGCTGGAAAGGGATAAAAGTATGATCAGTGGGCTTGTAGAGGAGATATCAGCTGCAACTGGATCACTGCTTTCCTTCAATCTGCTTGTTAGATCCAGAGCAGAAGAATAAACTTCACTTTTGTTCTCCTGAAAGTACTTTTCACAATCATTGTATAACAACACATCGCAGGAGTTTGTATAAACATGTTTAAACAGTCTCAAAGAGATCTCAGAAACCCATGTGCAGCGTCATCACCCAGTGACTCCTGACATAATCATCCTGAATACATAAATGGCTATTTGTGTTGCTATCACAGATAGAAGCTCTTAAAAACAACAAACAACAACAAAAAAACACGTCATGATATGTTGTACAAGGTATTGTACAAGCAGGACAAATTAGCTCTTTCTGACCAGTATTGGTGAATGAAACATGAAGGAGTTACTTTTTGTGACAGAAGTGAGGACTTGGGTAAGGTGTCCACAATCCTAGAAACTTTTTGAGATTGTATTTCCTTAAGAATTCGAGGAGCTGGTAATTTATTGTGAATAATATTCAACCTTAAGACACAGGAGAGATTAAGACATGTCTACATGATGATATTAACTTTATAAAGACAGAATAATGAACAAATAAAAAAAATCAGGAACATTCTTACCATTATTTAATTGATGCTCAGGTGTGTGCTTTTATTATGTGAAATGTGACAGTTTTGGTTGGAAAATATTGATTGTTATGAAAGGGTATGTCCACTAGATGTCACTCATGTAATCTAGTTTTTGTTGCAGCATTTATTTCTAGGGATCTATTTAGAACGGTAGATGCAAATTATCAGCATTATTAGCTGCTTCTGTATAGGCAGTGCTACTGATTTTATGTATAAGTGTGGCATGGTACAAATCATCTGCTTGTCTCTGTCATGGGTTTGACATACCTATTGGTCTAGGACTTTATGTGTTTTTACATACCATTGCATTGTTGTATGAATTAATCTCTCATATAAGAGCACCCAGATGAGCTGTATATAGTCTGTAACTGTTCTGCAAGGAGCCATATGATCGTAAAAGTGAGGATGTTATGTCCCTAAGGAAACAAAAATTACCTTGTAACTAATATAATTCCACTTGAAATTTATTCCTTTCGAAGCTGTTTACACCTCAAAGGGCAGTTCATTAGAAGTATGCATATCTAATTAGGAAAAACATCTGGAATTTCATAACTGGCACAAATGGATTTATATATTTAGGGATCTTAGCTATAAAACTGTAGCTACAGCTCTTGATTAGTGTCACTTTATTAATATCTAAGACGTTTAAAATAGAGCCACTTCAAGCAAGCTTACATGAAAGTAAGCTTACATGTGTGAGTGGACAAATCAGAGGTACATCTGATCAGTCCTGCAGGCAGGCTGGTGGGATCTATACAGGTGTGAATTCATTAGCAAGGTGTGCTTGAGCCTCCTCTTCTCCATCTTTCTAGTATGGCATGTGTCACTAATTGTTAGACAGCTTTTGGGAATCTATTATTTATACTCTCATTGAAGAGCAACTGCTGCAAGATTGGCCTGTGCTCTTTCCCACTTTCACATTGGGGTAGCTACAGCAAAACTGGAAGCCTGACATCACAGCTTCCTCCAACCTCCCTTTCCCCTCCTGTATGGAATGAAGAATTTCTCTGCCCTGTGTAGTCAGCCAGAGGGCAGGATGGGGAAGTGATAATCCTCTTGGATTGAGCACTTGCATGAAAAATGATAAATGCTACATTGCGTGGGGATTAACACTTGCTTATGAACTTGCTTTTAATGGAGTGATGCTTCTCTTTCAGCAATGTGAAGGTTTGCAGTACTGCTAGACCTGATTAAGAACCTTTACCACTGTTCAGCCAAGAGAACTATCTGCCATCAGAAACATAACTGTGTTAGGAACTGTTTCACTCTTTTGCATATTGTCCTCAAGAATGTAAAACACTTAAGCTCGCATAGCATCAACTTCCCTAGAAAAATTCCTGTTCCCCACATCTCATTGCTACATTCTTCCTTCTCTCATCATGAGAATTACATTTCTGCTCACATTTAATGCATCTGTAAGAGGTCTGTGTATTGTCACCGTGAAACTGAAACATGACCATCCAGAGCTGGTTTAACTGGTGGAGTTGCTGTATAAATCATATTCTCATGTTTTTTGATGGGAGATCTTACGACAGATATCCTGTGAGTATGTTCACAGAGTGGGGCAGTCAGTGAGTCACTGGTGTTTAAGAAGCTTGTTTGGCATTTCTAGATAGTTTTGGTACTAAATGCTACTGAGTAAAGATTTAGTGTAGAACTTTATTGCTACTTTGTAGGATGGCCCTTTCTTTTCACAATGAGCTTGACATGTCATGCAAATTTGGTCATTAAGTTAATTCCCTAGGACTGATGTATACTAATAAATTTGGTGTGTGCTGTTTTTTCTTCTAAAAATATTGCAGTACTGCTATGATAAGTTTAGCTCCAGTGCAGTAGTAGCTGTGATCCTCCAGTGTGCAGGCAGCTTCTGAGAATTTAATTGGAAGGGCAGCATTTTTTTGAAAGAGCCGAATGACTTTGTAGCTTCTGTTCTGTTTTCCAAAGCAGTATATACGCTTGAGAAGTCTAAGTCCTGCTGTCTTGCAAAAAAGCACTGAAGTATTAAGTGCTAAATCTACTTATGAAAATGAGCTTTAAATTACAGTGCTTTTTAATGTTGTTTCTTGTGCCCTATGCTACATTCAAATATAATGCTGCATGATGCTAAAACAGGTATTATTTTTAATCAATACCCTCACTAATAAACCTTGATGCTAAAAAGTGAGAAAATGTAACCTGAGGCTTTGTCTATTATTAAGCCCTTATTAATATCAGAATAGTTTTGATACATTTGCTTTTTAAGAGAAGCGGGATTTTAGCTACAGGACTTTAATTCACTTATATTGAGAGTGGTAAGGGTGAAGGTGAGAGACACCTTCTTCTAGTTATCTGCTTTGACAAAACTGTACTTCCTGACAATCACTTAAAAACAGTATTTGCTGACTGAAGTTTACCCTGGTCATGTAAATTAATCTAGAGAAAGCAATCCTATACCTGTGGCCCAAAGGAGATTTCAACTGGTTATCTAGCTGTCACCTCCACCTTTGTTCTATTAGCTCTAAGTTACTTTTGATAGATGTCTGTCCCAATTTCTCTACATTGGAAGTTCTGGAATATGTTTTATGGTCTTGTTAAGCCCATAAGTGGGTCCTCTGTGCCCACTATGAGGAAGAAAAGAAATAATTTCATTTTCAGCATAGATGTCCTAGATTAGGAAAAACATTTTTACTCTGTTGTTAGTAGTGTACTGCAGAAGTTGATTGCCTTGATGTCTATAAAAAGTATTTCTATATAGGTAATTTGTACTCTTCTATAGGGTACTGTTTGCTGGTTTGTGTGAGGCCAGCTCTTCACATTTTCCCCAACCCGTATTCACGTTTCCACCCCCTGTATTTTTTCCACCTCTTGTAATTTTTGTTTTTCTCTCTGGCATTTTTTCCACTTTGTTCACCTCTTCAACTGTGCTATCCAAATCTTGACAGAGTGCTCCAGGTGAGTTCTTTGTGTTTTTGAGTAACACAAAGAGCTTTCACTTGAGAAAGATACCTGGGAATAATTTGCTTTCTTAGTTAACAGCAACATATTGCTGTATCTCATCCTTCTCAGGTTTTCAGCTGCAGGATAGGAGAACAGCACATAGCTCTATGCCGAAACTTTGCTAATTATTTACCAGCTGCAACTTCAGTTTGATTTACCATTAAAAGATTCTTGGGGTTCCTTTGTGTTCCATGATTTTTGCTTTCTTTTTTTCACTTTTTTTTTCGTGGATAATTTACAGAATAGTTTTATTGATCATTTCCAATTTGGTGAAACCTGCAGAGGTAAGGTCACTCAATACTAGAGTGATCTCTGAATCTGAGTAAAGCAGACAAAAATGTTATCTGACTGTTGTCTGACTGTTGTCTTGTTTTGTCATCTACAGCAAGTTTAGGGCACTTGAATTTGAAAGTGTATGTCCACGTGTGGTTTTAATGATCTTTTCAAAATACCCATTAGTTTAACATCAGTAGTCATCTTTTCTTTCCTGGATAAATGAGCTCTGAGATTCTAAATAAAGTTGTCCAGCAAGGATATGGAAGACCCAACTTGTATTATTTTATGTTTTAGATGGCTACCAGGGTAAAAAGTAGAAGTTAAGTTATCTTAGTAGAAAGGCTATTCTTTGCTAGGTAATAATAATAATAATAATAAACAGACACAAAGTTAATCTTTAATTTGTTCTCCAACTGGTATGAAGAAAGTTAATATTAGTTGTGGTTCTGTATCAGAACAATCCATTGTCACATGGAATGGCCATAATATAAATAAATAGAAAGTTGATGTGATTTCAAGTAGAGAAGCATTAGATGAGTCTACATAATTTATTTTAAACCTAACATAAAGACAAAGAATATAAAACATTATAAATATCAATATCAGTCTGTATGATAATGTCTGTTCTGAACAGAGACAATTTTTTGACCTTGTCAAATTTGGAATGTGGGGTTGAGATAATGGCGAGAGACTTTTGACCATGAATAATAGTTGTAACAATGCAACAAAGCCTTTTGTAGTACATACTAGCAATTAACTTAGTTCAATGGGGCAGAGAGTGCATTTTAATTTAGCATGAGTTGTAGAACAATGGACCCCAATTCTTATTTTAGTGCTTCAACAAAACCACAAATAATAATTTCTTCCTCCTTGCATAGATGCTTACAGCATTTTATTTGGCTCGAGAGTTTTATATATAGGAGTGAATGTATGGAGGTTAATTCTAGATGTTACTTGATTTGTCTTAGTTTATCCATTTTCACATACCAGGTTTACATTTACCAGTTTGTCAAAGTTGAAGGTTAAATGAGAAGTAAAAATACTGTCATACGATCAGAATCATGAAAGAATCTGAGATTTGCTTAATACATATAGTGTTTACTGAAGTTTAATTTCATCCACAGAAGATGAGGAGGCCCCTGGGCAGGAAGAGTTCTATGTATTAAGAATCTGATCAGGTACTTCATTTATTGTTATTAGTACTTCATTTAGTGTTATTAGTAACACCTCTTAGCACTTATGCATAATTATGTTATCTTTTCAATGTTATCTTTTCAAACCCCTCAGAGATTCTTAAATAATTTTATTTCCTGTCATATTTCAGTTTTAAGTAATAGTGAGGAGGAGAAAACAGTTAAATAGTTTCTTTCCTCAAGTACCAGGTGCTGAAAGCAACTGAGAATATCACTGTTTTTTATAGTGGTTTCTTGTACATCTTGTGTGACATTGTTCAAACATTCATCGTATAAGCTTTTTGAGATTTAAAAAAAAATATATAGATGATTTTGTGGTCAAGAGATTGGACTCAAATTCAGAAACATAATCTACAGTGGCTTGCAAAATAGCTGTGTTCTGCTTTGAGTGCCTTGTTACAACCTCATGTAATGGGGTACTGCTGTTTGAGTGAGTGCTTCCAATCCATTTTTAATACAAGGTACAGCAGTTTATTGAAATCACTAATTCCAGGCTGCAGCAAGTAACTGTGTGGTGTTTACTCCCTGAATCTCTGCTGCTGTGATCTCTATCACAGTTCTGTCTGTGCCGAGATTTGACTCCCGCTGTTGTGATTTGAGTAGGTCATTTTTGTGTGCTTCTCCTCCATCTGTAAAAGAGTTGACCTCCTCCTACTACTTTTCTCCTGTTTGGTCTCTAGTTAAATAGTAAGCTCCTCAAAAGAGATTATTGCTGTCTTTCAGGGTCTGACTGCACATCATTGAGCAGTGTCATGTAAAAGTATGTGATCTAGCTTCAATGCTGCAAACAGGGAATAATCCTAGAAAAACAGTCTTAGATGGTGCTACGCCCTCTCCATGTAAGATTATCTTGAACAATGTTGCTCTCCACAGATATTTGCCTGACTTATTCTGGGACCCCATAACCTCCCAGGCACTTAATTTTAGTGTTTCACTGTTTATTATCTCCATGGCATACCAGGCAAGAAAATCACAGCAAGGAAGAGGCAGATCAGATATTAAGATAAGGTTTCTAATGCAGAAGCCAGATTCTTTCCTCTTTTCAGTAGTCTTTCATGTCATTATGTCTAGCTTTTCTAAACTTTCTTAGCCTTTCCCCTGAGATCATGCTTTCCAGAACTTACAGCTTTTCTCTGTGCTTTGCTTTTCGAACACATCACTTTTGTGGCAACCAGAACCAAATGTAGCACATTATTCCAACTCCAGCTTTATCATCTTGAAGTACAACAGATTATTTCATGAATCTTGTGGGTTCTGTTGATTTTCTGAAGTGCCAATTTAATGTTATCCTGCTGTTGCAAAGGAGACTGTTGTTAATTCATTTGCAGTTTCTGAAATGTGACTTCTTGATCCTTTTCTCCTGTATCAGTAGAGTGAATCTTTCATGTCTAATTCTAGAACTTCCCAGTTGTTTTCCCTTGTTGAATTTTGCCATCTTGTTTTCAGACTTCATTTGCCAATTATTTTCTGTTCTATCCTGTCCAGTACTTGCAGTTCCTTCTAGTTTTGTGTCATCTTCAAATCTGATAAACCTACTTTCTTCTCTCAGTATCTGGGCTATTAAAGAGAATATTGAAATGACCCTTAAACAGTTGACAGTATTCTTACATATTGGCATATCATTTGTAAGTCCTTTTGATGATATTCAACCAGCTGATAAACCTGTTTCTTGTATGGCCTAACTTAAATTGATATTGTCCAGCACTGTAGTTAGACCTAGATGTCTTTACATGATCACCAATGTCTTTGTACTTTATAAGTCCATAGTGGCTTTTACCCATCCTCTGGTTGTTTTAGGGTATGTGTGTGTGTGTTCCAGCATGTAAGTGCTCGTGTGTAATTTGCTTGATATATATATATTTGCTTGATATGTATTTTAATCCACTTGGTGTTTGCAATTTCTTAGCTCTGGTTTCTCACTTCTGGTCCCCAAGGTCTACATGCTCACAAAAGAAATTGCTAGTGTGCAGTTTCCTCAGACTCTTCTGCAATAATTCTAAAAGAAATCTCAACAAGCCTTGACATCTGAAAACATTGGGTTAAAGGGCAGAAGTATGTTCAAAAGTAGTTTTTTCATACTCTAGCCCAAGTATATCGCCATGATACTGTGCTTCTCTGCCTTTGCTAATGAATTCACTGAGTATACGTTTGTACAGTGCATATAAAGTCAGTAGGCATTATTTTAATGCAAAATAATAAGCAGAGATAGTAACATAGTACTTATAAACAGTAGGTAGGGCCTGTTAGTAAAGAGCATCTCAGCTTGGAGGTTGTGAATGTTCACAGGAATCAAGAGGGTTGTGAGTTACTTTCAGTTGATACTGATTGCTGAGCCTAGCATCTTCACGAGGCTTAATTCAGCACTCAAGTCCAACTTAACCCTTTAAAGTAGAAGTTATGTATTACTTCAAGGACACGTGAGACCTGTTGATAAACTTCTGTGCTAGGATTCATGAATTTCATCTGGAAAGACAAGTTAAAACACTGCCATCTAAAAAAAGTGCAAATCCCAACATTTATGAAAAATAATATTCAATAATATGAATAATTTTATAAAGCAGACACTGCATATACAGCATGTCTTCTATGAAATGTAACGTTGTGGAAATGAGGTTCCAATATCTAAGTATTAACAGATGTACAGATCATCTTGTTGCTTACCATTAAATTAGTGTACCACATCATGAAAATCATGAGAGTAGCAGAATAATAATAATGAGGTTTATCAAAAATTCGTATATATTGTGTCTGTTCAGCTGGTCTTCTGCTTTTTTTTTTTCCTTTTTTTTTTTTTTTTTTTTCCATATGAGGTCCAAAAATTGTTTTGGTGGAAAAAGAAGGAAAACTGCTGACTCCTTCACAATCACCCAAGTTGATTTGGCAGCAGGCTGGGGTTTGTGTTTTTCTGCCCACCATTTTAATAAAAACCTACTCAGTTGTTTGGATTTTGCATCTTTGATTTCAGCTCCTTGAGGGAATCAAGATGCTGTTCTTGATTTAGTGAGACATTACTGTCCGGATGTAAGTAGTACTTTTCAGTAATTTATATCAGACTCACCAGGCTCATCAGTAATGTATCGACTCATCAGGAAGGGAAGGCAGCTTCTCCCTGAAGCTCCAAAAACCCAGAAAGAGAAAAATACTGATGGTTTTTGTTTTAGAACATCTCACGGTTTTTAAGCCAACCTTATGATTTTTTGGTAGATCTGAGTCATATTTAGTATGTGGCTTGGCATACTATGATCATTCACTGTACCATCTGCTGTAATTCCAGCAAGAGATGTTTCCCTTGACATCCCTACCCCAAAAACATTTCTGATAACCCTGCTTCTGAGCTCTGCACTCATGCTTCCTTGTGGATAAACAAGCTTTTTAGCATGTCCAAAGAGCTCTTAGAGACAAATGTCATATCTACTATATTTAAAATCCATTGTAATTGTCGCTCTGATGCCATACTCCAAGAATGTCTTAAAGAATATATGTAAAATAGTTGTAATGAGAATTAGAAATACCGCAGACTGAGTGTCTCCGGAACCATTATGAAAGTGGCTGCAGTGGAACTGGCAGCAGTTGGTGATTGAGTAATGGTATGATGGCAGTTCCAGTTCAGGCAGGGAAGATGCTGTGTTTGCCACATGTGAATTAATATAGTACTGCTTTTTACTGTTGAGGGATTAGCACCATTTTTTTTTTTTTTAAAGAATATTTGAAGTAGGAAAGGCTAGGAGAATAGATGAACCCATATTGCATACAGCTGCTTTTTAGAGCTGATGAGTTAAAAATCTGCTATAGCTGGGAAGCATCAAATCTGAAATTATAATACTGCCAACGAATGTGACATACTTTTAAAACACCAGGTAAGAACTGTGCCCTTCTGACAAGTAACCAGAAAAAGAGTAGTAGGCAAGAAAGTCCGCCTACCATTTGGACCTGGCTTTCCTGCTCAACAGCAATTTGTGCCGCAGCAATTCCTTTTCAATGTGGTTCTGTGTGCATCCATTATGAATATGAACCACCAATAAAAAATAAAATTGGAAAAACATATTAAAGAAAAAAGGATTGCTAGAAGTGATAATTTGAGTACTTGAAGTTAAGAATTGTTTTTTCGTCATTCTAGTTCTGTGTTTTTCCTGATGCGTGTACCAATAATTAAGAGTAAATGCAAACTCTACATTTTTCCTTTTACCCTCTAACACCCATTAGGCCAATATTTGATATTCACTCAGAGAGCATACCTTAATGCTAATTAAAAAGTAACAGATTCATCGCAAAAGCCTCTTTTCAGCATGTAGAAAATAATCCTTAGAAGAAATCAATCTTTATTGTTGCTGATTAAACTACACATAACTTTTTTTCAATACTCATCAGACTGCATTAAGCTGTATCACATTTACATCACATTTAAGTAGTAAAGGAAACCTTATTCTAAAGCCAGCATTGCCCTTTTAGATTACTTTGTCAATAAAATTAAGAATACCAACTTCCTCCAATGAGAAGAAATACATGAGCTTGCAGCATCATACTCCACTCTCATGGAAATGCAGCATGTGGAGAAGCAAACACAAAAATTTGTCTAGCTAGTTCACCTACATTGAGGCTATCATGACCAGAAAAGGAAATTAGAGTATTGCATGGCTGTAATGTATTGCTTGACATCCAGTGCCTGCTCCTGTGTAATTTACTTGCCTCTTTTGGTCACCTGACTGAAGACATTAAGTGGGCCACAGGGTAAGCCAGGAAATTCAGCACTCTGCTTTCCAAGTCCAAAGCTCTGTTGTTTCCCCTCAACCCCCTCTCCGTCATTCCCCCTCCGTCATTCTTCACAGCTGGTCAGCACATGCACGATGCTTGTTTAGGCCAGGTAGGGCAGATATGGAAAGATACATATGGAGCACATGCAAATCTGCACTAAATTTCTGGAATGCAGCAACAGGGCAAAGTTAATGTAAAGCAAGATTTCTTTAATGTTTAAAGTTTCTAAAACTAATAAAAAAAAAGAGACAACAAATTCACTTTATAGCCTTTCCTTTTCTCTACTACTACTAACTGAGCGAGTTTGGGACTTTGCCAAAATATTACACATTGCTCAAGAAGATTACAAAGAAATCCCAGACATGCACTAGAGAGCTATTAAATTTAACATTTCTAAAAGATATTTTCAACAGCTAAATACTTGCTAGAGCATTGTTTTCCCCAGCCTTCAAAAGTTGCCACAACTCAGTCACAGATAAGAACTTCCAGCTTTTTAATTGATATATAAATTGAGTTTAAAACCAAATCCACTACATTTCCTGTGGTAAAGGAAACAGAGACTCTTCAGTTTGGTTTGTCCCTAATTTGAAAATCATGTTCTCAGGAAATCCTGCATAATTATTTTACGTAAACAGGAAAAGTAATTATTTGCTTGGGGCTCTGTTTGTGTGTGGGGGTGTGGAAAAGTAGTGCAGGTTCTGGAATTCAACGTGTTAATGAAAATATTTTAGAATAAAGGAAAAAAATGTTCCAAATAAGGTGAATTTCTTTCTGTTCATGGGCAAACTAGTTATGAGGGTTTTCTTAAATGCTTGATTTTTTTTTTCCTTTATGTGTTACTGTTTCTCCGAAGTTCAGTAATGGGAGCATGAAAAAATGAAAAGATGACAAATTTGTAGTGAGGGTGTCTTTGTATTGCTATTCAGGTGTTCTTATCTCATCTGTAAAGTTGCTCTTCGTCATCTGGAAATGAATGAATTGTGTAAAGCTATTGAAAAAATGCTGCAGGATTTCAACCCTCACATCCTTCTCTTCTCTCACCCCCTTAAGGCCCTAAATTTACTTTTGCCATTTGTAATAGTTCAATTTAAGGTTGAACTTCCCCTCCTGCTCCTTGTGAGCTTTTCTGATTTCACTTACTGTTTGAACAAGATATATTGGACTTCTTTTTCTCTAGAGTTAGCATGAACTCTACACTTCTTCTCATTGTTGATTTTGTTTTCAGTTGGAAAATAGTGTTACGCATTTTACGTATAAAGTGTATAGTAAGTAGGATGGGATTTGTTTTTATGTGGGTGGAAACAATCTGTAGAGTTATTGTAGGAGTTGAACCCTGTTTAGTTATAAAACTTTTGAAATAAAAACCTAGGGATTTTTAAGGAACTATTTGTGGATTTTTTTTTTTTTTTAAACCAGGATGTGATTCAGACTATTAGTTAACAAGAGAATGCTACGGCCTTGCTGAATACAAAGAAGAATTAATTATGGGAGCAGGTGCATACTTACTTTCTTTGGATTTGTTTGTGGCATTTTCTTAAAAGTTTAAAGTTCAGTGCATCAGTCTGACAAACTCTGGCCACAAATGGTTGTAGCTTCAGGGGAAAATTGCAAGCAACGATTGTCTTAGCAGAAATTTTAACACTAAAGTTGTTCAGAGGACATAGTTTAAAGTGGAAAATCAGGTTAGTTTCCTCTTTTCTTTTCTCAAGGGAGAACTGTGAGTTAATATAGTAACAATGAAATGATAGGTATTTCTTTGTAGATTTCAATCAAGTTGGAACAGATTTATTTAGCAATCATTTTAAAAGGTACTTTAAACATGTTAACCCCAAATGTTAATTATTAAGTGCCTGTATGTTGCAGTGAGAACTACCTCATGAGTGTTACATAGCTACACGTAGGAAGACTTGTAGAGGAAGGTTATTCTCAGGAGCATGGAATACAGTTTGAAATTTATGCCTGGTGAAGTCATACTTGTTTTAGATTAATAACATATTTACCTCTGCTAGGTAATCTTGTGGGGGTAAGCAGGTTAAGCTACTATGGAACAGTCCCCCTTCACTGTTTTTTTTCCTGTTGTATTCATGTTATAAGTATACAACCCTGAAACTCCCATTGCATGTTCCCCTTCGTCCCATGTGATTCAGGAGTGGTGCTTGAATTCAGATCATGAATTCTTGAGATACATACAGATTTGAGAGAAGTTGTAGCAATTCATTTTTGTAAGTTAATACACAAACATGATTTTTTATTCAGAACCCTTGGATATAATTCCAAACGTAGAATTAGTTACCTTCTGGGTATATTTTACATGTTTTTAAGCCTTGTGGGCAAATTTGGGCTATACCTATTTTGTCTTTATAAAAGGAAATGTTAGGACTCGCGGGGAGAAAAGCAAATAACATGTGTCCAAACAATTTGTTACAAAGACTTGAAAAGCCTTTACAATTCTTTTAATCAAAAATTTCAGCTGAGGGAAGAGACTTGCAGGCTAGCATTGCTAAGCGTGTATGGATTTTACAAGTGTGGCTCTAGTATAGATGTTATTTTCAGATGTTATCCAGAAAATAGGGGACTGGAATCCCTCAAACTCTTCTGAATTTATGCTGTTTTATTTACTGTTTGTCAGCATTTTTAACAATGTATCTATGCGGGTTCTTTGTCACCAACAATATTGTTCTACCAGCAAAGTCTGTTCTTGGCAAATTTGCGAATGCTGACTTCTTAGATGGGATAAAAGATCATGTTTGATTTTTGCCTTTTGGCCATTGATAATTGTGTCTTCCTTGTGCAAAATATTTAAACTGTAGCCATAGAACAGCAACCGTTTTCTGCTTTAACCTTAGCTCAGGCAGACTGAACTGTGACCTTATAAATTGTTTAGAGTGGCTATGTTTTTAATAGCATGTTTGTAAAGGTCTTAATAGATCTAAGAAACATATTTTACAAGGATTTCATTCTGTTTATTAATAGAGATATTTCTTCTTTATATTCCTTCGCTTTGCCTTTTATTTCTTATCCTATTTTTTAGGAGCTATTAAAAAATAAACTTAAGCAGGTAGCCAAGTATGTAGTTCCTTCTAGACAAGGGGAAGCTGAAGCCTGTGAGAAGTAATGGTTCAATCTACCTCTCAAGATTTGACCTAAGTCTTCCTGTGAACTTCACAAGGTGCTGCAGTAAGCCTAATTCTTGCAAGCGCTGCAGAGCTGCCTATCATGGAAGACTCCTCTGAAGTGAAACTTCTTTTTGTATCCATTCACTCCACCATCATACTCTTTGAATTTATGACTGTACCCAATAAATTTAGTATCAGCTACTTGAAGTAGTAGGTCTTCTACGTATGTCTTTTTCAAGTCTTACACTTCATACTTTACTAAAGATTTTCCACTGGCAAGTGGAAGAGAAAAATAACGAAACCCTCACATTTATTTTACATTTAAAATGTAATTTTCTTCCCTGTATCTGTGTTGGTAAACTCTTTGTCTAGAACTATGAGTGGAAAAACAAACAAAAAAAACACAACAAAAACAAACAGGTGAAATAAATTTCCTTTCTGCAGTGATAAAAGCATTATGGTATCACATTTTCACTGGCAAAAAAACCTGTTTTTTTTACTTAGAGCAAAATTGGCAGAAACAACTGCAGGCAATTACAGGCTTCAATTCATTAAGGTACTTAAGCATATGTCTAACTTTAATTGAGTGAGTAGTCATTTGACTTCAGGGGATTATTCACATTCTTAAAGTTAGACATATGCTTAAGTAACTTGGTGTATCAAGATAACAGTGGCTATTTTAATAGAATAGTGTGTCGTAAGTGTAACCTGCACTGTAGATTTTCTTCAATTGCTGTGTTTTTTAAATAATAGTTTTCAGTTGCTGTACTTTCTCTTCTACTTTCTGTCACTTAATAAAATACCAAGGCTTAGTAAGTGTATATTCTTGTACTCATCTTGTATGGATAGTACCTATTTTCTATACTCAGAGTAAACAGTGTCTTACAAAGGTGGGTGAAACCTGTGGAGGTATGTTACGACTGCTCTCATGTAGGTTAAATGTATTTAATAAATCATTGTTTTATGTTGCAGGACAGCCCAGAGGCAGGAGTACTGTACATTTCCTGCCAACTGTTGTTTGTTAAATTTGCTAATTTGATTTACAGGCATGGTACATACCATGACCAGTTTGCATCAAGGAACATACAAATCTTACATGTATAGTCTAAAGAGTTTTCTTAGCTATGTATATTTGTGTTTTAAGGATGTGTTGCATTAGATAATCCTGCCGCATTAGGCTCTCCTTCGAGCATTTTACGTTAAGGCTTAACAATCAGAGTGATTCAGATTTGTTTTGGAGATGCGGTGTGATAATATTCTGAAGAGTAAGTCTTGACCTGAAAATAACACAGGGACATGTAGCAGGCAGTAGCTAAGATTTGCCAGCTGAGATGACTTAGGATGTAAAAGTAGAACATAATTTTAGGCAAAGGTTTGTGGTGGGAACATTTATGTAGCTTGGAAACCTAGGCTTTTTATCTGGTGTGCAGAAAGTGTGTGTATTAGCTCAGTTAGATTAAATTTTGTCAAGTTAGATTATATCAAAATAAAAGAATAAAACTAAAACTGATATCATAGTCATTGATACTACACTGTTTAAGCAGAAGCACCTTTTGTCCTACAAAGAAGTAAGTACTCCTATGGCTAGTAAAAAAATAGAGGCATTTTTGTAGCTTTGAACAGATAAGCCATTTTTTAAATGCAAATGTGACTTATTATTTTGTTTAATAATAAAATTACAATCAAGTGTCTGGTGTTACTGAGTGTACCAGAAGTAATAATTTAAATTATAATTGTTGACTAAATACTCAAGGAGATGCATGGCAGGCTAGTACTTGGAAGCTTTTTTTTTTTTTTTTTTTTTGCTATGGGATTTCAGTATCTGAACTTATTTCCTTTTCCTTCCTTTTTCAGACAAAAATACATTTTAAGGCACTTGACTAAGTGTGTAATTTCTTCGATTAAGGATAAGTTTTAAAATGAGTAATTGTTATTGCTGTGGTTTGTCAGGTTTCTATGTCATCCTGCAAAATTTTGTCTATTTATATATTAACAACAACAACAAACAAAAAACAACAAAACAGCAGGAAAACAGATGACTTGGGATTCAGGCCAGTGCTTTTGAGAACCTTGGAACTTGTAATGGTAGCATCAATTAAAAGCTACATAAAGCAGGCCTAAGAACCAATAATGAAGATTGGCAATGTGAAAGGGATTTTTTGTTATGCTAAAAATGCAGCTGTTAAAACTGGAAAGCAAGGCATATCTGTAAGTGGAAGTGAGTATATCCAGTTTGTCAGTTGACCTCTGGTGAGGTCATCAAACTGAAAAATTTGGCACTTTCATTTCTGTTGATTGGATAATGGGAACATATAGTTAGGTTTCCTCAGTTAATGAAGGGAATGTGACCCAGGTGTACAGGAAGGAACAAATGAATAGAAAAGGGATGAGGTTTACATATCTGATCTAGATGAAGTATGTAAGATAACTCTTACTACATTGGTTCTTTCATTTGAGATCCTACTGCCTTTCGCACTGCCAAAGAATAACAGGACAGAATGCTATGGGGGTGCAGAATGGATGTATAATTAGGTAGGTGTGTTTTTTGTGAAAATAAAAAGGAACAAAGACAATCTAAATGGAATATTATTCGTTACAACATTTATTGAGATGTAGCAGAAATAGTTTCTCAGAAGCCTCTGTGCTTCATAAGTAGGAGAAATTGAAGTGACTGGTTGATTGGAAATTATTTTAATATCCATTGACAATACTATGACATGTTTAAGAGATAGTTAGTGAGAGTTTGATACGTTTGATATGTTTATTTTTTCCTTTTTCCTACCTGGTCCATTTCAGTTGAACAGTTGCCATCTCTCTGCTTGAAGTTCTCTTGAGGAAAATTTAGTAGAATGATACTTTTGTATTATAAGCTGTTATACTGCTCATTTAAGATACTGAGGGATAACTTGCAAGACTGACACTGCTTTGTTAAAGGAATGAACTGCAAAAACAGGCTTGCAAGTTTTCTTTTGAAGGATACTCGTAAATCCATATTGTTGACTGTAGTGATGTAAACCAGAATTCCATGTATAGGAAAAGCTACTGGAAAGTTGCTTTGTATGGTACCAAGCAACAATACTAAGTCAGGCTCATTTCTTCTCAAGTTACAGTAATGCAAAAGTTGATGGAAATGGGGTTCTTCCTCATACTCAAATGCAGAGCTGAACTGGGGCAAGCCTAAATGGAAGGAGACAGTGAAATACACACAAAATTACATATATATATATATACACACACATATAAAAATAAGGTCTAAGCTGTTCTTACTCACTGGGGAAAGACTTAGAGGTAGCCAGAGTTCTCTTCTGGAAGATGTGGGGGAATAAATAGTTTCTTTGGTTGTGAGTATCTTGTATAACATTGTCGTTTTTTTTGATACACAAAGAATGCAAGGAAGAGAAAATAAGCAGGATAAAGAAAAAATAGGCAAATTGGAATGGCAAGATATATCATACAACCAAATCCTTGGTATACAGAGTAAGAAATCTTTTAATACGTGAAGGGTCTCTTGAATCATTTATGATTTTGCTTTGTGATTTTTTTTTAACTGAATTTTTCTTCTAGGTAGTAATTTAATTGATTTTGAATTATGATGTTTATCCTAGCAGAAAAAGAGATGAAATTCTTCAGGGACTGCAAAAGTACCACACATACTCAGAAACTTTTCTTTTAATGTCAGGAATCAAAAGATAGTATATTAGCCAGATCCCTTTGAAAACAGGTACTTATTCAAGTTTTATTAAGTGTGTGTATATATATATATGTGTGTGTGTGTATAAGTATGTAAATAAAAAGTGCATTTGCAGTTAATCAGTACTCATAGATCCCCAACTGTGAGACATTTTTTGAAGGAGAGTGTTGTTTCTTTTTGATGTAGAGTACATACTAATTTAACCGATAAAAGGAGGTGGTCTTTGGCTAGTGCTTTAAAGCATTCTAGCACATACCAGTAAGAGTGCTGCAGTCAGTAATCTTAGGTTACTTGGAGTTAAAGTACGGAATAATGACTGTTCTAACTTCAGGTGTGATTTTTGGATTACATATTATATGTAAGCTGTAGAAAATAGTCCGTCTATGTGGAGATGTGGCTCCAAGTCATAAACAACTCATTAGATCTTTAGACCAAGATAACATAATGATTTCAGACAGCATGAATTTCACAGAATCACAGAATTGTCTAGGTTGGAAGAGACCTCCAAGATCACCCAGTCCAACCTCTGACCTAACACTAACAAGTCCTCCACTAAACCATGTCACTAAGCTCTACATCTGAACGTCTTTTAAAGACCTCCAGGGATGGCGACTCAACCACTTCCCTGGGCAGCCCGTTCCAATGCCTAACAACCCTTTCAGTAAAGAAGTTCTTCCTAATATCCAACCTAAACCTCCCCTGGTGCAACTTTAGCCCATTCCCCCTCGTCCTGTCACCAGGCATGTGGGAGAATAGACCAACCCCCACCTTGCTACAGCCTCCTTTAAGGTACCTACAGAGAGCGATAAGGTCGCCCCTGAGCCTCCTCTTCTCCAGGCTGAACAGTCCCAGCTCCCTCAGCCGCTCCTCGTAACACTTGTTCACCAGACCCCTCACCAGCTTCGTTGCCCTTCTCTGGACTCTCTCGAGCACCTCGATGTCCT
Source organism: Cygnus atratus (assembly GCF_013377495.2). NCBI lineage: Eukaryota > Metazoa > Chordata > Aves > Anseriformes > Anatidae > Cygnus > Cygnus atratus. Next base: position 60,174,241 of record NC_066363.1, on the reverse strand, counting down.
TCTTGTAGCGAGGGCCCCAAAACTGAACACAGTACTCGAGGTGCGGCTTCACCAGAGCTGAGTATACAGGGGGACAATCACTGCCCTAGTCCTGCTGGCCACACTGTTTCTTATACAAGCCAGGATGCTGTTGGCCTTCTTGGCCACCTGAGCACACTGCTGGCTCATATTCAGCTGACTATCAACCAATGCTCCCAGGTCCTTCTCTGCCAGGCAGCTTTCCAACCAGCCTTTTTCTCCCAGCCTGTAGCTCTGCTTGGGGTTGTTGCACCCCAGTTGCAGGACCCGGCACTTGGCCTTGTTGAACTTCATACAGTTGGCCTCAGCCCATCGGTCCAGCCTATCCAGATCCTTCTGCAGAGCCTTCCTACCCTCGAGCAGATCGACACACGCACCTAACTTGGTGTCATCTGCAAACTTAATGAGGGTGCACTCGATCCCCTCATCCAGATCATTGATAAAGATATTAAAGAGGACTGGCCCCAGTACTGAGCACTGGGGGACTCCGCTAGTGACCGGTCTCCAACTGGATTTGACTCCATTCACCACGACTCTTTGGGCCCGGCCATCCAGCCAGCTTTTAACCCAACAAAGCGTACGCCAGTCCAAGCCACGAGCAGCCAGTTTCTTGAGGAGAATGTTGTGGGAAATGGTGTCAAAAGCCTTACTGAAATCAAGGTAGACCACATCCACAGCCTTTCCCTCATCCACTAAGCGCGTCACTTTGTCATAGAAGGAGATCAGGTTCGTCAAGCAGGACCTGCTTATCATAAACCCATGCTGACTGGGCCTGATCGCCTGGTTGCCCTGTAAGTGCTGTGTGATGACATTCAAGATAATCTGCTCCATGAGCTTCCCTGGCACTGAGGTCAAACTAACAGGCCTATAGTTCCCCGGGTCTACCCTCCGACCCTTCTTGTAGATGGGCGTCACATTTGCTAGCCGCCAGTCGACTGGGACCTCCCCTGATAGCCAGGACTGCCAATAAATGATGGAAAGCGGCTTGGCCAGCTCCTCTGCCAGTTCGCTCAGTACCCTCTGGTGGATCCCATCTGGCCCCATTGACTTGCGTACATCCAAGTGCTGTAGCAGGTCACCAACCATTTCCTCATGGATAGCGAGGGCCACATCCTGTTCCCCATCCCCTTCCACCAGCTCAGGGTACTGGGTATCCAGAGAACAACTGGTCTTGCCGCTAAAGACTGAGGCAAAGAAGGCATTAAGCACCTCAGCCTCTTCCTCATCTTTTGTAACTAAGTTTACCCCCGCATCCAGTAAAGGACGGAGATTCTCCTTAGTCCTCCTTTTTGTGTTGATGTATTTGTAAAAACATTTTTTGTTATCTTTAACGGCAGTAGCCAGATTGAGCTCCAGATGAGCTTTGGCCTTTCTAATTTTGTCCCTGCACAGCCTCGCAACATCCTTGTAGTCCTCATGAGTGGCCCGCCTTCTTTTCCAAAGATTATAAACCCTTTTTTTTCTGCTAAGCTCGAGCCACAACTCTCTGTTCAGCCAGGCCAGTCTTCTTCCGCGCCGGCTCGTCTTTGGGCACGTGGGGACAGACCGCTCCTGAGCCATTAAGATTTCCTTCTTGAAGAGTGCCCAGCCTTCCTGGTCTCCTCTGCCCTTCAGAACCTCCTCCCAAGGGACTCTGCCAACCAGTGTCCTGAACAGCTCAAAGTCAACCCTCCAGAAGTCCAAGACAGCGGTTTTACTGGTCCCCTTCCTGACTTCACCAAGAATAGAGAACTGAACCATTTCGTGGTCACTCTGCCCAAGACAGCTCTCGACCACCACATCTCCCACCAGTTCGTCACTGTTTGTGAACAGAAGGTCTAGCGGGGCACCTCCCCTGGTAGGCTCTCTAACCAGCTGCATCAGGAAGCTCTCTTCACACTCTCCAGAAACCTCCTAGACTGCTTTCTCTGGGCTGTGTTGTGCTTCCAGGATGTGTCTGGGAAGTTGAAGTCCCCCACAAGAACAAGCACTGACAATTTCGCAACTTCTGCCAGCTGCCTGTAGAACTCCTCATCCGTCTCCTCATCCTGGTTCGGCGGTCTATAACAGACCCCCACCAGGATGCTTGCCTTGTTGGCCTTCCCTCTGATCCTAACCCAAACAGACTCAACCTTATCATTCCCACCCTCAAGTTCCACAACATCAAAACACTCTCTAATATAGACAGCCACACCACCACCCTTTCTGTGCTGCCTGTGCCTTCTGAAGAGGCTATAGCCAGGCATTGCAGCATTCCAGTCATGAGAGTGGTCCCACCACGTTTCCGTGATGGCAACCAAGTCATAGCCTGCCTGCTGTACGATGGCTTCCAGCTCCTCTTGTTTGTTACCCATGCTGCGTGCATTAGTGTAGATGCACTTCAGTCGGGCCATTGCCTTCTCCCCCGGCCTTGCCATTGTTCCCCCTGGTACAGCTCCAACAAGCCTTATTTCAGCCCCGTCCCCCTTCTTACCTAGTTTAAAGCCCTCTCAATGAGCCCTGCCAGCTCCTGGGCTAGGATCTGTTTTCCCCTTAGAGATAGGGACCCGTCTGCGGCCATCAGGCCAGGTGCTGAGTAAAGCGCCCCATGGTCAAAAAACACAAATTTTCTGTTTTGGCCTCTGAGCCACGTGTTAATCAGGTGGGCTTTCCGTGTCCTCTCGGTACCCCTCCCTGCCACTGTAGGGATAGGCGAAAACACCACCTGTACTCCCACTCCATCCACTAACCGTCCCAGTCCCCTAAAGTCCCATTTGATAGCCTTCAGGCTTCTCTCTTCAGTATTGTCACTGCCAGCCTGGACTATCAAAAGAGGATAGTAGTCAGAGGGGCGAGCCAGGCTGGGAAGCTTTCTGGCAACATCCCTGACCCTGGCCCAAGGGAGGCAGCAGACTTGCCTATGGGTAGGGTCAGGCCGACAAACAGGGCCCTCTGTTCCCCTGAGAAGGGAGTCACCTACAACAATTACCCTTCTGTCTTTCTTGGGGGAGGCAGTCGACTTCCTCGCCCTAGACATCCTCCTGGGTAGACTTTCTACCTCATCCTCACCCACTGGCCTCTCAAGCTCCAGGGCCTCAAATCTGTTGTGTGAGGGCACCTGGGAAGGTGGGACTGGTGGGGGGGGGGGGCGTCGCCTGCGAGGTCGAGCAGGGACCTGTCTCCATTCCTCCTCAACTCCTAGGTCGCCTCCCTCTGCCCGACAGCAACAGGGCAGGGGGTCCACCCCCATTTGAGGGTGTCTTACCCCAGTACCTCTCCTTCAGGCCCTGCAGGGAGTCGCTCCACCAGTCTATCTCCCGCTCACACTCCCTGATAGCCCTCAACCTATCCACCTCCTCCTTGAGTTCTGCCACCAGGCGGACCAGGTCATCCACCTGCTCGCACCTCACACACACAGTCTCTCTGCCTCCCTCAGATGACAGCAACAGGCTCAGACACTCCCCGCATCCAAAGACCTGAACGGTCGCATTTTTGAGCAGGCGGTCAGTCTGGGTGGTTACAGACTTTCTAGAGAGAGGACTCTGCCCAGTGTAGACCATTGCAGCCTAGCTAGCGGTCCACAGCTGTTAGAGGAGCTGTTCGTATGGGCGGGGGGGGAACGCTCTGCCCTCCCTGCTCGCCCTGCCTGTGGAAACTGCCGCGCCACGCCCTGTTCGCCGCGCTCCCTAGGGGCTGCTTTTGGACGGCCGGGTAGGGGACGCTGCTGGCTCCGCCTACGCCTCGTCAGCCTCCCTCGCGAGGGCTGCCGGGTCCTGGCGGCTCCCTCGAGTGGCCTCGATGCCGGAAAAAAAGCTGTGCCTGTCCCGATCCCCTGCTCCGCTGCAGAACGCGTCTGCCCCGGAGCCGATCGCCTCGACAAGTCATAGTGGACTTGTCATTTCCATAGTGGACTTGCTGATTGATAGTATACCATATGGATAAGGAGTATGTGGAACAAACACGCACAACTATCCATTGAACTTGGGCCAGAAAATGGGGGAGGCTGCTGAGGTGGAGAAAATAAAAGTGTGTAGCTAGAAAAAAAACACAGACATTACTGGAATAATGTATTTATGCATACTGAACAATATTAGACATATTTACAGAAGAGTAGCAAGGATATATGTTCAACAGTTAATTTTTAATGTGTAAATTTTTAGATGAGATTTTATTGACTTGTATAGCATAGTTTTTTTTTCTGAGAGAGCTTGAGGGGTAAATTAACATAAAATATCACATTAAATTAGTTAATATCCACTCACTTAAAAATTAAATGGAGTAGAGGAATTCAAATCTATTTTTGAGTAGCAAGAACATATTTCTAAGCAGTAAAACCATAGAGCTTTTGTCTGAGAATTTTATAACTTGAAAAGACTCAAATTTAAACCAAATTAAACTGAAAGAATGCTTTTGGGCTAAAACTTCTGGATGTGGAGTTTCAGCCTAAAGTGTATTTTTTATGGCAGAATTACAGACTTCTGAAAAATGAGGTTTGTGTTAAGGTTATTGAAATCCTTCAAGGCAGCGATAGCAGTTTTTTGTAAGACATGGTATCTGTTTATGTGTATGGTTAACAAAAAAAAAAAGAAAAGATTTGTATGGAATTGGCATTTATGATTTATAGATCCATGATTTATAACATTATTTAAAATCCATTTTCAAATATATTTTTGGGTCTATTAACTGTGCTAAATAAAAGTGTTTTGCTGCTGGATTGTTTAGATACTGTTTTGTGCTTAAGCCAGGCTGACTTGATCCAACATAGCACAAACTCTCCTGAAAGATTTTTTCAGTTTTCTGAATGTCTAGTGTGGTCAGTCCAGGGGGTTTCCATGGATTAGGTTATGGCCACATTCATATTGTTACAAAACTTTATACCATCCTGCTTTAATACTCAGTATCAGTAACACGTCAATAAGGTTATCCATGTGCATGTTTGCTTGGTTTACCAAAAGTTGCACTGACAGACATGTACTTCTGCTTCTGTTGGAATTAGACTGTGGACTTGTATGAACACTTAGGAATGTTAGAGAATATGGTGAGAATATGTTTTCAAGAGCTATTGGGTTTTTTTGAACACCTCTGTTGCTTCTATTTGGCCACTGTGATCCTGAAAATTAGAAATTAAGAAAAAAAAAAGTATCTTATTAGGGTGTATGGATAAAGAAAAGTACTTTTGACCATCTTCCTAAACCACTTTGCATGTAAGACACAAGGACTGTAGTTGTGTATTCCCTGCACTCAGTACATAAAAACATTAGAAAATCTGATGGTGTCAAGATATAAATGAAGATGTTCTTGCAAACGATTAGTGTTTGAGAATGGTAGCACTACAACCATGATGTAGAAAAACATCCTTATTCAGAAAAACTTAAGGATGTGCTTAATTTGAGTCATAAATTCTTACTGCAGACAATGAGACTTGGTTTAAGTATTGCACAGAACAGAAAAAGGTATAAGAATATGTTTGTGCTTTTTTAACCACAGGCAGTGGGATTGAGATTCATACTGCTATTTTGTTAAAACAAATAAAATGCATCAGAATTCAGTAAAGCTCAAAAGAAGTATTTTTGAAGGGATTCTTGGAAGCAAAGAAGCACAAGTTTTTCCAAATACGATGTGAATATTTAAAATATAAACCTGTTCTGGTGTCCAGCCAAATTAATAAAAAGAAAAAAAAGCAAAGCTCTAGAAACTGTTTGTTCACATGGATTAATCTGAAAATGTTCCAATATCAATAAAAAAATATAAAAGAAATATCTTTATAAAGTTAAATAGTAATCGTCAAGGAAGAAATAACCTTTGTTAGCCAAAGAGCTTTTGCTTTCAGCCTGTAGAATATCAGTGTTTCCTCACGTATTTTCAGATTTTAAGAATAATTGTTGGTATTGCTCTAGTACTAGGGAATGTTTGCATAGTTGCAGCTGGACTACAGTAAGTACTTGTGCTGAAAACTAGCCCAGATTATCTGTAGTTAATCTGCAATTTGTTCTCTAATTGTAGGATATTTTTCTCCCAGTTATAGTAGAGTCTTTAGCTACCTTGAAAAAAGACAAAATAAATTTAGACATAAATGAATGGAGATTCACTTTTCTGTTGTGGTAACCATAACACAACTTTGCTCCCAGAAATCCTTGTGGCAAGCTGCTCTTATTTTACTTCTGTATTTTTCTTCTTAGCAATTATATATTAATCTCTCATAGAAAGTTGATCTGACCCTATGATATGTTGTTGAGTTTATAATTTCAAAGAGAACATAACTTATATTGGAGTTATTGAAGTAGTTAGACTTGCAAAGTGATGTCTGAAGAGTTCTCTGGAAGAATGAGTCAGCTTCATTCACAACCTGGTCAACATCTCTTTCTTCCACTGTGTCATTTGCTAAATTATATGATAAAAGTCACATCTTATTTAGATGCAGAATATGGGGATTTGCAAGATGGCATGGACCCAAACTGGCAACCTGAGTCATGAGTGAAAAAGGTTACTATGAATTTTGCTTAACTTTGATATTTTCTAAAGTTGAAATTTTTTTAGGACAAATAGGGTTGTTTTAGGTTGCACTTTTAATTTTTGTGTGCAGATTACATTAAAAGCCCAACATTGTCACTGAAGCTGAATACAAATGACTTTTCTCTGTTTCATTCTATGCTGTAGAGATGTAAATAGTCATTAGTATCCTTTATTTTTCTGTAATGGCTAATAATGAATTAGAATCTGTTCTTGTACACCTCATACTCTATTTTATGTGAAGTGGAGAGCAAGGTGTCTTTGGTGTTTGCAAATGGGGGGCAGCATGGTACTTTCTAGGGCCCCGGTGGGATTATGGCAAACAGTCGTTGAACAGTACAGCCAGCCTCTGTAGTGCACATTCTCTCCAGTGTCAGTAGCTGATGACCCCCATCCCACGCCAGGGATGCATCATGTAAGCATCTCACACAACTGGTGTATGGGCAGCAGAATCAGAAACACCCTTGTGTATGAATACCAGAAGATGCATCTGTCACACTGTAATACTTCAAGTACACTGACAGGATATGTGAACTACAGAACTGCCTTTAGATCAACAACTTTAACTCATTTCCTTTAGCCTCTTTTGGTAACAAATGTGTTTGAAAACTGGAATCCTTCTTATGAAGTTGTTTTTGGAGAGTTCTGTGGAAGAAAGACTTGGCATCATTCACGTCCTGGTCAGTATCTCTTTTCCCTACTATGACATTTGCCTGAGCATATGAAAAATATCCCATTTTTTTGGTTGCATAATGTGCATCCAAATTTAGCACTGATTTCAACTTTCTATGCATATGCCATTTTGGCTTGTTTTTCTTCCTGAAGGTTAAAGCCTAAGCCAGGTATGTGACATTTGCAATTTTTTTCCATCAGCTTTCTTACTCCAGTGATCATATATAAAATCCATTGTAATTAGACATGGGTAGTAGTTGTCAAGGCAATGGGATCATTTTTCTCTGGTGGTTGTGCATCTTTCTTACTACATTAAGAAGCTGACCTGCTGCCATCGAATCAGGAAAGAAATGCCTTTTAAGATTTTTCCAGTGCTTTGTCTTCCGCTGATTGGTCTTACAATCCACAAAGGACACACTGTGGACAATTAAGTCTAAAGACCATAATAATGTATGTGTATTTTCCTTCTCACTGTGATTTTAAGGAAGAAATGTCTAAAAGTGACGGATAACCCAGATTTTTTTTTTAATATGTTGCTTGGTATGGGCTATTGATTTGATTGAGAGCTTTCACATGGGATTGATTGATAAGTAGCAATTAAGTAGGACTCGCACTTTATTTTGAATAGGCCCTGTTGAATGTATATGAGGCATTTTTGTAAACTCTGAGCAGCTCACAGGTGCTGTTCACCCTTAACATGTGCAAACACAGCATGAAATAAATCATATATGGGGTATTGACCCATCCAATGTATGTGGAACATGTAAATTTGAGTATTTTGTTCTTTTGAATGATTCTTCTGTTACAGTAGTGAAGGGATTGGTTTTAGTTATCATTAGACTTATGATTTGTATTTGTTGTCCTTTAAAGACAAAGAATTTTCCCATTATGTTTTTCATTACTTAGTGTAAGCATAGTCAGTAAATTTGGCCTTAAAGTAGATATTATATTACCTTCTTTTCATGCTAAGACTTTTTGGCTGCTTTTTACTAAATAAAAGATTCAATTAAAATATATTTATACAGTTTTTAAATGTATGAGTTCTAAGGTCATTTGCAAGCAAACAAAAAAGAAAAAAAATTATGTGAGAAAATTCATTTATTTTTTTTTAATTCTTTTGTTTCTTAATCTCAGAAATACCCATAAGATGTCTTTTAATCTTTTTTTTTTTTTGAATTGATGTTCACTGAAAAGTAGCTACAGCTCTGAACTGTAATCAAATAGGGACACACAGAAACATGCTGTAGGGTGATTCTGAAGAGCAGACTGGGGTAAACCTTTCTGCTTTTTTTTCTTTTTAATTTTCCTTCTTTCTCTTTTGTATAACCTGTCATCTTTATTTATATCAAGAAATAAATGATATTTTTATCACTCTAATAAAATGTGTGTTATTACTACATTGTTGAAATAATTCTTAGTACAGAGTGGCACACCGTTTTCTGCCCTGGGATGATGCGCAGTGTACGAAGGACTTGCTGCAAAGAATGCTCAGTTTTACAACCTACACAGTGGTACTCTAAGTTACTTGATTTTTTTGGGCACACTGTAGTAAATGTCAAGAGACTTTGAAACATTTGAAGCAGATGTTCTGCTGCCAAACTGAAGCATTTGAACTCAAAATGAAACAGTTCCCTTAAACCTTGACATTAAGTCTTAACAGTTTCACTTCCCAATTGGACATGGTATGAAGAAGATAAATAATAGAACTGTAGCAGGATAAAATATTTATTCTCCCATGAGGTGGGGCAGAAAAACATGTTTAGCATTTGCTTTGCAATTGTATTTGTTCTGGCTCATTTCCCTCTTATACTCACATATATACAGTTCCAGGCACATGTTAAAAGCAGCAGCTAGGGCTTGGCCAGGGCTTGGTGTCCTTCCTCTCCCCTTCTACTTCTTTCTGAGTTTCTCTCCTAACTTCTCTTAAATTGCCTCTTTGTCCTCATATTCTTTTTAGGGGAGCATTCGTCAAAATGTTCTCACTTGTCCAAAATCCATTTACTTAGTCAAACTGATCAATTCCTATGAAAATTAGTGTCAGCCTTTTCAAATAGGAGTGCCATATTTAAACACCTCAATGAAAATGGCTTGAATTTCCCAGGCTCTGAGTACCTGCCACTCCCATTGACACTAGGAACAGCACGGATATTAAAAGGCCATGACAATAAAAGTATTTTAATTAGAAGTCCACCTTCATTTTGGAAATGTCAGGCTCCATTCCCTGCTTGTATTGTGAATGTCTCATAAAGGACAGTTTGTCTGACACTTTATCTACTGGCTCAGTCCAGGTGTTCATCTAGTGTATCTCGTTCTGTATACATTAATGTTGTGTGCTTTGCTACCTGAATGATTGTAATGTTATAAACACTCAGAGCTGAATACCAAGCTTTTAAATCTTGCATTCACCCCACTATCTTGAAACCTATTACACTAATTCTTATCTCCTCTCCACACTTTGTACTCCATGCTTTCCAGTCAAGGATGCTGTTGTCCCACACCTTCCCCAAGGTTAGTCAATGCTATTGCAGACCCTCTATGCTTGAGCAATGCTGGGGAAAGATCTGGAAGTGTGCTGCAATCCCTTTTCAGCAGTCTTCCCTCCTGTGACCACTTCCCTTTTTGTGTGAGTGCATCAGATTGGGAAGCATACAGGCTTGGGAGAGTAGAAAAGAAAGTCAGTGGACAGTGCTTTATTCCTTTCCTTCAGTACTGATAAAAGATAGTATGGACAATGAGGAAATTGCTGTCCATGTAGTGATGAAGCAATAGCCTTTAAGGAACTGAATTTTTGTCAATAAGCATATTATGCATGCATGCATGCACAGATGTGTGTATATATGAGCAAAGCCTACACCGATGGATAAATTATCTGTACTGTCTATGTTTTTCCTGTCATTCCTGTTAGGCACCAGAAAATATTGTTTGTCCATCCTGTGGAAAACATTGATAGAAAGTGCAGATGTGTGGCATCCAATTTTGTTCGTAAACTAATGGTTAACATTGGGATCACTCTACAAGCTATAGGCAAATACAACATGTCCTTGAAAGCAGTGTGTACTCTTTTAAGGAAAATTCAGCGTGAACATACATTATTAGTATGGTACAGTATGTCTAGTATTTGTTGATTATGGATAGGGTATTTTTGTTCTATAATAAGTTCTGCGTAGCAAAATTGGCAAGAAAACTGTACCATGTACTTGACTAGATCTTGGAGCCAGAATGTACAAGCTCACTTTCAGTGGTAACCTTATAAAGCAATGCTGTTTAAGTGATGGAGCAGTACTTAATGCAGTCTTTATAATATCTTGTGCTGTGATTCTGCACTGCTGGTTGAGTTAGGATTTCATCTACACTGTTCCACCTTTTAATAATCTGGCTGCTTCATTTGGCTTCCTACTGCAACCTTATTAGCCTGAAAGCAAACGTTTTCTGTACAGGCTGCAAAGCAGTTAATGTTTTCTTCAGATTACCCTCTGTTTAACCCCTTACAGAATAAAAACTTCCCTTGAAATCTCTATGTTCTTTCTTCTGAAGGCTAAGTTTGATATTTCACAATAGCAGGCTGTAAAGAACAGTCTTGCCTGGAGTGGGTGTAAAAGATGTGTTCAGCACATACCTTTGTGAGAGTGGAGGAGTCCTGTGAAATTTGGATCAAACTTCTGTGTTTCTATATTTTCAGTGGCCTTGGAAACTAAAAAATAATGAAGCAAAGAACTCTAATGATCTCCCTCCCCCCCCCCCCCCGGGAATATAGAATACGCAGGAATTTGATTTGTGTCTTATTGATGAGCAACTGTCTTCCTAGGACCGTCTCAGTTTATAGAAAATAGTTAATTTAGTAGATCTCTATACACACAGACATACAACAAGTTTTATTGTTTATAGATACTACTTATGTGTGTGCGTCTGCATGTGTATATACATATATAAGTGTATATAAGCTACATATATGTACACACACATATATGTAACTTGTACATTTATGAGATTTACACGTTGCCTACTTGGATGAGGTTAGTTCAGGGGCAGTTACTGTTAAGTATGATTAAAGCTATACTAGGATCTACACACATGCATATTTAAATATTTTGCTACAGTAATAATAAATATATCAATATTGTCATCATCAAAGTTACCTTTTTTCTATAACATTTTTTTTTGTTACTTGACATCAGAAGATTCTATGGAGTAAAAGTTCCACTTATTTCTTAAATGAGGAAGCAGAGGCAGAAATTAAGTTAACTTGTCTAAGGTCATTCACGAAGCTATCAGAAGTCCTGTTAAAATTGTCCAAAGTGTCACCAGTCTATTTTATGGTTTTCTCCAGTAGGCAGTACTGCTTTATTTTGATATCGTCAACTGTATGATATTTACAGAAAATGTTTATATCTCTTGTCCTTATTAGGGTGATTGCTTAGTGTAAGGGTATGTTCCAGGAAGAATATATTCAAGGCATTTGTTTTCACCATGGGGATGGTCAGTGAAACATGTTTCCCAGACAGCTTGTGCAGCATCCATCCTTGAAGGCTTTCGAAAAGTGATTCAATAAAACCTCAGGTAACCTGTTCTGAGCTCATCAGTGACCCTGCTTTGAGAAGGAGGATGACTAGAGACATTCCATGGTCCTTTCCAACCTGACATCCTATGATCCTTCAGTCAGAGCTGCATATAAGTAAAACGTCTTGCTTGCCTCAATTCTGTTGTTGGATGGTACTTGCAGAACAAGTTCTGTGATTACTCTGATTGCATTATTCTGTATGGAAGGCTCTGCAAGTGGCAGTGGCTGATTGTAGTGACATTTTAAAAATTGGTACTGAGTGGCAAAGGCAGCAAAATGATGTGCACCATAAAAGGAGTTGTTAGGAGAGAAGAGTAGGCAGGAATAATTGGACAAATGGGGAAAAGGAGACAGGAAGACAAAAGAGGCTCCCCACCCTTCCGTAGTATAAAGAGAGTCACCATACATCTTGTATAAAAAAATGTTTGGAGAGATTCTCTTTAATCACTGGTGACGTCTGTTATGGCTGTGCCTGAAAACATATAGCAGCTTTGGTCTGAGAACTGCCTAAACCTCTTCAAGATTGTTTTTAAAGTAAAGTATTAGCCTTTGCTGTTTCCATGACAATGCTTCAGTAATACAGTTTTGAATGGAGACTTTATAGGGAACAAATGGGAAATAAGAGTGTGACTCCAGCCCTTTGGAAAAAAAAGTGCAATAAAGATCAGGAGTTACTCAAGGTGTGAGCCAGACCCCTGCTCCAGCATCATTGTGATTTAGTTGTGCATCTTGGCTCAGCATACAATGGTGTGAAAACCATTAATATGGCAGAGGCGGATGTTGTGGACCTGCTGTGCTTCCACTCTGCAGTGTGGAAAGGCTGCATGATGTAATGCTCCAGTTTGTATCTGCTAGAGCTCTGGTTTTTGATAGCTTTAAACTGCAGGTAAGGACGCGTGGTGGAGCACGGAGAAGGGAACTGCAAGCAGCGCTATCCCTGTAGCATGCAGGTTGTTTGGAAGCTGCAGGCTTGCTCAGTGTTCAACGCTCAGCTTTGTGGGACAGTGATACTCCCTTAGGTTCTCTAATGCGCTTTGCTACAATGCCAAGTTATGTTGGTTAAATGCCAGGGTTGATTGTTTCAGTGTTTTATCTATAGCAGTTTATCACCTCTTGTGGGCAGTTGTACAGAAAATGAACCCTTTCATGTGGTGAGAATCTTGCAATTTCAGAATTTCTTTTGTCTCAGCAGAAATAAGCCCCATTTCTTACTTCCATGACCCCCTACCCTCGAACAAAAAAGCTGTTTTCCACAGGCTAAAATTAGTGAGATGTTTCACTTTGATTTTAGTTTTTCCATTACATAACTCATTTTGCTGTAAAATATGAAGAAAATTAAAATAGAAGCCTGTTTCAAAATAAAAACAGTTAACTGAAAAAGTCAAAGTAACCCATGTTTCAAAATGGCTGCAACTTTCCGATTTCAATTTTCATTTTGAAACTTGTCTAGTTCTTTGGTAGTGTGTTATAGCAGGTATTGGTGCTGATGAATAAATGTTTTATGTAGAAAAAAATTCAGTTCTAGAAGTTCCTGCCAGTTCTACTGTTCTATTTTTGAATGTATGTATCAGATAATAGCTTCCATACCCCTCAGTGCACATGCAAAAAAAAAAAAAAAAAAAGGAATAAACTTAGGAAAAAAAAAACTCATCTGTATTAACATAGCTCCTGATAATGATGTTGGGGAAAAAAAAAATTACGGCTGCTTAGCATCTTGCTGCAGTGGCTGAATTTTTCCCTTCAGCCTAATATTTCATTTGTTCAAATGTTTTTGTTTTTCTGTTTAAATACCATTTTACAAGTGAAACTGGCTTTTTAATTTAGCTTATTATATTTCAAAAAGAAAAAAATATAGGACTCTAGGAGTCTAGATCCAGTTTGTGAATAGTTATGGTAAATGTTTGTGGAAGAGAAAGAAGTTAGAGCTTGAAAGCATAAATATATTAAAACAAAAACAAAAACTGCCAGCCTATAGAAGTTATCCATGTGATTCACGTTGGCTCAATAGGTTGCATCCACTTTGGGGTGAGAGGAAGTTCAGTTTGCAAACAACATAAGTCCTTGTCTCCACTGTGCAAGAATTGCCAATTTTCTGAACTGTCTGTGGTTTTAATGCTGAGGCCTACTGTCTTCTATGGACTGAGGTGAGAATACGACAGGCTTTCTACTGGAGACATCAGGATGTCAGCTTTCCAGTCAGTTAGAGGTTACTGCATAAAGCTGCAGCCTAAGGAATAATTGCTCTCAAAGCATTTATTTTTTTGTATCTGTCTAGCTTATTTGATCCCCCCCCCTTATTTCCTGTACGTTTTGGTTTTTTTTTTTTTTTGTTCCTCATAGCCTGTTTTCTTGCATATATTTTCCTATTTTCTTTTGTCCCCTTTGGACTGTATCGTGCTTTAAAATACATTTAAGATGCATTAATTTTCTCTCAGTTGTCATTTTCCATAATTTTATTAGGTTTTGTACAAAAGTGCAAGGCCTTCAGCTGCTGACCTGGCGGAAAATGCAAAGATGTCGGTGAGCCAAACATCATTAAACTCCCTATGTCTAAAATTAAAGAGTCCCATGCAAGTTTTGTACTCTAATAAATAAAATAGAACCTGTCAGTTTGAAAAAAAACCCTGCATGTAGACTGCATCCGGAGTATGCAGTCTGGTGCAATTTATAAAATATACCGTATTGCAAGATGAAATAAAACATGAACAGGAACTTTGATTTTATCTGATAGACTTGTGTGAATTAAGTGTTTTAGGAGCAGCTAAATTTTTAATCAAGCAAGCAACAACTGTTTTCTAGTGACATCTCTGTAGGCATAGCAGACAAAATAATGAATTTCAAAAGCATAGGAATGTTAGAAGTTTGGGTATGAAAATACTAAATTTAAACAAGTATTTATTGAAGAGCAAGGAAACTATACTGTTTTAAACAGGAAGGAAAAAGAGCCAAAGATAAATATTTATCAGGCTCTTCAGAGAGTAATATTTTTGGGAGAACATTATATCACTGTATAGTAAAATCCCATGGACTTCAGAGGGGTCATACAGGTCCTTGGAACTGTCTCCACATAATAGTGTAGCATAGTTCTGTGCGCTAAAAACATTGGTAAGTCCTTCTCCAAAATGATAGTACAAACCAGTAAAGGTTACAGTTTCAGCAATGCATTGGAGTGACTACTGCTGTGGAGTTTTGGTCCCTTACGTAAGGGAGTATACTTTTCTTAAAGCATGCCTCATTATATATTTATACTCTCAGTATCCAGGTACACCTATAAATATAACTCATAAACAAATGATTTCATCTAAAGTTGAAATGTCATTGTTGCAGTGCTGACTGAATCGATCTAGACGGGCAGTTGCTCTGACCTTTTAATCTCAGAGCCAGCTTTACATTCTACGAGGAGAGAAATATACAATGGTGAAATTGTTCATGATGCTCTTTTCAGCCTCATGGGAAAAGTATGCATATAGGTTTCCAGTCCAGGCTGAAGTTGCAGTCATAAATAGTGTTTTGTGGTACAGGAAGGAATTCATAACATGATGTAGTTATTTTTGTGATTCATTCGTTTTAAGTATCAAGGCAGATGCATTTTAGATGTGGCAGGTAGACTTTTATTAAGATGGTATGTAAGTGTCATCATTTGATCCAGTGGCTAATTGTATTCCAAAAAGCGTTTGAGTCTTCACAGAAGTTTTGACATCTGTACAAAAGTCATTGTTTTAGAAGTATTTAACATCAAGATTGGATGATCATCTGCAAATCTAAAAGTAAGGAACTTAAATGGTTTGGGTTCTGTGGCAGTTCTGGATCTTGTTTTAGAGTTATATTATGTTCTGTTTGTGAGATTTTATTGACCATCTGACCCATAGTGAATGAACTGATTTGTTTTTCGGAGAAATGGAAATAGGCACAGGAAAGGTCCATGTGCACTGATACAATTTGCTAGTAAATTTTGCTAGCTTGTGACCTTTTTGTATTAATTGCAAGATACAGCTGCATAGAACTGTTTTATTTTCACATCAAGCAATTCACACAACTTCCGTATCTGATATATGCCAAAAAGGAAAAACAAATACATTTGGTGTAGATGTGTAAATCAGTGGCCACAAAATACTTTCTTCGTGAATAAAGAGGATCAGAAAATCGAACTCTGTCACACTCCCTATTGAAGTCAGTCTTTCTTATTTTTAACTGCAGCTCAATATGATAAGCCTTTTGAAGTCTGAAGGGTAGTTATTATATGAGAACAAAGTGTAATGGAATACAATCAAATGAAACAGATTGTAGCTCTTAATTTACGAAGATGAAAACTGTCCCAATATGAAACACACACAAATGTGTTGTAAATTCAGGATAATTTGAATCATGAAATTAATCCATGCCAGGAATAGTTGACTCAAATGTTTCTTGTAATTAATGCAACCAAGACACCGTTAATTTAAATAAATAAATAAATAAATTACTACACACCCCTTAATCGTCCTTCATATGATAAAAATGCAGTGACATTTTACTTTGACTATTGTTCTCTGTATCTTTTGTGGTGTTTTCTTCCAGTTGACAACAGGTCATTTGGGCTGGCAGATTTTTAATAAACTTTCCATCTCACATAAAACTCGTATCACATGGAAAAATATGATCTTTGCAATTGCATCACAAACTAAGCTTGGCTATACTTGAAAGTGTTGCTGGCATGGTTATATTGGTTAGATGTGTGGGAAAAAATCTCAGTACAACTGACATGGCCATATTGGCATGAGGTCTACTGTACGCAGTTGTACTGGAAGTAGGGTTACTTTGCTGGCATGCAATATGTCAGGAGCTTATATAGGTTATACTAACAAAATATCTTTTCTGACAGCGTGGGCTGTTCTCCCACCAGGAAAATTGCATGCATAGCTCTACCATAGCTCCACGGTAAAAGTCTTGGATTTGTTTCTCAAACTATTAGCAGAAGTAAAATGTTGGGTTATAAGAGCTTGCTTGACTTCTAAGAAAAGTAAAACATGACATGGATCAGGTGTGCTTTCAGTAGTATGGTTTATTTATATTATGGCAGTGTCAGAGGTTCCTCTCTCATCTAGATAACAGGCAGTATCTGCCCCTAAAGGAACAGGGATTCACAGTCTAAACAGGAGCAAGATGTTTTTAAAAAAGAAATGTTAAGTCTAATGATACCTTTAGTCATTTCAGGATGCAGTTGATTTCTTCAATTGTTCAGTGGAAGCCTCCCTTTAACTAAGACACATATTCCTGGACAAAATCTGAAAGTATTAAGAGAAATATATTTTAGAAGAACTTTGAAGTGAATTTTCCTCTAGATTTTTCTCGTCATCTTGACCACCAAGTGGTCCCATTTATCGTAATAAAAATAAATAGTTCTAGGCTTTCCGGCCAATTAGGATTACCACATAAGCTGTTGGTGTGCTTGTTAAAAAAAGTACAAAAAGTTTATCCTGAAGCAGATGAAAGAAGCTCTGTTAAATTAGAAATCTT